>NC_089505.1:296756608-297066746 GCF_036850995.1 Saccopteryx leptura
ATGTTCTGGGGGACGGGCAAACAATAAACATGTACACAACAAAATATTATTTTATTTTATTTATTTTTTTAGAGAGAGACAAGAAGGGAGAAAGATGAGAAACATCAATTCATAGTTGCATCATTTCAGTTGTTTATTGATTGCTTCTCATAGGTGCCTTGGGGGTGCTTATGCTAAGCCAGTGAGCCCTTGCTCAAGGCAGTGATCTTGGGCTTCAGTCAGTGACCTTAGACTCAAGCCAGCAACCTTGGAATCCCACACTCAAGCTGGCGAGCCTGCACTATAGCCAGAGACTGTAGGGAATCTCCCATTTAACTCTGAACCCTCTTTGACTTGGATTGTAGAACTTTAGTTAAAAGCCCTGAATGAATGTGCTCTTAGATGCAAACACCAAGAAGCTGTGTGAGAGAGCCTGACCAGGTGTTGGTGCAGTGGATGGAACGTCAGACTGGGATGCGGAGGACCCAGGTTCAAGACCCCAAGGTCACCAGCTTGAGCGTGGGCTCATCTGATTTAAGCAAAGCTCACCAACTTGGACCCAAGGTTGCTGGCTCAAGCAAGGGGTTACTCCAGGGTAGTCAACCTTTTTATACCTACCGCCCTCTTTTGTATCTCTGTTAGTAGTAAAATTTTCTAACCACCCACCAGTTCCACAATAATGGTGACTTATAAAGTAGGGAAGTAACTTTACTTATAAAACTTATAAAACAGAGTTACAGTAAGTTAAAGCATATAATAATAATTACTTACCAAGTACTTTATGTTGGATTTTTGCTAAGTTTGACAGAATAAATCTTTATAAAACAACTTACTACAGTTAAATCTATCTTTTTATTTATACTTTGGTTGCTCCACTACCGCCCACCATGAAAGCTGGAACGCCCACTAGTGAGCAGTAGGGACCAGGTTGACTACCACTGGTTACTCCGTCAGCTGTAGCCCCACGGCCAAGGCACATATGAGAAAGCAATCAATGAACAACTAAGGTGTCGCAATGAAAAACTAATGATTGATGCTTCTCATCTCTCTCTGTTCCTGTCTGTCTGTCTCTATCTATCCCACTCTCTGACTCTCTGTCTCTGTAAAAAAAAAAAAAAAAAAAAAAGAAGTTGTGTGAATGAGTGACCTTTGTGCAAACACAAAGGAAGGCATGTGAACAGCCTTTGGAAAACTAGCCTAGAGATTCTAGATTGCCTTTTCCACTTGTTAATTAGCAAAAGAAAAAGAATGTACTGACCCAAATTAGCCCTTTCTCCATGTCAGCAAAATGACCATTAGTCATTCTTTCCCCTTATCACCTGTCCTCCGTCCCTTATAATCCTGTTACCTCTGTTCTGCTTCTGATCGATAAAAGCTAAGGGAGAAGGAGATTCAGGTCTTCTTTGCCTCCCTTGGCAAGCCTCCCCTCTCTCTCTTGACATAAGTTTTTGTCTTCAGTAGGTTTCTTTCATGCAACACTGGTGGTTCCCGGTGGGCTGGAGTACTACAAGGGAACTCGGGGTTTCAAACCAGGGCCTTCAGTGTCCCAGATCAGTGCTCTATTCACTGCGCCACCACTAGCCAAGTGAAAAGATTATTTTAGATGTTGCAAAGTGCTATGAAAATCTATAATGGCATGTAAGGCCAGGGGCCACCACCGCCATGGTTGCATTCACATGCAGGTTCTCATTGAATTCAAGCAGACAATAAAGAAACGGTGGAGTCAGAGGATGGTGGGTCATTGTGTTTATTAGTGTCTCACCAACACAGGCAAGCCACAAGAAAAGCCAAGGGAAAAGCAGAAAACCTACTTTTCCCATGGAGGTCAAAAGATTAGGGAAGAGAGAAAGAAAAAATCCTCCTGCCCCTCTCGGTGGTGGGGGCAGAATCTCCCTTCCAGTAAATATTAGCAAGACAATGGCCCCTGCCAAGCAGGAAGGCAACCTGCAACCTCACAGACCTCTATATCTGCCCAGCCCCCAATGCAAACTATAAGTGAGCAAACATATACATCATATTTACAAACTTATTTGACCAACATTTCACCCCTTTGCTCACTTGCTTTACAATCTATACAGGTATCTTCCACGATGGTCACTGTGAGAGGAGTGAGGTCATTGCATAAAGAGAAACAGTACAAACTACAGCAATAGAATTACCAAATCGTAAGCTATGGGCAAAACGAGAGAGCTGTCAGCGGCACCAAGAGAGGCAAATCTTTGGTACAGATACAGGCCAGAGTTTTATCTGCAGACAGTACAGTAACTGGTACCAGAGGCCACCCTGAGCAGGCATACCAAACCTTATTGGCCAATACACCAGGATCTGCTGGTTCTATATGTAGTAAAATAGGATAACTCATTATTGGCCATAAAGAAATTATAAACACTTCCTCGTCTGGCCCATGGAACCCAGAGTTGAAAGCAGCATTCTTCATACCTAGTTCCTGAATGTGGGTGTAAAGCCAGGGGCCGCCATCATGGCCATTCACATGCAGGTTCTCATTGAATTTGGGCAGACGGTAATGAAACACCGGAGCCAAGAACTGGTGGGCCATCAGCTTTAATTCTAGCTTGCACCCGGTGGGCAAGAAATACACACAGTGGGAAAACACTTCCCTTTCCATTCAGGGCTTCCAAAGCCACTAACTTATCTGAGTTTTCTAGAATCAAAGGTTTGTACCTCACCAGCCTTATTCACCTCTGTTGGGCAGATAAAATATATTATGCTCACTTTGTTAAAGATGGTGCTGCCCACATGGAGGCCGTTGCCCAGGTGATATTAATGTGTGTTGGGGCTGGCTGTGGGCAGGAAGAATCATTGTAGCCTGGGGCTTGGTTTTGGGATTAAGCCTTTCCCACCCTTTTTGATGTGGGGTGGTACAATCCTATCATGTCTCAGAAAGTGACTTTGTATTAGAGCAGGGGTCCCCAAACTTTTTACACAGGGGGCCAGTTCACTGTCCCTCAGACCATTGGAGGGCCGGACTATAAAAAAAAAACTATGAACAAATTCCTGTGCACACTGCACATATCTTATTTTAAAGTAAAAAAACAAAACGGGAACAAATATATTTAAAATAAAGAACAAGTAAATTTAAATCAACAAACTGACTAGTATTTCAATGGGAACTATGGGCCTGCTTTTGGCTAATGAGATGGTCAATGTGCTCCTCTCACTGACCACCAATGAAAGAGGTGCCCCTTCTGGAATTGCAGCAGGGGCCGGATAAATGGCCTCAAGGGGCCGCATGCGGCCCGCGGGCCGTAGTTTGAGGACCCCTGTATTAGAGACTTCCCTATTTTGTATATTGGATTAAAGGTTTGGATTTCTACACTATAAAATAGGGGCAGAATGGGAGCTTGCTCTCTTGGTTCCTGAGATTATCATTAGAGAAAGCAGAGCAGAGAGCAGAAGGAGGCCACGTGGAGGAGGCCAGGAGAAGCAGCCAAGATGGCAGAGTGTTGAGTGAGAAGCGAGTTTGTGCAGAGTTTGTGCAGAGAGGAGGAAGGAGATGGGGAACAGAGGTGAATAAGTCTGGTGAGCTAGAAACCTTTGATTCTAGGAAACTTGGATAAGTCAGTAGCTTTGTGAGCACTGAATGTGAGTGGGTTTTGGAGCCCAGTGTGTGTTTTTACTTGCCCGCCGGGTGCAAGCTAGGATTAAAGATGATTGCCCATCAGTTCTTGGCTCCATTGTTTCCTTACCAACTATCCGAATCCAATGCGAACCTGCATGAGCCAGGCTGCTTTGATAGTGGCAGCCGAGGCTTCTGGCTTTACAACCTCTGTTCCCATCTCCTTCTCTCTACACAAACTCTGCACAAACTGGCTTCTCCTTGAGCACTCTGCCATCTTGGCTGCTTCTCCTCTCTTCCACGTGGTCTTTCTCTGCTCTCTAATGCCAATCTCAGGAACCAAGAGAGAGCAAGCCCCTGGCCTGTCTCCATTTTATAGTGTAGAAATCAAAACCTTTAAAGCCAATCTACAAATAATAAGAAAGTCTCTGATACAAAGTCACTTATCTGAGGCATAATGGGATTCCTCATAAGAGTGCACCACCCCACATCATGCAACAGTCAAGGATGTGGGGAAAAGCTTAGTTTTAAAAACTAAGCCTTAGGCCAGGGGTCCCCAAACTACGGGCCATGGGCCACATGCGGCCCCCTGAGGCCATTTATCTGGCCCTTGCCACACTTCCGGAAGGGGCACCTCTTTCATTGGTGGTCAGTGAGAGGAGCATAGTTCCCATTGAAATACTGGTCAGTTTGTTGATTGAAATATACTTGTTCTTTATTTTAAATATTGTATTTGTTCCCGTTTGTTTTTGTTTTTTTTTTTACTTTAAAATAAAGTATGTGCAGTGTGCATAGGGATTTGTTCATAGGGGTTTTTTTTATAGTCCGGCCCTCCAACAGTCTGAGGGACAGTGAACTGGCCCCCTGTGTAAAAAGTTTGGGGACCCCTGCCTTAGGCTATAATAACTTTGCCAGCTTACAGCCTCTCTCCCACACCCAATACAAACTATAAATGAGCAAACATATATATATCATATTTACAAACTTATTTGACCAACACCTGGGCCCTCACCTTTCAACTTGTGTAGACATGAGGTGCTTTAAGTCCCAGTGAGGGAGACCATTTATCTCTATGGGACAGGCATAGGGGATTCTGCAGACAAGACACATGTGCGGATGTGTCTTTGAGGCTGCTTAGATACTTCCAGCTTTGTCCTCCAATTCTCTCCCCTGGCTAACAAATGTCCTTGCTTGCCTTTGGGTTCATTACTTGTCAATGAATATTTATCAACTTACAATGACTAGGTGCAAGAGCCTGGAAAGTTCCTACAGATCCAGTTTCCATCCTCTAGCTCTTCAAAGGAAAGACACAAAACAAAGTAAAATGAAATCCATACCGAACAGCCACGTGCACTGTGTCTGGTCTGAGCGCAAAGGAAAGGCTGCACAAGCTGAATAGATGACTCGAGGAACGTGCTTCAGAAGCGTCTGCGTGGATGCGGGAAGGTGAGGAGCATTTTTAGAGACAGAGGAGGAGACAGAGGTGGTGCATGACCAGCTGCAGCGAAGCTCGGAGACACGCCCACTCTGGAGCTCCGAGGATTGTGGGAGGCTCTCTGGCTGGACAGCAGGAGCCAGGAGGGGCCAGTAAAAGCAGACAGTATATCAAGGTTTCAGAAGCCTTCATTACATGAACATTATTTTGTCACCAACAGGGAGCTTGAGATGGGAGAGCAGCATGAGCTGGGCCAGAACAAGGAAGATCTGCTAGTTGGTGGCCACAGGACTCTCTTTGGGAGCCGAGGTGATGGACAGTGTCCAGCAGTCACACCTTTGGGTGCGCCCCAGTGGTGAACACCCCCAAGCCGCCCTTCCTGGCCATCAGGGAAGCTCTTCAGTGGGGAACTTGGTCCTGGGTATTTCCCATCAGCCTGGCTGAGACTGTCTCTTCCTTCTCTTTCTCCTTCCCTGGTGTCAGGTCTGCGGGGCAGTGTGAAGCCTCCTCTGACCCTCCTGCTCCCTCTCCTGCCTTCTCCACAGACAGCGCCCCAAATCAGCAGCAGGCACACCTCCGCTTCACAGAGGACAAGAGGGATGAGCAGCCCTGACCCACTGTAGGGGAGATACCCAGATTGGCACAGACTGGAACGTAACATCGGGCAGCAGGGGGAAAGGAAAGGGAAAGGAAGATTTCTTATGACAAAAAAGAGAACAAGACTTGCTTCATCTTCTGCAATATTCTTGTGGGAGAAGGGTTTGTGCTTAGGATTTGAAATCATTTACCTGTGTGTCCCCAATGATGGTGGATGGATGAATGTCGGTGCTTCCTCACGGCTGGGCCCTGCCTGTGTTTTTTTTCCTTCTGTGACCCCCCATAGTTGTGTTTACAGTAATTCAGTGTGGGATTGACCTAGTAAATCTGGTCGAGTAAGTGTTTGCTATTGAAAGTTGGAAACATTTATGCCCTCTTATTGATAATGTGTAATAACAGGAAATCACATTTCATACGATGAGAACTTTCTAATTGAAGGATATAAAAACCATTTATTCATGTCTGGAGGGCATAAACCTAAAGAGTGTCTGTAGAGAATGCAGTGAGCCTTGAATCTTCCTGCTAATATTTTCATATGAGAAATCATAGCTTAAAAATAAAGAAATCATAGCTTCATAATAGTGTTTAATAAAAAAGCAATAATTTATTTAAGAAAATGATCTTCGTCTCTTATCCCAGAATACTATCAATGTTTAACAAAAGCACAGTAATTATAATCTAAGTCTAGTTCAGTAATTTTCAAACATTCTCTTTAAGTTTTTAACAGATTACTTTTAATATCTGACTTATGTAGAGTTCACTGTGAACTTCCTATTCTGATTTTCTATGTTCCCATTTGTTTCCCTACTAAATATAAACATATCAACTACCAGGGTGAAATAAATATAAATATATAGATAAACAATATAGAGTGTTTGGCAATTCTCAGCCACTCTGGTTTGACAAAAACAAACATTATTTGGCTTAAGAAAAACTATGTGAAACCATAAAAACGATGGCACGTTTGAGCTGACTATGTGACAAATTAACTAAATGTTTCAAAATCCATAAGAGCTTGACAGTGATAAGACATTTCTGTGTAAATACAGCTTTTTTAAAAAAGAAAAACGGGGCTTTCTGCTTACCCCTTACGAGTCTCCCAAAGCTGGGGCATACGGACTGGTTTCCTTGCTGGTTTTCATATCCACATCCTGGGAAGCGCTTTTGTTTATAATATTCTTTTTGAAGCCAAGGAGGGCCCCGCAGATGAAAGAGATAACACTGTCTTGTCCTTTCCTTTTCCCCAGTAAATAAGGGGACACGTTCATCTGATCAGCAGCTGTCACTCCAAAAGATTTTTCCACTAAGTCTGGAATTGCGGGACTCTTTGGGAAGGAACGGTCACTCTTAGCAGCCTTCATAAACCACATGGGAAGTTGGCTGCTTGGCTGCCTTGGGGACACCAGCAAGTCCACATTTAAGAGCATAGGCCCCTCAATATCTAAGCCATGAGTATAGTTTTTATTATCTCCTGATGTCTAGTCTCTCTCTTGGTTGTAAGAGGCTTGCTTCTGTTTGGGAATCTGCCCACTTCACAGCGACAGTCATCATCGTTGAACTAAGCCAATTAAGACATCCTGTTCTGCACACTTTCAACTGCTGTTTTCCTGAAACAGGGAACAGATGGGATGATGCCCCCTTCCTACCTCCTGGTGGCTTGATTGCAGATGTGGGATCAGAGACAGATGCAGCCGTTTTGCCACTATGAGACACTGGCCCTGACACCAGTTAGCCTCTAAACGCTTCCCCCTACCTCCTAAATTTAATGAGAAGAAATGAATTCCTATTTGTTCAAACCCCTGCTGCCCCCTCGTCACTCTCAGTGAAAAGCACTCCTCAAGGGAGCAGGCTAAGGGTATGCACTTCCCCCGCCTCGTCTCCTGTACCTTTCACCTCCAGTTACAACATCTACAGACCATACCGCACACCCATGGGGCTGTTTGGTGATGGGCACGAAAACTCTTTCCCTCCAAAATCCTGCTCATCGAAGTGACTCAGCTCCTGTGAGAAGCTTTCCCCGCACTCACCCCCGCCCCCACGCTCCCTTAACGCTTTGCATCACCAGGCTCTGGTTTCCAACTGAGCCAATGGATCCTTGTGACTGCCGCTCAGCTTCTGTTCTGTGAATTATCCCAGAACCGTCACACTGCTCCCAGAACCTGACGCTGTCTGGAAGCACAGGACACAGCTCTCATCTTTATTATTAAATCTTACACTTCCCGGACTGCTCTATGAGAGAGCCTTGGTCTCACAGGCTTCTCGGAGAGAGAGTTTCCCTTGGTTCTCACTGAAGCCACACCCTCCTAACCCGCAGACCCAGGCTAGGTCAAAGAAGAAAGCACTACAACGGTGATTCCGAAGGAGAATTTTATAATAACAGTTACAAATTTAAACGTCTGTAATTTTTGATCTGGCAATTCCACTTGTGGGAAGTTGTCCCAGAGGCATACCAAACAGGTGACCAAAAATGTCTGCACCTCAATGCAGATTAGAGCGTTGCTTATTACTACGAAAACTGAAGACATCTATATAACCTCTAATAAATCATGGCACACCTATTTGAAAAGAGAATATTGTGCCTCTGTTAAAAAGGACCAGAAAAATCTATATATGGTGACCTGTAAAAAAAAAAATGAAAATAAAGTGTAACTTAGAAACATTGGATAATTCTGAGGCTGGAACTCTTCCTCTCTTATATTTAGATAACAGTATTGTATATATTTCCATAACCCATACGTACATAATATCTACTATCAGAAACGATAGAAGCAGATCTCCTCTGGTAGGTATTCCCAATAATGGTGGGAAACCAGGAGCCTCTGCAGGGGGGGCAGACTCTACTTAGAAACAGTCCCCTCTGATGGTGGATGGCAACCAGTCCGGAATGCAGGCTAGAAGCTGGAAATGGGGCGATAAGATTGGAGGACCAGGGGGAAAGAAGACATGAGGAGGGCTGCCCCTAAAATGGGACAAGTTGCTTTGTGAGCTAGTGAGATCCCCATTCATCCAACTGTGCAAGCGGGAGCCCTCAGAGTGTCTCTTTTTTTTTTTTTTTGTACTTTTCTGAAGCTGGAAATGGAGAGAGACAGTCAGACAGACTCCCGCATGCGCCCGACCGGGATCCACCCGGCACGCCCACCAGGGGCGAAGCTCTGCCCACCAGGGGGCGATGCTCTGCCCCTCCGGGGCGTCGCTCTGCCACGACCAGAGCCACTCTAGCACCTGGGGCAGAAGCCAAGGAGCCATCCCCAGCACCCGGGCCATCTTTGCTCCAATGGAGCCTTGGCTGCGGGAGGGGAAGAGAGAGACAGAGAGGAAGGAGGGGGTGGGGGTGGAGAAGCAAATGGGCGCATCTTTGCTCCAATGGAGCCTTGGCTGCGGGAGGGGAAGAGAGAGACAGAGAGGAAGGAGGGGGTGGGGGTGGAGAAGCAAATGGGCGCTTCTCCTATGTGCCCTGGCCGGGAATCGAACCCGGGTCCCCCGCACGCCAGGCCAATGCTCTACCGCTGAGCCAACCAGCCAGGGCCCCTCAGAGTGTCTCTTTACACCTCTCCCTCCCTCACTCCCCAGTATTCCTCTCGTATTCTCCTGAACAGTTGTCTCCATCTCTTCCAGCACAGCTCGGGTGCAGGTAACCAACCTCACCTGCTTGAATAACTTTCCCATTGGTATCCTTTTGTTACCCGGTAGGCAGACCTTTGACCTCCATCACCTCTGCCCTGATACCACTCCTGTGAATAACTTGTGTTATACAGCAAAAAGGGCCTTTGTAGATGTAACCAAGGTTACATAGAATTTGGAATAGGGAAATCATCCTGGATTATCCCGGGAAGCCCATGGTCAGCACATGAACACAAACAGGGCCATCTGCCCACTGAATGCAGAAGAGGAAGTGGCTGAAAGGCAGCAGAGGTCAGAAGTGTGAGAAGGATCTGGCCTGGCAGTGTTGAAGATGAGAGAACTACCAAGTGCAAAGCAAGTGAAGGAAATTAATTCTGCCAAAACCCATGAGCCTGAGGTGAGAACCTGCGTGCCAATGATACGTGAGGTCTACCCTCAGGAGCTGCAGAGAGCCCCAACCTCTGACCTGTGGAAACTATGATACTGTTTTAACAGCTTCATTTATGGTAATTTGTTTCAGCAGCAATATGAAACAAAAAAATCAACCCTTGCCCACCTCTGATCTCTTCTTCCAAACATAATGAGAATTATTACCTTTTTTTTCCCCAAAAAAATACAGGTCTGGTGAAGATATAGCAATTAGTTAAGATCCTACTCCTCTCTGGGAACACAGACTTCAAGTCTTGCATAGCCTGACCAGGCAGTGGCGCAGTGGATAGAGCATCAGACTGGGACACGGAGGACCCAGGTTCGAAACCCTGATATTGCCGGGTTGAGCGTGGGCTAATATGATTTGAGCAAGGCTCACCAGCTTGAGCCCAAGGTTGCTGCCTTGAGCAAGGGGTCACTCGGTCTGCTGTAGCCCTCCCCCCCCGCCACACCCCCTCTGCCAAGGCACATATGAGAAAGCAATCAATGAACAACTAAGGGGCCACAACGAAGAATTGATGCTTCTCATCTCTCTCCCTTCCTGTCTGTCTGTTCCTATCTGTCCCTCTTTCTGTCTCTCTCTGTCTCTCTCTCTCTCTCTCTCACACACACACACACACACACACACACACACACACACAAGTCTTGCATAGTTTTCAGCTCCCATGAACCTTTCCAACCTCAGCCCATAACCCTGCAATTCAGCCACTTTGGCCTTCTATCATTTACTCATCTTGCCAAGCTCCCTCCTGCCTCAGGGCCTTTGCACAAGCTGTCTCCTTTACCTGGAATGTTCTTCTCTGTCCTCTTCATGTTCTGGCCACTATCAGAAGTCTTTTCTGAGACTTCTCTGACTAAATAAAACTTAGAAATTACAGGTTCTTATGGAATTACATATCTCTTTCCAAGTGATTGTCATGGTTACGATGGTCTGTGCAAGTGTTTGACAATTCTCTGCCTCCTATTCTATGCTGTAACATCCATAATGTCAGCAAATATGGATGCATTTCTCACCATGGTATCAATGGCTCTTACTGAGGGTCTAAAATGTTATCATTTCTCAATAGTTGTTCCCAAAATCAGCTCTGAATTATTGAATCAATGAGTCACACTGAACCCATGAATTGGTGTTCCAGGAAAGCACAGATGAGAAAACACCACCCACCAGCAGACAGTTGAATCATGTGACCATGCCGCGTTCCACCTGCTGACTGCACGAGGTTAATTTAAGTACTTCTTGCCTGTGCAAACTGGCTTTTAATTTTACATTAACCAGGAGCCTTGGTTTTTCTAGTGAAAATGGCTGCCAAAACTAATACATCATTGCATCATAAATACATGTCCTGTCTCACAAATAAATTTAATAAATAGAAGACTCTGTAATATGTGCTCCAAAGGATATAAGCATGCTCTTGATTATTCATATACCCAGTCTATGTCATGAACATCACACTTTATAAAATATGCTTTTGTACACTACCTCCTCTAATCCTCGCAATAACTTCGTAAAGCACTTGGCTAGCTCTTGTCGCATTTTTTAGTTCAGCACAAATCAAATCAGAGATTCACCACTTAAAGGTTAATGGACATATTCAAGTTTGAGAACTTGAAAGTGACAGTCTTCCTGTTGCAGTCCAGTTTAACAGCACAGATTTGCCTGGTGGGAACCAAGCCCACTCTTTCCTGTGTGTTTCCTCCTCTCCATCCCTGCTCCCGTGTGCCTGACCCAATGCCCTGCAGTGGTCTGGGCAGCCATCCACCACACCGCATGTAATTTCTGTTTGTCTGCAGCTGCTCATCCCAAAGGTGAGACCATGAACTGTGGTGGGCAATCGATAATGTTTATCCAATGGGTTGTTTACATTACTCAGACACTTCACACACCGCATGTAAGCGGTTATCACTCTAAGCTCCTCAGGTTTGAGAAAATAAATTTCTACATAAAAAGGATTCTATCTATTTTTTTTTTTTTATTGTCTTTAGAGTGTGCCTCTTTTTAAATAGTTACTAGCTAGAGGAGAAAGTCTTTTGGAATTCTGAGATGTGCTTTTTATTCTATGAATTTTTGCATCGTGATATTACAGATTAGCACACTGTGGTTCTTTCTCAAGCTACTAGCGCGTGGTTAGCACATCAAGATGAGCCTCAAGATGCACTTTGCTTAACTGGAGCAGGTATAGTATGCTACTGATTCTAAATGCACTAGAAAATCCCAAATAATTGCCAAAAGCTGTTTTAAATAATTGTTTCCAGAATAAGGGCATAATCTCACCTTATAATTACTTTAAAAGAAATTATTTCATTTGGATTCTTCTACTATGTCCTAGTTTTAAAAAGGAAACTTAAGAGTGTAATTAATAATCCAATAGACACAAACATCTTCTTGATAAGTGTCATTTATTTTTTCTGGATTGTTACATTAAGGCTTCTGTGGAAAAGACAGAGATTACCTAACAGTGTCCAGAGGGAGAGAAAAAATTTACTTAGAATAATCATTCTTCTGCCCTGAGGCAAATGTTAACATCCTGACACTTTCATCACTATAATGCTCCTGTTTATTTTTCTTAGTTGAGATAAAGTCTAGATTTTTCTACTTTAACATTATGCATTGTTTTTCCAGTAGAGCCTTTGTGTCAATGCTTTTAATTAAAGGTACTACATCTCTTCATTTCGGTTCAAAAGTCTGCCCACCTGATATAACCACTGTTAAAAATTTGGTATAACTTTCCATACCTGTCCCTTTGTTAAACCAATAGCCACACAATACATAAAATAGCATTGCTACAATAGTTGTTTTTACAAAAATAGAATCGTGCACATAACTAATTTTTAAAATATATATCATTATATTTTTTCAACTTCTTTCATATAGATCTACCTCATTCTGTCAAATAACTGCATACTATTCCATAGAATAGAAGTACAGTAATTTGCAAAACCATCTCCTATTGATGGACATTCAAGATATTTTCCTCTTAATTTTCCTGTTGTAAGAAACAAAGCAATAAATATAAGAGTATATATTATATTTAAATAATGTCACCTTTATATTTAGAAAATATTTCTTTGCCAGCAATTACAAATTTAACTAACAAATGTAGTTGATTTTTCCCTGTTGTTCTCTGTGAGAATAGATCCATATTTTCTGGGTTTTTCATTCTTTTGTCCAAACAAAACACAGAACGTGGCATATAGAAAGTTTGAGTCAGGCCCTGGCTGGTTGGCTCAGTGGTAGAGTGTCCACCAGGTGTGTGGATGTCCTGGGTTAGATTCCCAGTCAGCAACCATCTGCCTCTCCACCCCTCCCCCTGCACCCCTCTTCCACCCTGTAGCCATGGCTCGAATGGTTAGAGCAGGTTGGCCCCGGATGCTGAAGATGGCTCCATGGCCTTGCTTCAGGGGCTGAAATAGCTTAGTTGCTGAACAACAGAGCAGCAGCCCCAGATGGGCAGAACATCTCCTGGTAGGGGGCTTGTCAGGTGGATCTTGGCCCAGGGCACACGTGGGAGTCTGTCTCTGTCTTCCCTGACTGTCACTTAATAAAAAAAAAAAAGAAAGAAAGAAAGTTTGAGTCAAATAAACAGATGCTGAAGTGAGCTGAACAGAGAATATTGCTGTGGGAGCCCTGAATTTACATGTGGTCACTATGTAAGCTACACTGTATGATGTTTAGGTAGGACACCAGGTCGGGGCATGACTGGGACACACAGTAGCCCACCACTTGTGTCAGGCTTGACCACCAACGGGCAGGATGTGTGTGAACTCAATCTCCTTCCATTTCATTTTCTCTTAATTTACAAATTGATTAAACGACATGCTTCTCATGTTGCCTAGACATGCGTTTTACTTTAATACACATTTTATTCTTAACAAACGCCTGATAGTAATGTAAAATAATAAGTACCTTTAGCATCAAAACAGTATATTAAAATTATATGTTTGTAATTATGAGAGTATTCATTGACATCTCTTTATAACTCATTTCACATGCAGAGGATGAAACGATTATTAAATTCTTCCCACTCATTGACTGAGCTTTAGAGTATTCAGAGTCTACGGGAGAATGAGCTGCGTTAGTCCACAGTCCTCCTGGAAACTACACAGCACCATCCGGGGGGAAATGGACGAAAGCCATGCAGGTAAATCTGCAGAAACCGATCTATGAGCAAGAAACTAGAGGCCTCTGGGGTGGGGTCAACAATATCTTGAAAGTCTGGAGATCGAGGGTACTCAATAACTGATGTCTTTTTCCCCCCTCACTTGAACTCCAAATAAATTAAGGCATAGAGAAGTTAGGTAGATGGAAGCCACAGTAGAACATCCATTACCAATAAAGATGTTATTGGAGTATGACTTAACACATGAATGGGCAAGTAGGCGTCTCAGTACAGCAGGTCCCACCACTGGAATTAGAGGATTCCCCTTCATGCTGCAGGGCGCACTGGGCCCCCAAGCACCTCCTGTTTTGGGAGCAAACCACCCTGTAACACAGACACCAGAGGGCGGATGCTCACTGCCTACAGGCACCTCATACCTAACAGAGAAGACCAGGGGCTGGCTGCCCAATCCCACCAGCAGATAAAAGTCACTCTCCTTCTCTGGGTGGGAACCAGGGAGGGGGAGAAGAAAGTCCAGACAGGTCGCGCTGCCGGAACCCCTTCTACATAGAGGGAAAATGTCAGGAATGGGACAGATGAGTCCCCTCCACACACACATACACCCCCACCTCAGACTGCTCGCTCCTGAAAAACACATTATTTTTTGCTTATCCAAGTGTTGCTGCCTTCTGCAGGGATTTGGGTTTTGAGATAGCAGACAACCCATGCGTCTACTGGTCACCTCCATGAAGGACACACTTCCACCCACGTGAGCACAGACATGCCTGCCACAGCGCTTGGTGAGGGCATTTCTGGATGAACTGGAGGAGACCCTCCCTGTAAACCTGTGTTTGGGTCCAGATATTAAGTCCTTGCCCAGTTTGCAGTGCATTTTGGAAGATAACTTCCTAGTTGCTTTTGAAAACAGGGCATGGAAATGAAATGAGCCCATGGCTTCATATGCACTTTTTAAGTTTCCACTGTATGACGTATTTTTCCTGCTGGCATCCTTTGAATTCTCTCTTTTTAACACTGTGTTTACTCAAAGCATCTGTTGAGTGCTTTTAATAACATTGATGAGTATCGGCAAGGATCCAAATCTTATAAGGCAAGTGTTATCAAGTCTATTTTATGAATGAGAAGATTGAAGTGCATGCAGATAGTTTGTTTAAGGTGCTATACAGAGAAGAAAGAAAAATTGTATTTGAACCCAGGACTTCCCAACTCATGGAGACACTCCATCCTGATTACTTCAGCCGGGTCCTACCATGCCACCAGAAAGCCTTATGGCTAGAACGCAGCTTCTCTACATTCTCTGTTTCTATCCACAGCAAAGAACACACAGTAGGTAAGCAGCAAATATTTAAGTTCACGTAAATAGACTCTTGTAAAATTCTAGCTGTGGAAATGCATGAAACTATTCCAGTTTGAATCTGTCATTTTATAATTTAGGAAACTAAGCCCCAAGAAGAACTTCAGGTTTACACAGCGAGGAGAGTGCCGGAATCCAAACGGAACTATAACTCCTCCGACACGGCCTTTCAGCTCTTCCTGCTGCCATTTCCTGTCACTGAGGGAACCGTGAAGTGACAAGTGGCTTGTCACAGATTGCAGTGGTTTAGCATCAGAAGGAGCCAGCTGCTGCGTGTCCTGGGACACACGACCTAAGGTAACGGAGGTCATCTCTGTGTCACTGAGCTGGAAAGACTTACAGGAAGGGAAAGAACAATCATGAGATGTCACATTAAGTTAGGAAAGAAGTAGCAGAGAACATGTGGACTCTGGAACAGCGCGGCACAGGATGAAATGTGAAGAGGTAACCTGCTATCCATTAGCTATGTGCTCTTGGACAGGTTACTTGGCCTGGATGTGCCCCAGTTTCTTCATCTGTGAAATGAGAATGCAGGATCTCACACAGTCTTTGCGAACGTTAGAGGAGCTACCCACCCAAAATGCATAAAAGTAAGCACTACTTATACTGGTTTTCATTTAAACACTTTCTAGGTCCCAGAGACTGTGCCACCTGTTTAAAAAACCATGAGCTTTTATTGCCTTATTCTTAAATATTAACTAAGATAAGCTCTTGCTACATTTTACAAGTGAGACAGGGAGAGACTATGCAACTTGACCAACTTTTAGTACCTGACAGTGGAGGAATGTGAACTGGTTGCCATTCCTCCAGAGCTCACACTGCTCACCACCCACAGACGGCCGTATCCATTACCACCAGCTCCACCTCCTACAACTACTTTGGGGTCCCTATTGTAGCAGGTATAGACTCTCTGGCCAAGGTTAGGAACTGGTCCTGCAGCAGACCATATAATTGTATCACCCTTAATTCAGGAAAAGTCTAGATTAGTTAGGAAACTGCCCTGAAATTTTGAAAGTTTAGATTTCCTACAAGTGGATCTCCAAACAGAACCAACCTGACCTCCCCTGGAATTAAATACTGTTGAAATAACTAACATCAGGCCAACTCAGAAACCTTCTCTTAAAAAGTCGTATTACCCAGGTGTCTCCCATTCAAGAGCACATACAAAAGATTGTATGGAACAGATGACCAAGGCCAGGAGCATGTCACTATTGACCCAGGAGTCTTCTAGAAGGGAAAGACCATTGACCTTTCTCTTAGCTGAAAAATGGGCACTGAAATCACCTGCTCTCTCTGAGAAAGTGTCACAAGTCATGTCTAAAGTGCAATCTCCCAGAAACCCTCACTCGTGTCAGCGTTTGCCGTGTAGATCGAGATCCTTGAGAGCTGTGTTGAGAATCAGCCTATTGTTTATCATTGGGTGTGTTATGTGCTCAGCACTGGGTTGAAGGAGCATACACATTTCCTACTATATGTTTGAAGGGGATTTAAAGCTCTTAAAGGGCATGGCTGCATGTTGGCAAGTAGGATGTTACAAGTAGTAATGACTGTTCCTTAACTCCATCTGCTGCCATTTTCAGTTATCCCATTAGTAATAAAGTAAAACTTTGGAGTGTTAGAAAAGCAAGTAATTACTTCTGATGAGTAACATTAAATCACATAAAATGAAATGAGATTTCTCTCTCTATTCTCCCATCTGAAATAAATTGCTGGTTGGCATCCTCCACCGTCATTAGAAACTCCTCTGGCTGCAAAGTAATTGTTTCAGTTTTGATTTATAACCTAAAGGGACTCCAAGAGTGAGTCCAGCTACAACCCCACAGGGATAATTAAATTTTAACCTGTTAGATAAGCAAAATAGTTATTTTTGTACTCCTGAGATTTCTTTTTTTTTTTTATGCTTCTTGTTTCTATATTTTTGCTGATACTTGAAGTCTATTTCTTATCCTTTTCAGGAGTATATATCTAAAGCTGTTCAGTTCCTAATCTTTCCTATCAGTATAAATGATTCACTGATTTAATTTGTCAAGAAGACACTTAGTTTAATTGCTAGGACAAACACAAGGTTAAATCAACTATTTTAAGATGTATCAATATGCCGTGCATAATAGAACCAACAGTAACATTACTCCTTGTCATCATCCATATAATGGTTGGAACTAGAAATGACTAGCAGCACTTATTGTGTAAGGAAGATAAGTTAAATAACAGGCTTGGAAACCCAGGTGAGATGGACTTCTAATTTCAGGTCTGATCCTCACTTGCTTTGAGGCCCTAAGAGAGATGCTTATCTATGGCTTAGCTTTTCCTACTTGTGAAATAAGGAGGCAAAAGGGAGTATTAAAGTAATGTTCAGAGAGATAAGACTTAAAAACGCATGAAAGGCAAAGTTAGTGTTATCATTAATGAGTAGTTATTCGTACATTATCTTATCAACCTTAAAGCAAATCATCAGTGCTTAGGATTTTCAAGACAATTCACTAGGCATGGTTTGAAATACAAAGACGTAGAAAATGTGAACTTGACTCTCAGGAGCCTGCAGTCCCCTGGAGAGATGAGGTGCACAAATGAAAATCTGTTGATTACTTGACTGACCATCAATCAACATAGCAGGTTGACTGATAAGAACACAATCCCTGATACAATTGCTCTCTTCTTCATCTTGAGATGGTGATGTCATTTCTGCTCCATGTTAGTAACACTGTAAATAAAACAACACAAAAAACAGGATTTGTTCTTTTTATTATTATTATCATTATTAAGTGAGAGGCAAGGAGGCACAGAGACAGACGCCTGCATGCTCCCCAACCTGGATCCACCTGGCAAGCCCCCTACCAAGCAATACTCTGTCTGGGGCTGCTGCTCTGTTGCTCAGCAACCGAGCTATTTAGCACCTGAGATGAGACCATCGAGCCATCCTCAGCACAGGGCACCAACTGCTCAACCATTTGAGCCATGTTTCCAGAGGGGGAGAGAGAGATAGAAAAGAGAGGGGAAGGGGTAAAGAAGCCGATGGGCCTGACCAGGCGGTGGTGCAGTGAATAGAGCATCGGACTGGGACATGGAGGACCAGGTTCGAAACCCCAAGGTCGCCAGCTTGAGCGCGGGCTCATCTGGTTTGAGCAAAGCTCACCAGCTTGGACCCAAAGCACTGGCTCGAGCAAGGGGTTACTCGGTCTGCTGAAGGCCCACAGTCAAGGCACATATGAGAAAGCAATCAATGAACAACTAAGGTGTCACAATGAAAAACTGATGATTGATGCTTCTCATCTCTCTCCGTTCCTGTCTGTCTGTCCCTATCTGTCTCTCTCTCTGACTCTATGTCTCTGTAAAAAAAAAAAAAAGAAGAAGAAGAAGAAGAAGAAGAAGCAGATAGTCACTTCTCCTGTATGTCCTTACCAGGAATTGAACCCGAACTTCCACACACTGGGCCAACAATACTGCTGAGCCAACCGGCCAGGGCACATGATTTGTTCTTAAATGCACTACAATATTTGTTCTGACACCTGACTCCAACTAGATGTCCTTACAATTCAGTTCAATTTTTTGATACTAACTAACTGGAGTTAGGGTCATATCCCACAAGGTAAAGGGCAAGGTCCCCAAAGCCTGCCCCGACCTCAGGTGCTCTGTGTAAGTGGGGTCCTCCGGCGTTCTGCACGTCTGTCTGACTTGGCTGCAAATTCAGAGGTTGTCAGAACTGTTCTTCAGTTTCAACAATTCACTAGAATGACTCACAGAACTCAGGAAAGCGCTATATTTAGGGTGAGTGTTTAGATAAAGGATATGAATGAGCCACATGAGGATGTCCATAGCACAAGGTCTGGAAGAGTGCTGAGTGCAGAAGCTTCTGTCTCTGTGTTGTCAGGTACACCACTGGCCCCAGACACTGACATGCTCACCAACCAGGAACCTCTCCAAGCCTTAGTGTCCTGGGTCACTGGGACATAGGTATGATTAATTAAATCACTGGCAACATGATTGGACTCAATCTCCAGCTCTTCTTTCCTACCTTAGAGGTCATGGAGTCAGACTGAAAGCCTACCACACACCTGGTAGGCTCCTCTCCACATCTTATTAGAATAAACTTGTGTATGTGTGCAAATTCATTTGTTAAGAATATCATAAGACCGTCCCTTGTCAATCAAGAAATCCCAAAGATGTTTGAAGGTGTGAACCAGGAAGCGGGGGCAGTTTAGGAGCAGTGCCATGAGGATGAGGATGATATAGACTGTAGGCGTCACAAAAGCTCATAAGAGGAGAAACCTCTCAGCAGGGGAGCTCGGACCATCAAGGTCAACTTCATGAATGGGGTGAGGTATGAATTAGACATTCCAGTAAGGCTGGTATTTGAAGGACAGAGATAAGAGAGGAGAACTTGAGTTAAAAAGCAACAATGAAATGCAAAATGAAGAAAGTACAAAGAGTAATAAACCAATGAAGAGCAAACCATTTTGACCATAGTAGGAGATTCAGGGTAGGGTATAGTGAAAGATAAAGCAAATAATATTCCCGTTAACTACATCTCCTTTAATCAAAAAGTCCAATCATGTATTTTCAGAAAAATATTGAATTAAAATAGACAAAGCAAACTACTATCAGATTGATTATAACTGGTTTCACAATATTATAACGTAGCATTTTCTTTAAAAACAAAAATATTTTTAAAATCTTTTAGAATGGTATTATAGTTGGTTGGATACTGAGCATTCCTTGAATATGTGATTCGAACAAAGTATGTCAAAGGAATATAAATAATATTTTAAATGACTGTTGCTGGTTCTACAAACCAAAATAATGTTCCTTGGGCTCAGCTGTCCCCTTGCATATCTAAACAAAACAGCCTCTACACTGTTTCTTTTCTAGCCAAGAGAAATTAGGCTCCCACGGCTTCAGACAGCTGTCCCACACGTCTCTACGGCGGCCACATGAGCGCTGGGTTCCAGGGGTCATTACCAATGCCAACATCTGGCTCTGCTTGCTCTCTTTCAAACAGAGCTTAATTTTCCTTCAACTCTCCAGAAACAGGAAATGCCATGTGCACTTCAGTGGAATTCGGGATTAAATATTTCTAAAAAACCAACTGCTATTTTTACAAAACATCTTGGCATGATGGTTTACTCTGGGGTTTTCTTCTCTTCCGTGGGTTTCTGTGATATCACGAAGGTCCTCGCTCTTCCAGGGCTGTGTTTTTATTCCTCCCCCCAAGGAAAACGTTTGACATCCACAGAGGGTCTGACCACCAACCGCACCAGTAACGTCTCAGATGCCAAGAGGCTGTGCTGCTGGTTCAGAACAGTAGGTTTGACCATGGCCAAATGTGTGCAGCCCTCACAAGTGTTGGCCATCGTCCCTCTCCAGAAAGTGTTCTTTCTATTTGGGGGAGTAGGGAAAGGAAGAGAGCTCAGCAGAAACTGAGTGCTTCTTTCTCGTGAGGATGCTGCAATGGTTAACGGTTGACTCGCAGGGAATACAAGAGTTACTATGACGATTCCCGGTTTTCAGATAAGGAGCCTTATGCAGACTGAGGAAGAAAGCCATGAAAACGGTGCAGGGTCCTCCACTTCCACGTGGGCTGGTTCACAGAGAGAGCCGCGGCGCTCTGAGTGTCCTCCGCCCGTCCTCTTTCACTCCTCCATAACAAGAGATGGTTCCCGCCCTGCGGAGGGGACAGCGGGAAAGTCTATGTGCCCAGTAAGCGCAGGGAGGGCAGGGATGGAGGAATATGCGCATACAATGGATAGGAAAGGGCAGACATATTTTAGCCACTGGGGCCTCTCGTATCTCTCTGACTTTGGACATCGTGCCATTTGCTTCTAAGTGAAACTCTCATTAACTTCATCCATTGTCCTTTCTTGATCCTGAATTTTGGTTTGTCAGTTAGTAAGTGACTTATGACTAAGGAAGTGAACAGTTTTCTCAGATGCTGTCTTAAAATTTAAGTTTGTGAAGACCGTCTTACCTGGAAACAATAAAAGCAGAAGAATTCAAAAGCAAACCTACGGAACCTCTGTCCACAGCGTGAGCATCCACAGCAGTGGTAGAGCCACGGATCGTGGGTGATGGGGTCAGGGAGCAAACGGGAGGGGTGTGTAAGGTCAGGAAAACAGAGAGGAATAGGCGTACCCATTCTTTAGTCTGCCATGCAAAGACATTTCCTTAAGGCACTCCGGCAGTCTCTGTTTTCACTTTTGTAAGAACTGAGTCTTCCCACCATAATTTCTTGCCCCCAGGAGAAAGATCTGGCAGTGTCAAGGGTAAGCCCTGCCTTTTCCTCTGCGGTACAGCACAAGGCCACAGAACAGCATCAGCAGGCTTTGTCTTGATCTCCTCTGAAAGCCTTTACTACACGTTCTCCTGTTCCCACAAGAGCCCTAAAGTCATTCTTAAGTCATTCTGTCAGGAAAGGAAAACACTTTCCTAAAAAAACCACAGTGAATCACTGCATGACAGTGATCAAACGAACATCAGGAGACATCTAGCTACAGATTTTCACTCCAAATTGGAATAAAAAGCTACCCTAACAAGTAGCGTTTAATAGGAACCTACTGTGTGCTTGAAGCTACCGTAACTCTGTGTGAGGTCATCCCAACATCAGTCCTGTGATTCCAGCAAAAGGTGGAGATATTGGAGCTGAGCCAGGCAATTCTGTGAGGCTCTCCCTCTGGGAGTGGCCACTCCACCAGCGCCTCCTTCTGCTAGAGGCACCGTGGTTGGGAGGGAAGGGTGGGTGATCCGCAGAGATGAATAGTGAGTGTACAATTTCTGTAGTAGTTTTTTTAAAAAAAAAAAAAAAAAAGAATTTAACTATTTATAAGGGATTTATAATCTATGCATGAATCTCTGATCATTCTTACCTATAAATTAAGTCAGACATGGGACCTTTAAGATGTTCAGTAAAGACAAACGCTAAGCCACAGGTGCCATTTCCACTGCTATTTCTCATCTTGGTCATAGGCCCATATTTCTCCCAGCCTTCGCTCAGAGCTACTGACACTCAGCCTTCACCAGCCTCTGCTCCTCAGCCAGCAAAGGCCATGGCCAGTCTTCACTTTTGGTCCCTAAATTCCAACCTCTCTAGCCTCAGACCTACTCTTACCGTTATGCCAGAATCCTCCTCAGCACCTATTTCCTTTCAGGCTTGGAGTTTCAATGAACACTATCTTATTAGCAAACATACATTGGAGCTATCCTGAAAACCATGGTCATTTATTGTATTGATTGCTCTAAGTTCTAAGCAAAGTATTCAGAAAAAAAAAACCAATTGAGAAGTAAACATTTTGACATTCAGGCACTTTGTGAGTGTCCTGTGTTAGAGGAACTGGGCTTTCCAATACTGCTCAGCAGTTTCCCAGTAGAAAAAGATAGAATGTCAATCTCCCGGTGCCCCCTCCTAGCCCCACCCCTCGTCTCACCACCAATTTAGTTCTGGTTTCCTGTGAAGTTACTAGCAGCTGCATGTGCTCAAACAAGGCAAACTTTGTAATAAGCCATGTCCAAAAACAAGCACAACTTGTATTAATTTTTATGGCAACCTCACTTCTTTAGTGAAACTGAATTCTACATTCCCACTTCTGTCTGGGCCTCGCTGGTCACCTTGGATTCCCCATAGTTCTCTTTATCTGGCTTAAAACTAACTATCAAGCAGGCAGAGGTTGGAGGATTTTCACATCAAAGAATCCCTTTGAGTGAAATGGGTGAAGAAATGTAATCAACAAATAGGGAGAATTTGGGGGGGGGGGCAAACTTCTCTGCTCAGTGATAAGCCTGTGACTTTCAGCAGAAAAAAAAGTTTAATAAAAATCTCTATTAGGTACAGCTTCCTGAATGAGCAGAAAATTGGGTTCAATGGAGTCGCTAGCATTTGAATAATTGAATCCCTCACTCTTGGGACTTTAGAGGCATTGACTGAAGAAATTCCCAGCCAAAGAGCAGGCTTTGCTCACCCATAGGCAATACGGACCATACAGGGAGGGAAATGTCGCTGCTACTCCTTACCATATAACATAGTGGCTAATGAGAAACAAATTCTAAATTGGACACGGTCAATATTGACACAGTCAATATGAATTCACTAGGACACATTTCATGTGTTTAATGCAAATAACAGTGGCTCAAAATACAGTGACAGTGGAACATGCTAATTCCCTTTTTATACAATTCAGTCCCGGATCCCTGAAAGTCAATATGCAAAGGAATTCATATACTATATAGATAAATAATCTCATTAGAGTTTCTAACACCTAAGCAAAACAGGCTTGGTTCTTCTCCCAAAGGTCTCAACAGGTTTATTGTATTACCTTTGTTTTGTTTTGTTTTGGTTTTTTTTTTTATTAAAAACTAACGAAAGTCCACAACCAGCTTCCTCATCTACAGAGATTCTTTCCATTAGGCATTCATTCATATGTTGTTGTTGTTTCTTATTTCCTAATCACACGGAAGAGCTCCAGTGTACATAAAGATAAAGGTGAGTAGGGCATTGTTCATAGTTCAGCGTTCCTGGGCAAACCCCTCGATTGGAAAAGTGCGCAGAAACATCGCACACTTTCTTCTGAAACTTTACTCAGGTTGCGGATGCAGTTCATAGCCTTTACAACAAGCACAAGAATCGTTCCTGACACTCTGCTTCTGCATCAAGGACTGGCTTTGAAGTGCATTTGGTTCTCATTTACTAATGGCAAATCTTGGTATGAAAAACTCGGAAATGTAAAACAGTCTCTAGGGTGTCATTTAAAGAAAAGAGAGCAGAGGAAGAGGATGGAGGCTTAAGATTTGGGGCCCAGATTTTTTGTTTAAATCACTTGGCTTCTCTGGGCAGAGATCAAAGGAGGATTGTTGATAACACTTTACATGAGAAAATGTGAATACTGCTCTCTGAACCTCTCCGCGAAGCCTGCACTGGGAAGCTGCAGTGGCCGTCCCAGGACTGGATGCTCTTAGAATAACATTTTGCATCCCAATTCCTGGAGCTGCAAAACTGGGATGAAGACACAAAATGCACTTCCTTCCTACAAAAATGAAAGCCTTTCTCACTCAAGAGATAGAGGCAGCCTTCAAGGATGTGAACAGGAAACATAGAAACCATTTTCTTGTGTAAGACCTGAGTCACTGTTTTCTGTAGAAGCCACGCCTGATCTCCACATCTGCACTCTTGTTCAAGTTCCACTGTGTGTGCAAGTCAACTAAGGTCCAGAGTGTTTTTTTTTCTAAATCTCTAAAATGGGCATAATGTCTTTTTTTATCTAACTTACAAGACCATTGTGAGATTTCAGTGAGGTAATGTGTGTGGTGCACCATACATTCATAAGCTCTTGGACACCTGAGTTGCACCCTGTGCTATGAGGAGAAGGAGCAGCCGGGTCCCTGGATCTTCTTCTCCAAGGTGTCTTTCTGGGCTCCAGGTTGAGTCCCAAGCTTTGCTTCCTGCTACACACCCTTCCCTCTGCAATGTACATTGTCCAACAGGCCATCTGACAGCCTCCCCTCCTAATCAGCCTTCTTCCACAGCCAACTTTAAGTTCCCTTTCAGGATATCTAAAATGAATAGATGTGTGTTTAATGTAATTTAAATATTCCCCTATTAAGTAGTGAATAATAATTGTAGAAAATTTTGACTAGCCATATAAAGCATCCATTGGACTTGGACCTGGTCAAATAAGCTTGGGTCTTTACACTTGCTAAAGGCTGTTCCCAAGTCCAGGTGGCTCGGCTCATTTCCTGATGTTTAGTTCAAACAACACCCGTATCAAATTCATCTACGATGGAATTCCAGAACCCCGCCTTTGGCCAGAGTCTGAACCGCAGCCACAGTGGGCAGGGCCTGGGCATGTGCTCTGCATTTTTTAAAACCTACTCCGGTGATTTTTCCGCAGACCAAGGTTCCGGAAGCTATTCCAGGTGTCAGATCAAACATCAGCAACAAGGATGGGGTGGTTCTGACCTGCAGCACTGTCATTATCTGAGAATATGTTGGAAATGAAGACTCTCCCCTGCCATCCAGACCTACCGAACTGGAACCTGCAGTCTCACCTGCAGTCTCAGCCAACCCCCAGAAGATTCTGTCAAACATTAAAGGTTTCAAGGACTCTGTTGTATCATGTGGGAAGCTTTACAAACCCTGATATCTGGGCCCCACCCAAGATTCCAGGGGTGCGGCCAAGACAAAGGGCTCTTACAACCTTCCCAAATTATTACAAGGTACAGCCAAGATAGAGGACCATTGTCCTCTAAATTCCAGCTTCTTTTTTTACTTTAAATAATTTTTATTTTTCAATTACAGTTGATATGTGATATTATATTAGTTTCAGGTGTACACCCCAGTGATTAGACATTATATAACTTACTAAGTGATCACTCCAATAAATCCAGTACCCATCTGACACCATACCTAATTATTACACTATTATTGACTGTTTCCTCTATGCTGTACTTTACATCCCTGTGACTATTTGGTAATTACCAATTTGTAGTTCTTAAGCCCTTCATCTTTTTTACCCATCTCTAAATTCCAGCTTCTAAAGGTTAAGCTATAACCAGAATTAAACAGGCTTTTGTTGGCTTGCCTAAGCCCTAAGGACCGCTTAGTAAACAGTACTTTTTGAGGGACAATAGATCTTGAGGTAAACAAGTTCAACCGCACAGGTGTTTGTGTTTTTTTTAATATAACATTCTTATTTATATGTTTTATGACTATTTGACTTTTTTGAACTGTTGATTACATTATGTGCCCATCAACCCACAGTTTTAAGCTCACCAAATCTGAGAGGGTCAACTTTCTGGATCTTGTGGGGAGCAGGTAGGGCTCCCCAAGGAATGCTCCCCGACCCCCGCCACACCCCGTCCCCCATTGCCCCGCCCCTCCCGGGATGGCCCGCCCACCCGGGGATAGCTCCGCCCCTCCCCTCATAGCCCTTCCCCCTCCCTCCCTCCTGGTGACGCACCGCCGCGGTTCGGCTCATGCGCACTCGCGCAGCCCGCGCCTCCCGGCCGCTCCTCGTCGGTGCTGTCATTCTCCGCGGCGCGGTGGCCAGTGCAGACTGCGGTGCCCGCCCCGGCCAGCCGGGACCTCGCGATGTGATCGCGCCTGGGAACGGGCCGGCCGCTCTGCGGGCAGCAAGCAGCACCTCGGCTTCTGTCTGGCCGCGTCCCCGCGGAGCTGCAATTCCTTCGAAGCGGGAGACACGCACTAGGGGCTCGGAGCGCGCCCTCCGGGCTGGTGCAGCCGCCGCGCCGCCAGGCACCGAGAAGCCGAGGCGACGGGTGCAGAGCGGGGCCGCCGATAGCGCGTAGCCGAGCACAGTCTCACGAAGGCGCCCTGTCGGCTGCGTCCTGGCGAGTTGACTGCAGTTTCCGAAGTTAGAAAGAGCCGTGCGGAGAGGAGGTTGGTTTCCATCACCTTCGTGTTGCGGGGAGCTGGGGTGGCACCTCTTGTCAGCTGGGCGCCAGCGTGGGGAGGTCAGTGTGCCAGACGTGGGCACGCACTTGGGAGAGGCCGCGGTCTAGCGGGCTGGCTGAAACCTGGGCGGACGTGCCAGCTGGAATCGTGCAGGGCGAGGACAGGTGCTCGTAGGGCATGGAGCCCGCTGCCCACCGCACGTTCCGGGCTTCTCCGCTGTGTGTGCGGGGACGGGGGTAGCGAGGTGGTGCGCAGGGTCCTGTCACCTCCGGCCTGAGTCCTCGGGGTAGTGCCTCCCTCCTGACATAGCCCTGGGTGCCATCGATCTTAGGGGACGGCAGCGAGCCTGCAGGCTTCCCGCGCATTCCACTTCGCTCTCCCCCTAGGCAGAAGTTGCCACCGTCTCCATAGTTGAGCCCAGTCCTTTAGGGGAGGAAAAAAACTTCTTGTCAGCCCAGCGTTTTGTGCTCTAAGGCGAATACTATGAGAAATGCGCTCTGTGTGATTGCATACACTTTGAGAATGTGGGTAAGTCTGAAAGCAATGGAATACACACAGATGCCTCTTGAGCTTCACCCTGACATCCTGCGCCTCTTATATAAGCCTCCTGTCGGGATAACCCTGTCTCTGCAGTGGCTGCAGCTGTGACTCCCCATTCCATTTGTTTAAGGTCCAGCTTGAGCAGTACTTAATGAAAACGCTGACATGATATAGCGGCCTGGACTTTGAAACAGAGTAGCCTCCTCAAATTGGAGTGTCTGTCTTCTCTAATAGGGGAGCAGGCGAGGAAAGACCCCATGTATTTTTCAAGGCAGCTCCAGGAATTAGACACATAAGTAATGTTTTAAAACAGCATGCAGGGAGCTCGCAGAGGATTCCTTTGAACACATCCCCTTTGTTTTAGAAAAAGTAGAAATTGGTCATACCAGACAGTTGTTGAGTCTGAGAGTTAAGTGCACTAGATGGGTGTAATTATCTTAATAAACAAAGAGCATGATTTATAGGTAGCTGCCCTGTCTACTTTGAAGGATAGAATTTTTTAACCTTTCTTTCTTAACTCTCCCCTAAAGATTCCTTTTAAGCAGAACAGTAGATCATCATCACTGATGTTTAATATTTGAGTTGATTAAATTTGTAAAAGGATACTTTGAAATATCATCTACGACTGTGGTGACTAAGACAGTGAATATTAGAAATAAGGAGGCTATTCAGGTTTTTAATATAGAACTCGTTAGTTTAACCCAGGGGTCCCCAAACTACAGCCGGCCGGGCCACATGCGGCCCCCTGAGGCCATTTATTCGCCCCCGCCACACTTCCAGAAGGGGCACCTCTTTCATTGGTGGTCAATGAGAGGAGCACATTGACCATCTCATTAGCCAAAAGCAGGCCCATAGTTCCCATTGAAATACTGGTCAGTTTAAATTTATTTGTTCTTTATTTTAAATATTGTATTTGTTCCTGTTTTGTTTTTTTACTTTAAAATAAGATATGTACAGTATGCATAAGGATTTGTTCATAATTTTTTTTATAGTCCGGCCCTCCAACGGTCTGAGGGACAGTGAACTGTCTCCAGTGTAAAGTGTTTGGGGACCCCTGGTTTAACCAAACAGATAACATTAAGACTTCCCTAAAAAAGATATATTATATATATATATATTTAATATATAAATATATATATTTACATATATAATATATAAATGTATTATATATGTATTTAACTTGGACTTGTAATAATTGTTTAAATCAAAACTCACAGGGACATTTTAATGTAAGATTTATTTAGGTAATCTTTAGTTTAAAAAAAGCACATTTATTTATTGTATTCCAGCATATGGAACAAGATGAACTACTTAAGGCACCACATTTAAAATATATATTATAGAAGATGGTTTGACTTTGGGTGGTGGGCACATAATGTAACATACAGATCATGTATCATAGAAATGTACACTTGAGACCTGTATTATTCTATTAACTAATGTTACCCCAATAAATTTAATAAAAAATAAAAATGAATTTAAAAATAAAAACATACTTTTAAAAAAAAAAAAAAAGAATCCTAAGAAAATGTACAAAGTATTATTTCAAAGGTTGGAAAGTTAGTCAACACTGTGGTTTGTGAGAGTATCCATGGCTTACCTCTAGGAGAGATTGCATCCTGGCTTGGGATCTCAAGCAGGCCAACCCCTCAAAGCACTGTTGTGGTGTTGTTAGGAGGACAGACTAGGGAGCCAGGCTGGCGGCCCTTGGTACCCTCTGTTTGACTCTGGACAGGTTACTTAAACTCTTTGCCTCCGTGTTGTCATCTGTGAAATGGGGATTATAGCAGCACTTCCCTCACGGGACAGTGGTAAGGATTAAATGAGTTTATAGATATGAAGTTGTCGAACCAGTGTCTGGCACATGAAACTGGGTAAAATTGTCATTGTTAGGAGAGGAAATGGACCCTACAGACGACATTGAATGATGGCTGATGGAGGTTAACAGAATCAGTTCATGTGTATGATAAGGGAGAGGGTATAAGCATTCACTAGACACCTCTCAGGGATGCAGACCCCGGCCGGTGTCTACCTTCCCATCTTCCACAATTCTTTACCAAGCTAGGTGACTCCATGTCTACTTTGGAGATGGGGAAACTGAAACTCAGATCAAATAGTAGAAATCAGAGTTGGGATCTTAACCCGTGCCTGTGGTTTCAATCCCTGTTCTTTCTGACCCTGCTGCCTCAGCTTGCCCAGTGCTATCTCCATCTCTCCTCTCATCCTCATAAGAGCATAATGAAGTGGCTGCACTATCTTCCCTTTACAGATGAGGACATTGAGGTGACGCATGAAAGTATGCAAACTGCTGAACAGCATTCACTAGGGGAGCTATTGCTATTATCATAATTAGTGGTTAATAATCTGCCCACCCTCGCAGGTGGGGGAGGTGTCAGCAGGTGCTGGAAGGAGAGCTCTCCCTCAGTTTGAAGTGACTCTGTGGCTTTTTACTTCCTTATCAGTCACTTCAGCAAGTCAAGAAATAGAATTGGTATGAGGTTACAATTCACACTGGAGGACGGGGCTCCCCAGTTGGTTTCCTGCCGGTAGGTGGGGCTGCAGTGGTCCAGACAGCCTAAACCACTACAGCAACAGTAATGCCTGCACAAACACTCCTGTCATTCCTCTGCATCCCAGTCCGACGCCCTATCCACTGCACCACCGCCGGTCAGTCATATCATTCCTAAGCATGACTTCAGTCCCAGGGGAGAGAGAGAGCCCTGGTACTTTGCTGCACATGTCTGTTCAGAACTGGAAATACCCCACGTTAAATAAGCGTGCTTCCTCTCTCTGCCTTTCCACCTGTGTCATGGGGAGCGGTGTCAGGGGCCTGTGTGAGCAGCACTGTGTCAAAGCTGAGTCAGTAGCCTGCTGGACATCTCACCTGACTGCTGGAGGCTGGGAATTATTGATAGGCCAGTGTTTTTGTGATGGTTCCTTAGGTCAGTGGTTCTCAAACTTTTTGAAGTTAGGGTGCATTTAAAATCCTACAAATAATTGTAGGAGCACTATTTACAAATCTCTGAGAAATATGTTATAATAATTAAGTCAAATATTAAAGAAAAAAATATAAAGTCCAAGCGTGCTTTTATGGTAATTAAAGAAATAAATACGACAAAGTTAAATTTATTCTGACATTAAAAAACATTTTTATATTACATTTTTTGGGTTATGCTTTTTAGAATTCATAAACAAGAGGGGTTAAAAACTTAAAAAACGACAAAAAGTTATCTTTTTATATATATAGATACATTCTTAGTAAGATTTAGTAAATTTGGCAGGTCTCGGCGCAAATGTGTTAAGTTTTTTCATTCTTGTGTTTATGAGAAACATGAGCCTGATGTGTCCTAGCGATTTCTTCAATATTTGGGCATATATTTGAAAGGCAAAATCTCATTTCCTCATTAATACATTGAAGAATTCCTCTCTTTTTACTCTTAATTGTGTTGAGGATAGAAAATCCTAATTCACATAAATAGGATGTTGAAAATTGTAGTAAAATGTTCAAAGCTTTTTTAGATATTGCCACATATTCTTCTTTTATAGAAATCCAAAAGGCTTCAAGAGACAATTTCTTATATTTAATCATCAATCCACGATCAGTGGATATAGCTGCCAGTTCTTCTTCTTCTGTTAATGTTAAACCAAAATCACTTGAAGCTTCCATGAATGGGCTCCTAATTTAATCGTATTGTTCAGTGTTAAGTGATGGAAAATGCTATAAATTAAATTCTGCCCATCAGCCTTCAAGTCATATTTTATTTACACTTAACTTTTGCTCACTTCCAGAATCGGATTCTTCAATATCACGCTTCTTTTTGAGAAATCTATCCATTTTATTTGGGTGTATTTATCTAAAAATAATATAATAATGTGTTAATAAGAAATATAATGATGTGTTAATAAAAAGAGCGGTATTTCTGTAATGAAATGGTATAATAGAGTAACTATATTATTTTTATATCTGGGCACATACCACGAACCAGCACAGCTAGTAATTCCAGGTCCCGAGTGGAAACAGTGAGGAATTAAGAAAATATGCAGAATTAAGAAAATATGGGGTAGGGAGGGTCCTGTAATTGCTGCTGGCAAGAACAAAGAGTGCCCAAAAACTGCATCTTGCTTTATTTATAGGGCAAAGTGAGGCCATTAGCAAATCAATGGTCTCTGATCACGTTTCCAAGGCAACCAAAGAATTTTACCAAGTGCAGAAAACCCCCACCATACATATCATCTTAACTTTACACCAAACAAAGGATAGAAGAAATTTGCCTCCAATCTTTCCAGGGAACATGGGGGGTAGTGTAAACAATCCAGCACCACAGATTAACAGCCTTTTGCAACCTAATCAGACAAGTAAGGTGGGGGCTTGGTCAGACTTTCAGCTTACAGCCAATTCCCCATACCTCTGTTCCCCAAAAATCTACACTCCAGAGGGGTAGGGAGAGGGGCACAAAGAAAACTAGATAGAAGGTGACGGAGGACAATCTGACTTTGGGTGATGGGTATGCAACATAATTGAATGACAAGATAACCTGGACATGTTTTCTTTGAATATATGTGCCCTGATTTATTGATGTCACCCCATTAAAATTAATAAAAATTTATTTATAAAAAAAAAAAAATCTAAACTCTAAAACCCCTGTTGGTTTTTTGGTCCCCAACAGGCACATATTTCTCTGGAATACCATAGGGCGCACCTGGAAATCTTTTAGGGTGCACACTTTGAGAACCACTGCCTTAAGTTCTCATCCAGATATGACATTAGTGTTCTGGCCCTTGATAAACATTGACTCTCTTTTCTGGATATTAAAATCATATAGCCATTTAAGGCACATAGACAGAAGAGTGCTCACAGACTGATTCAATATTTAATTACTCCTCTGAGCTAATGCATCCTGCCGCTGGGAGCATTTCAAGACAGATGTTCCAAGTTGGCCTTATTTTGGAAAAATCAAAACTCTGTGCACTGACTACAGTTAATGACACTGGGTTGTCTATTTAAAGAATTGCTAAGAGAGTAAACTGGACAAGTTCTCATCACAAGAAAAAAAAATCTGTAACTTTGTGAATGTGAACTAGACTCATTGTGGTGAATATTTCTCAACATATACAAATATTGGTTCATGAGGTTGTACACCTGACATTAATATAATGTTATGCACCAATTATATCTCAATGCAAAATGAAATCTCTCTGGAAAGGAGCTGCCAGGAGGACACAACACCACTGACAGAGTGTGCCAGAAAGGGCCCTTGCCTGATGTCAACTGAGGCTCTCCGCATCTCTGAAGTAGCTCCCCTTCATGGTGAGAACTCCTTTCCAGAGTTCAGAGATCCCCTTTTACTCAGTCAATACTCAGGTCTCAAATGCTCCTGTGTTCTAGGTTATTGTAGTAAAATCTTCAGCTGGGTCTAAAATATACTTTGAACCGTACTGCACACAAAAATTAGGGGTTATTTTATCACTTCATATTGATTTTGAAATAACTCCTAATTTTTGTGAGCAGTATACAGTGGTACCTTGAGATACAAACAGACCAACATACGAATTTTTTAAGATACTAGCTGAGACTAGGTCCATATTTTTGTTCTAGATCCAAGCGAAATTCCGAGATACGAGTCGTGATTCGGGAAGCTGCCACTAGTTGGCGCGTTGGCATACGAGTCCAGTATCGGCAGTTTGATATACGAGTTGACTGACTTACGAGCTCGGTTACAGAACGAATTAAATTCATATCTCAAGGTACCACTGTACATTCTTCAGAATTCACATATAGTTCTGTTCTATTTCTTGTCTGTGTCATCTACTTATTGGCTTATCTGTGGCCATCTTCAAATTTCCAAGTCACTCTTTTCTGCCATCTGACTTTTTCTTGCTGTCATCCTGGATAAGAAATGCAAGGTGTGGCCCTGGTTGGTTGGCTCAGTGGTAGAATGTTGGTCTGGTGTGTGGATGTCCCAGCTTCAGTTTCCAGTCAGGGCACAGAGGCGAAGCAACTGCTTCTCCACCCCTCTACCCCTTCTCTCTCTCCACCTCCCACAGCCATAGCTCTATTGGCTTGAGTGCATTGGCCCCAGGCACTGAGGATGGCTAATTTTAGCCTCAGGTACTAAAAATAGCTTGGTTGCAAGCATGACCCCAGATGGGCAGAGCATCAGCCCCAGAGAAGGGTTGCTGGGTAGATCCCAATCAGGGCACATACAGGAGATAGTCTCTCTATCTCCCCTCCTCTCACTTGGAAAAGAAGAAAGAAAATAAAAAAAGAAATGCAAGGTGCTTTTAATACAACCATCCATGCACAAGGATGGCTTACTCTTCCCCAGCCATCTACGGTTTTGAATCATTTTCACTTTGGGTGTGGGGATTCAGGAGCCTCGTACATCCCTGAACTATGTGTTGTGGGGGTTAGGATGGGGGAGGTTGTACAAGTTTCTGGTCATACAAGCAAGCAGTTTTATGCAGTATGACAGAGAGGGTCCCTCAAGGCTGGGACATTGCTGAACTCAAAAGCATGGGGTTGGGTGTGGGAGGAAGAGAGCTCAGAGCATGATTTATTGGCCATGTTTCTAGTCCTTGCTGGCTGTTCCTTCTGGATAAGAATTGGAATGAATCACACACACAGAGGGTTCACTGCATGCGAACTGCCCTGCTGAGAACTCTTCATGCAGCATTTACTTTAATCCTCAGAGTGACCTTATGTAGTTGTTACTTTACTGTCCTCTTTTGCAAAAGTGAAAACTGAGGCCCAGGAAGGTCAATAATGCATAATGCACTTGTCCAAGGTCATACTAGTGTATTTTGGAGCCAAGAGTAGGGCCAGGGCTGTCTGGTGAGCTCCATACAGGACATCTGCTGCCCCCAGTCTTGGAGCCCTTGTGGTAGTTAAACTATGTTGCATAGGTGTCCTATGTTGTGTTTCAAAAATAATCCTACCCATTCTCTTGGTCTGTACAGTGACCCTAGGATAGGGATGCTTGGAAAGCATGTGACCACCATGGCCAGCAGCTGCCACAGACCATCATGTCCGTATCTTCGTGGAGGAAGAGCAAAGTTCATGCAATAAAGTCAAAAAAGAAAACCAGATGTTAGCATTGTGAAATAGGAAGCACAAAGCCTTCAACTGATAATGGGATATACTGCAGAGCTATGGTAAACTTTATCTGTGTTTGGGATCATATCCTTACGTCATCCTCCTTATAGAAAGGAGAAGTGTAGAGATCTCAGATTTTCCTGAGTGATTAAAAAAAAATGGTTGTTTAAATTAAAAAAAAAAAGGACCAGTAATGAACATACTACAATAGTGTCTTGTGTCATTCACGATGAGACTAAGGTTTTTAAAGTAAATGAATACATATGTCGAACAGGTAAGTTTTGAGAGTGTTGCCTGGGAATGAGGACGTTGCATCAAATCTGTGTGTGAGATACAATCCAAATACGGAATTTAAAACCAGCTTGTTATATGTTCAAAACCGTTTTCCTGAGCCCCACCTCTCCAATTTTTTCTTGATTTTACTCAGGAGCCAGATTCGTTCAGTAAGTTCTACATATCCTTGGGGTTTGAGTTATTTGTCCTGCTGTTGTATTTTAGCATCTCTTGTTGCTGTCTTGAGTTTTTAGGATTATACAGTTTTTGAACTTTTATGAGTGACTAAAAACTTGTGAAAACTTCAGTTTCCTACATGTAGACTTTATTCAGAGGCCTGGGCAGTTTCACCTGACTGGGGGCCTTTGCTTAAACTATAGAGCTCTGGAAACCTAATGACTAGACAAGTGAAGAAAAATGATCTAATTGACTGTCAGCAGATTTGTACCTTCTCCAATTTCATAGGACCCAGTCCCTCTGTACCATGTCATGTATTCATTTGCAAGTGATCGGCATCAGTTGATTTCCTAAAAGTACCAAAAGGTGTGACTCTGTCGGCGTGGCCGTCATCTTTCATTTTCCTCTCTCAGGAGCCCGGGTTTGCGTGCGGAAGGCTTTCTGTGAGTGTATTCTTTAGGACTTGTCTGATCGGATGACTCCTAGGACATTGAGTCCCACTGTATTTGTGACACCACGGTTACAGTTAACGTTGCTTCTGCTCACTGAGACCTGCCACCCCCAACCATGCCCATCCCTGCGTCAGCCCTGCTGAGGTCGAACATGCTGACATGGAAACTTGGATGCTCAGAGAGCTCATAGGTCAGAGGCAATAAAGCCACACAAGACAATGTTGTTGTTGTTGTTTTATTAACAAAAACTCCAGTCTATAGCATAGCTGCACACAAGACACCACAACCCCTGCATTCAGCACTTGGAGACAGCAACCCGAGTGGCCTCCCTGTCTCCTGACACCTTCCGAGCAGTGCTTTGAGCCTCCGATGCACATAATCAACCCCGAGTGGCTTGGCAGTGTTGGAGTCAAGGTTAGTGGTAATGGTAGGTCCTCATTTCTGCCCTCACCAGGTACATGCGGCTCTGATACCAGGCATTTGGATGAGACAACCTCAGATATAAGAAGATTCCTATCACTGTCTCAAGGATCTCAGTCTCACCAGGGGAAAGGAGCAGAGTGGCCTTGAAACCAGGGCACAGAAGATGCTGGCTCTGCAGGGCCCCCTGGCTCCAGGGTTGGGTAGGGACTCTTCCTGGGGAAGTGGGGCTGGGTCTGAGTCTGGAAGGCGAATCAGAGGGGACCAGGCCGCTGTGCAGGGGAGTGGGCTCGCAGAAACCGTTCTGAGCAGAGGGAGCAGGGTGCCGGGCAGACGTGAAGGTACCAGAGAGTGCAGCTGCCCCGGGAGCAGCACCATCCAAGTGACGGGGCACAAAGCACCTGGCAGGCAAGGCTGGAGGTGGAGAGCAGAGCTGCGGCCACTTTAGGAAGGGGCTTGTGGGCCACATTTGGTCCCGATGAATTGGAGCGCTCTAGGTTGTTCTTTTAGAGTGATCACTCTGGGTGTGTTGTAGAGAATGGATGGGGAAGGATGCAGAAGAGAGAAGCCTGAGGCATATCTGTTGAATCCTAATGCGGGTTTAAGGTCTGAACTCTGTCTGATAGGAGTGGAGCTAGAAGGAGGAGGAGATGGTGACCTTAAGGGTGACTCCCAGGTTTCTGGCTTGAGTAATTAGACGGACGGCAAATATGGAGGACATTGCAGTTTGCAGGGGAAGATGATGCATTCACTTGTGCATGTGTGTGATGTGCAGCCCTGGGGCTAGGATTCAAGCAGTGGCACCCACGTGTAGTTCTGGAGTTAAGCACGTAAGCTGAGCTGGAAATATAGGCTTGCGTTTGGAAGTTGCCATTGAGAGTGTGACCTGCCTGGGAGAATGCAGGGGATGACAAAAAGATGGGATAGTAAATTAAGTGAGAGAAGTTTCTGACAAGTGCTTGGACACAAGCCAGAGGCAGAGCAGAATGAGGTGCTTGGTGGGAAGGAAGCCTGCAACCAAGGAATAGAGAGGAAAGCACAGGCAGGGGGCAAAGGGACAGGTCTGACTGTGCACTTGCTTTGTCCCCACAGAGGACGAGGGCTGTTCCTCATGTGGCTTTGAGTGCCTGACAATAAACATTAAAACCTACTATGTCAAAGGGAGGGTGGAGATGGGGTAAAGGAAAGGAATAAGCAATAAAATCATGAATAAAATATGACCTGGAATCTTAAGCGGTTTCTAGGATAGAATTGCTATTTCTTGTGTTCCTTTTTCATTCATCCCCCCCCCCCCCCTTGGCCAGCTTGGGAAACTGAAGAGAAGGAAGGAATCACTTCCTTGGTGCCCAAAGTGCTTGGCTCTCCAAGGCAGGCACAGCTCACCGCACGCATGAGCACCCAGAAAGGGAAGGTGACAATGACATTATCTGAGAGTTTATGCTTTTATCATGGACATAGCATCTTTAGAATGTTTGGATCTTTGAACCAATTCTTTTATAGTTATCAATGAGCCTTTTGACACATTGGTTTATTTGAGATATATTGAGTGCCGTTTCCTGTAATTTTCACTTGTCTAATAAAAATAGACCTCATTATGTACTAAACAGACGGAGCATTTGGGGATAATGGAGGTAATCACTGTGTGTTTTAGTTATTACCATGCATATCAGTCCATACCCGTTTCTCACCCTTTAATTTTTTTACCTAAAGGCAGGATTATTCCCATTAAAGGGAGGAGGGGACTGAGATACAGGATTCAGATGACTGCATAGAGATAACAGAGCTGGTCCATGGCAGAGCTCCCCGGACCCAACACGAGGTGTTCTGACTTCAGGTCCTGGGTTCTTGCCACTCCATTATGTCGGCCATGTGTCTTCATGAACAGCTACCCAAGAAAACTTAGGGAGTGGAAAATTTAAGATATGTTTTTATTAGTCTGCTCAAAGCACCAGCATCTACATTTGACAGACCACAGGTTATTTATGCAAATGTAATGTGATTAAGTCAGACTGCAGGAAAATCTTCTTTTCATCAATGAATATCTTTTTCTTCATTATCTTAAAAGCTTAAAAAGAAATCATTTAGATTATAAAATAAAAGGATTCAGTATTTTAAACTGCAAAATTTTTCAGCGTGAAACTTGCTGTTTGGCGCTACAAAGGAAACTTATTTTTCAGTTGTTGCAATGGCTGTTGTGTGTGAGAAGCTTTCTCTGTGTACGTGTATGCGTGAGAGTATATGAAATAAAAATCAAATTTAATCTGTTGCCTCTCCTTTATGATATTCTCAAATTCTCCAAAGGCATTAAGTGATGTAGCTTGCTTTTTCTTGCCAAAGCAGCTATTATGTTACCCATTTCATGCCAACAAATTAAAGCATTTGTCTTTTTCTTAAGTGGTGTAAAATGATGCAGCGTAAATCTGAAGGGTTTATTTTAGTTCTGCAACGTGTATGTTGGCTCCTGATATCCTAGAATTATAATTAACATAACATTGCTACTCTGAACGCAGAGGTGAGCTATTGACATGTAGTAATCGTGTTAAAGTAATGAACTGTAACTGCTATATTGCGACTGGAAAGTTTACAATGCTACATTTTATTTTTAAATTTATCTTTTGCTTCTTTATTTTTATATTTTATTTATTTCACACACACAAATCTGTGAGCCTTGCTAAATGGCAGTTTCCACATGGAAACAGTTTCTAGCAAGTAGCAAGAGGCTGGTACCAGTGCTCATCCTTAAGCCTCGCAGCTGAGCTTCATGCTGCCCCCTGTGCACGTTAGCTTTGGCAGGAAGAATGGAATCCACAAGGGCATGCCTCTTTGTGGCATTGAGGGGTGGGTTGACCTTTTGTTGTTAATGCTGATTTTTTTTTTTAAGTAACCACACACTTGTTAATTTTTAAAGTTTTATAAAAGTGTTAGGCGATGATTAGAGAGTTCTAAGTAATTATCATGACACGTAGTATATTGAGGTAGCCCCGCCCAGTGTAGTTGAGAAATCACCATACGGTTAGGTATATGAAAACTTCAAATGACAATATAAAGTAATATAAGGTATTATATACATATGATTTTATGTTTATAATAATATGTGAAGAAACTCTCAAGTGAAGCATTGAAAATTAATTTGGTCATTTTATGCCTTATGTGTCCCTGTTTCATCCAAATGCTAATATGATAATCCAGGCCTCCGAGTTAGTATGCTGGTGAGGTGACTTCTCAACTGTGCTTCTCTTACTTACAACCGAGATGAATCCTTAAGCTACATTTCCCACTAATCTTTCCATGAGTGTGTGTTTTAATATGACGTCCTGGGAGTTCTCATTTATACAAAAATAAAGAGCAATTAAATTGCCCTTCCCTCTTTTTTTCTTCCTATTGAAGTTTACTTAGACATTTTTACGTTATGTATACTTGACATGCTCAAACATGTCTAAATTAGTCATCCAATTTGAATACCGTAATTATGTATGCGGTGAGGGCTTGATTGAGTAGAGAGCTTTTGCGTTTTAGCTTTTAGTGGATTTGGGAATTACATGCTTAATAACTCGGCATCCCAGACCCGCTTCTGTTTCCTGGTAGATGCACAGAGAAAAATGTAAATATTTTTACAAACAGAGTTTTAAAAGATGTGCTTCCTTTTTGAACGCTGGGAATTGACACATGCCTGTATACTGTAGCTTTTTCTTATCTGGACCAGATGAATAAGAAGTGTAGAAATGGTTGAAAACTGGTATGGTATCATTTATCCCCAAATGGTGGGTGCCAAGATTAAAAGTGTACTCCTTTGTTTTCCACAATAAAAATTAGAGATGCTTTGGAACAAAGTATTATGTGTCCTGATAAACTTTTAGACGTATTTGGATAGGGGTGAGGATATTTTCTCTTTGCTGTGTTACATCATAGTCCCTCTGCCCACAATGTACATCTTGAACTTCAGCCTCAATTTAAAATGCTCGGTATCGCCCAAGAAGAATTGAAAGTAAAGATTTGGAGTCTCATGAATAGCATGCAATACAGAGAGCAGCGTTTCAGGCCCAGTGCCGGACACTTACAACAGGATTGCTAAGCACCGTGGCTGTGGAGAAAGACAAAACACTGGGGTATTAAACTCACACTTAATGTCATAGTTTCTGCCGCCACAGATCTTAACCTTTCTGACTGGTTGAGTTATTTGTTCATAGTAGCATGTCAAGAACTGAGTTATTATAGATCTTCTCTTTCAATAAATATTCAGTAGCATTTTCAAAATTATTCTCCTAGACACAATTCATAGCAAAGAGCCCTGTATTTCCTTTCTGCTGTTTGATAGTCACTGGCCGTCTGGCATTCCCTTATCTTTGTTATTTTTAATTGATTTTAATTTGTTGTGTTTACATAGTTACAGGTCTACCCCCGAATATATCTCCCTCCCTCCCTCTGTTCTCCTCGACACCCCCTTGCCCTCTCCTCCCATCTCCATCCCCCCTCTCCTTCATGATTTACTATCCTGCCCTCTATCTCTCTGTGTTATGTGTATATACTTTCACTAATGTCTTTCCTTTCTTTGATCCCCTCCTCTAATTCCCTTTCCCTCTGACCACTTTCCTTCTGGACTCTGACCCCTTCTCTGCCTCTCTTCGGTTCCCCAGTTCTCATTGTTCATTGGATTTCTCATATGAGTGAAGTCATATGATATTTTTCTTTCTCTGCTTGACTTATTTCGCTTAGCATAATAGACTCCAGGTCCATCCATGTTGCTGCAAAGGGTAAGATTTCCTTTTTTTCACGGCCGCATAGTATTCCATTGTGTATATGTACCACAGCTTTTTAATCCACTTATCTACTGATGGACACTTGGGCTGTTTCAAAATCTTGGCTATTGTAAACAATGCTGCAATAAACATGGGGGTGCATTTCTTCATTTCTTCTTTTGAATCGGTGATTTGTTATTCTTAGTATCTTACATGTTTTCCCAGCTCCTTGCACCCTGAACATTGTCAGGCTTGGGTGAGAACAAGCCAGTCACAGAGAGAATAAGCACCATCTCTGCCCTGTAGGTCTCCCCATAATGCACCAAGGCCTAGGGTTACAGAACCATCACATGCTAATCCTGCGCATTTTCTCTCTTGGTGTTCTCACCAGTTCCAGGAAGTGATAACATGCCAGACGTTGTTGAAATGTGAACACATTGCTTGGTTCAATAAGTCTTCTACTCTGTTTAGAGCTGTAGTTCTCAACCAGGGGTGACTTTGCCCTGCCCGTCAGAGACATTGGGCCCTGTTTGAAGACATTTTTGGTTGTCCCAGATTGGGGGGGGGGGGGTGACTACTGGCACCTTCTGGGTAGAGGCCAGAGGTGCTGCTATTCATTCTATGGAGCCCAAGGGAAGGGAAGAATCTGACCCCAAGTTTTTGAGGTTGAGAAACCCTATCTAGAAGCTAGGGGATATCTGTTAAATATGCTTTATATTATCTAAGCAAATGGAAGTGTGATCGATGGTTCTGGTGAGGAAAAGATTACATTCAATGCAGTCACTTATTGAACACCTTCTAGGTCCTAAAAACACTCTAGTGAAGACTGTGACATAGCTCGAGAGCCCAGGACTTGACTCTCTTTGCAAGGTGACTGGTAGATAAAATACTTCTGTCTGATCCAATAAGCCCTGTAATCAGAGGAGGCTGTATGGCATGTTAAAGTAGAAATAATTGAGATTTCATTTGCTAGATATAGGAGAATATCTGGAAAAGATCATGTTCTCTGTCTAGATATAATATTAGTCATTTGTGGGTGAAATTGCTCATTTCCCTTAATAATCATTACTAGGGTTCATTGCTCGCCTACCTCCCCATTTTGACTGGTATTAGTTTGAAATGTCAGGAAAATACCAAGAAGGGTATTTCCTACATTAGGTAATATTCCCACGAGATTTAGGGAACACAGTAATTTCTGTAGCAAAGTGGGTGAATATTCACACTTTGTTGGACAGCAAAAAGACAAAATAAACCTCACGTCAGTTCAGTTCGGTTTTTTTTGGAGCAAATTTATTTGGCAGCCAAGCAACACAGAAGCCCTGTTTTCAGAAAATTTTGCACTTCAAAATTGAGGGTAATGGTTTGTGAACCTGTCCCAATTTATCCCAAGGTATTGCATTTCCAATAATTTCCCCATCCTCTTCCCAGCTCCTGCCCTCCCGGCTCCTCTGCCCCCCTCCCCCCCACACACACACTTCGTACCTGCCGTCCTTTCACACCATTAACTTCTCATCAGACTTCACAAAATGCCAAGCTAGCTGTTCCGTTTTGGTGGATAAAGGCTGGGTGTAGATGTGAAGGCCAGCCACACCTAGTGCCCTGCCGGTTTGTGGTTTGACCTCCCTGCTGTAGGTCTGGGCTGTGGCCATGTTCATCTACTCCAGCCCCACCCCGGCCCCAGGCTCAGTGCCCGGGAAGATGAAGATAGACTTGCTGGGTCAAAAAGATGCCCTTGTGGCCCTGGCTGGTTGGCTCAGTGGTAGAGTGTCGGCCTGGCGTGCAGGAGTCTCGGGTTCGATTCCCGACCAGGGCACACAGGAGAAGCGCCCATCTGCTTCTCCACCCCTTCCCCCTCTCCTTCCTCTCTGTCTCTCTCTTCCCCTCCTGCAGCCAAGGCTCCATTGGAGCAAAGATGGCCCGGGCGCTGGGGATGGCTCCTTGGCCTCTGCCCCAGGCGCTAGAATGGCTCTGAATGCAACAGAGCAACGCCCCAGAGGGGCAGAACATCACCCCCCTGGTGAGCATGCTGGGTGGATCCCAGTCGGGCGCATGTGGGAGTCTGTCTGACTGCCTCCCTGTTTCCAGCTTCGGAAAAATGAAAAAAAAAAAAAAAAGATGCCCTTGAAGAAAATTCCTAAGGTACTGGCAGTTGTCCTTCCAGGTCGCCCCGACTCACGCTGACACGCCCATCACAGAACCTTGGGACTAAGTAGCTACAGGAAAGAGATCAAAACCAAAGTAGAAAATCCACACAAGAGAAAGTTCTCTTGAGTTGAAGATATTGAGAGTTCAAGAAAGAGAAAGACTTGAAGAAAATGGCATGGAGTTCTTTACTGGGCTCACAACTTAAAAGCAGGATACCCATCCAAAGCAAGATGTTTTAGACTTGTTCCAGATTGTTGAAAAATCTGCATGATCATATTATATAATTTGCCTAATGGTGTTCAGCAAACCTTGTTAGCCTTCACCATAAATTTCATATCTCTGTCAGTGTTCAGATTCCCTTGAAGGTGCTCAGCAAATTTTAACTGTGGCAGTGGCTGTTAACTGGTTGTCCACACACTCCTAAGTCGGTACAGACCCATCAAGACTGGGAATGAATGGTTCAGCCAGTGTGTGAACTTCGTTTTTATAGCATGTGAGTATTCATGCTCTACGACCCTGGTCGGCAAACTGCGGCTCGCAAGCCACATGCAGCTCTTTGGCCCCTTGAGTGTGGCTCTTCCACAAAATGCCACGTGTGGCGCTACCTCGATGAGGAATGTACCTACCTATATAGTTTAAGTTTAAAAAATTTGGCTCTCAAAAGAAATTTCAATCGTTGTACTGTTGATATTTGGCTCTGTTGACGAATGAGTTTGCCGACCACTGCTCTATAACAATGTTACTTAGGCGGAACATACTACAGGTGGGGGGGGGGGCTCCTATTTACAAGCAAGGGGACACAATTCTGCAGATTCAAGGAAAGAGCAGAGCATGGTATTGCTCCAGTGTCAGAGAAAAATGGTGCATTTATAGGGACGTCCAAGAATTTTGCCTTTGGGGGGCTCAGAACATTGTCTAGGCAGTAAGACGTTTTCAAAGAGCATATGAGCTGAAAGTCAACCAGATTCAGGAAGTGGTGGTCTGCGTGCTTTCACACTCAGAAACAGGCTCTAGGGATGACACTGAAAGTCCATAATTGCTTCAAGTGTGCCACCAGCATTTCTATGGAGAGATGTTGACTCGTTGCTGTTTGGCCACGGACTTCATCCTCGGTGTCTCAGATGACAGTCACCTCCTACTCCAGCTGCCGCCAGCAGTGCCCTCACAGGTCTATGGTGACTTTGCAAGTATCATTTTCTCTCCTCCCCCAAACCCGAGAGACCTAACCTCGCCCTGCCTTGGTTTTGCACCTGTCTTCTCTTGCCAAGCGTCTTCCTGACTTTGCAGACATTTCTTCTCTTTACCACATTTCCTGTTGTTAAAGAGCTGCCAGCCCACAGGTGCCTCCTCTCATCATTGCAACACTTTCTGTCTCGTTTGCAGAGCCCCCACCCCCACCTCAGACCCAGGTGGTGCTTGCCCTCTAGTGGGGTTGGGGGCCACATCATCGCCTTCCCTCTCTCTCCAGTGCCATTGCAGCCCTGGCTCCCCATGATGCTGATGAGACCACCGCCTGGCAGGTTAATGCCTAGTGATGTTGGAGGGCCACCCCCTGTAGTGTGACTGATGTGCCCTGGGGGCCTCGACTGGGGTGGTTTTTGCAAACTTCACAGACAATGCAGAACCACCACTCTAAAGGCCATGGCACCTGCCCACCTGTCTGTTGCTGTGGACAATAAGCCATTGTGGGAGGAAGTACAGGAAGTTAGAAGAAGGGCAGGAAGAGATTGAACAGCAGCGAGGCGTCCCCGTGCCTCTGTTCACTGCTGTACTGACACCTACACCCACCCGCTGGTGTAGCATTGTCTCCCCCTTGGACTGTGTTCCCATTAGTAAACCCCACTTTGTCATAGCAGTCCTGTTCCCCCAGTGGGCATGTGCTCAAGTCATGAGGCTGGCCACCAGGGGCCTGCTGTTCCTTTCATAACTTCAGCCACCTGACTTGCGATCAGCTGTTTCCATTTTTCCTTTTTTGTAACTCCCTTTAAACCAAAGCCACACGCCCTCTTCCCTCATCTGCTCTGAGTTCACTCGACACTCACGGACCACGACACATGAAGGAGAACCAGGAAAAGTTCCCGAGCGGAGGTCTTCACGTTGCTTTTTCCTGTAGACAGAGGTGGGCGATAGCATCTTTGCTAGAAAACTATTGTGTAGAACATACTTTCTCTGAGTGAGTGGCCAAAGGAAAGCCACTACTGAACCTGAACTGTCCTGTCTTCATAGCTTCCTTTATTCTTCGCATACCTCTGGGTCTGGCGTCTTGCCCTTACACGGCGGAAAATCCAGTTGTGCAGTGAAAATAATACTAAATAAAAAGAAGTGATACTTCAATTTGCAGACTGCTGTGAAAATATAGGGATGATTTAAATGACAGTTTTCTCTGATGAGGCCAATTTGTAGAAATTAGATTCCTGTGACACTTTCCCCTGAGCACAGACACTGTACAAAACAGAGTCCGTACTAGGCATCCTGTTCCTTATAAGAGATGCAGCCTTTTTACCTGTCAGCCAATCATTTATTGAGTTTCTACTGTGTGCCCTGCACCTGGCAGGCAGTGGAGAGAGCTCCCTCCGCTGACCCTTCGGTGGGAAGAGATAGCCGCATAAACAAGAGAATGTTGGTGGATGTTAGGTCCTAGGCAGAAAAGTAAGCTACGTTTACATTATTGGGAGTGACCAGAAAGTCAGGAGAGTCCCACTGAGGAGGAAAGGTGACGTGTGAATGAGATCACCAGGGCCAGCCGGAATGGAGAGCCCAGCCTGGACAGAGCAGACTCAGGCAGCTGAAGACCCCAGCAGTTCAGGGTGTGGGTGTGGTTGGGGACTCGGGGACAGGGAGAGGCATGGCCAGGTGGGTACTTTAGGATGATCACTTTGGAGCAGGACAAAAGGGAAACTGGAACCAAGCAGAGGGACGCTGGGGCTGTGGGCCGGACCCAGGTCCTGGGACCAGGGAGCCTCCGGAGGCAGAAGGGGCAGCATGCGGACTGGACGCGGACCTGCTGACCTCGGGCTTCACTCTCTCCTCTGTCCACACCCAGACGGGGCCTCACAGCCACTCGAGGACCCAACCCTAATTTATTTGTTAAGATGTTTATTAAAGTGCTGATTTCCATTTTTTAATTTCATGATTATTAATATGTGTTATGAGTGAACGTGGCCCTTTTCTCAAATCCTAGACTCAGGATGTCCCATCTTAGGGTTGAACCAGAAATGCTTAGTTTTGCTAGCTTTTCTGTTCCATCAAAAGTTTGATTTTATTCCTTAAAGGCAGAATGTAAGTCCTGGGGAGAAAACGTATATGCAAAGAAGAGATTTGACCTTTATAGGTCGTCCTGGGTCTCTTTTTGCTTTTTTATTTTTTCATAAAGAAGTTAATAGTGTTAATAAGTAGCTTTTTTCCCCCCTGATCACCCATAGACCTAGAAACCTAGCCTTTAGGCCTGTCAGAAAATTAGGATGCTGTCAGTGGCCATGAATCATTTATTTCCTAAGTGCCTTTTGAACCAGCAGTCGCGAAAATGGTGTTGAGGAGGCAGCAGGGGATTGCCGAGTGAAAAGCACACTGAGGATTAGAAATCTTATTGAAGAGCGGGCTTCAAAACACAGTTACCTGCCTGCCCACCTCTGACAGTGTGAGGAAGGGTCTGTCCGCCTGTACCTCCTTTTGTTGACAGGACGTTGAAGGGATTCACCTGGAAGATTTAATTTCATGATGAAGCTGGCATTGGCCTGACTTCGAGGGGGCGGTTCTGTGTTCATTTGCTAGGACACTCATAACAGAATACTGCAGGCCCCATGGCTTCGACAACGGATCTGTGTTCCCCTACAGTCTTGGAGGCTGGTAGGCCACGTCCAGCGTGTCAGTGGCGCTGGTGTCCTCTGAGGCCTCTCTCTTGCTACCCTTCACATCAGGTCTCTGTGTGTCTAATCTCCTCCTCGTATAAAAACACAAGTCAGCCCTAGCCAGTGACTGAGTGAATAGAGTGTCTGCCAAGCATATAAATGTCCCGGGTTTGACCCCCTGTCAGGGCACACAGGAGAGGCAACCATCTGCTCATCCTCCCTTCCTCTCCCCCTTCTCTCATTCTTCCCCTCCCACATCGGTGGCTGGATTGATTTGAGTGTGGGCCTGGGTGCCGAGTATAACTTCATTAAAGCACGTCAGCCTTGGGCACTAAAAATAGCTTGGTACTCGGGCATCAGCCCAAGACAGGGATTTCCGGGTGGATCTCAGTCAGGGCACATGCAGGAGTCTGCCTTGCTATCTCCCCTCCTCTCACCTAACAATAATAATAATAATAATAATAATAATAATGACACCTGTCATGTTGAGCTAGGACCCACCCTAATGACCTCACTTTAACATAATTACTTTTTAAAAGGCCTCATCTCCAAATACAGTCCCATTTTGAAATATCAGGGTTAGTATTTGAACACATGAATTTTGGCAAAAGTATGATTCAGTTCATAACATCCCCACCCCACCTCACCCCCTAGGGAATATGTTGGTAGAAAGAGCATGAAAAAAAAGCAAGAAAAATTTCTCCCAGAGCGGGGTGTCCCCTGGCCTGTGTGGCATGTCTCCTCAGTCAGTCCCTGCAGCAGGCTGAGGGGAGGCCAGGTGGGAGCCATAGGTCCGCATCACCTAGGACGTAGCCCCCACCCACTCCAGTCTCCAGGTGTGAATTACCTGACTCCAACGGGAACCCCGTTTGAATGAACTTCTCAGAAAGATGGAGGGCCCTGTCTCCTCCAACTGTCAGCCCCACCCTGACTGTCCCAGTATAGGTCGCTGCTTCTGTGATTTCAGAGCATGCATTGAACATCCTGAGGTTGTTCCCATCAGCAGCCATCAGCGGCCATTGCCACCGTGGGGGCTGACTGTCCAGAGGGGCTATTCTCTACTGACTGTCCAGAGGGGCTATTCTCTGCGGACAGCTTTTCCCAGGTGGAGGTATCATTACTCAGTGTTGGTGGTCAGTTTCATTGCCACCATGAAAGGTGTGAGGGGGTCTCAGGACCGCCCCTGGGGATGAAGCGTGAAAGACAAAAGCTACGTATTGTGAAAGCAGAGCATCTCTCTACCTGTGTCTGAATTTGTATGTAAGCAGAAGAGGAACTTTAGCCACAATCTTGAAAAGAAAAGAAAACTAAAGGTTTACCTGGAATTTAAAGAACAGTGGATCTGCCCCTGTAGTGGTGGTTTGGCAGATTGTAAAGTCTGGAACATAGATATGTATGCCCTCAAACATATTGTGGATTGTAAATGAATATTAATATACCATTTGTTATGTGTAGTCACTGATTTCAACTTTGTGACCACCCTCGGGCCTTTTCACAATTAACTGTATGAAATGATCTCCCCAAACTCCTTCTGCTGCCTTGGTTCCTGCCCCTACCCCCAAATGTGGGACAAAAAGAGAAGTGACAAAAACTCCCAACTGGTAACGATTATGGAATGTCTCTTTTAGCATTAGGAGCTATTCTTTGAGAGAGAAATGGACTTTGGGGAATTAAAGGTTATAGCATTGACATCTAGTAGCCATTTTAATGTACTATAACAACAGAGTTCCACTCGTGTTTGCTACATTTTTTTTTATTGTTGTTATTAAACTTATAAATTCCCCAGGCTGCTGGAGATCCTTTTAGGAAGGACTCAGAATGTAATTAGTATGCAATCATGGAAACACACCCAGATCTGAAGCTCTCTTGCCATAATAGATGCTGAAGACTGACTGTTGATAAAAAAAAAAAATGAGATAATTAGGTAGGCAACATAAAAATATCATACAAGCAGAGAAGTTTTGTACTGAGAAACTTTAGACTCTAAATCAGGGTTTCTTCACTGATCATTGGTATGTTTTGTCAGGGGCACCGTGGACTGAAATGCATCTGCGTGTCCTACGAGTTGCTTCTTTCGTTCAGTTCTCTCTGTGACTGAACTCTGTTGCATCCAGCTGAGCTTTATTTTCCTTGCTGAACAGAATTTTGCTCTACGAACATTCCAGAACTGACTCGGCCAGTCTCTTATTGGTGGGCATGTGGGTTTGTCGATCTAGTCTCTTAGGCTTTCCTTAAAACAGAGCTCAGCAAACTCTCTCTGTGAATGACCAGGTAGTAAATATTTTAGGCTTTGCAGGGCACCTATAATCTCTATTGCATGTTCTTTCTTTTCTTTCTTTTTTCTTTCTTTCTTTTTTATATTTGTGTTATATTTATATTTTTACTTTTGTATTTGTAGAGTTGTAAAAAAATAAAATAAGAAAATCTCTTTACAAATGTAAAACACTATTCTTAGTTTGTGGGATGTAGTCTGCAGACCCTTGCTCTAAGATACGTATCTAGGAGTGGAATTACTTACCATTAGTTATAACCACATTCATTTTGATGGGCGATGAGACACTTTTTTAGCACAGTCCTATCAGTTTCTCCTTTAACAAGTGGTACATGAGAGGGTGTGATGAGTCTCATCTCCACCGTAACCTACCATTATTATATTGGTTAATTTGTGTGTCTGGTGGATAAGACGTGGCATCTTATTGTGGGTGTGAACTTGCATTCCCTGCTGCCCTGAAGTAGAGCACCTCCTTCTATGATCGGGAGCCTTCAGTGCTGCCTGTCCTGTGAAATGCCTCTGTGTATTTGTTGTCTATTTTTTGTTTGGACTGTTTGCATTTTTCTTGTTGATATGTAGGAGTTTTTACATATTTCACAGACTATACTATTGCTATTATGTAGTTCAAATATTTCTCTTTTTGACTTGTTTCTGTATTATTTTATGGGATGTCTTTAAAAAGAAATGCAGCTTTATTGATATATAATTCACATATTTTAAAGGTTTTCCTTTCAAAATGTACAGTTCAGTGATTTTTAGTAAATTCTCAACATCTTAACTTTAATGTAGTTTAACTTAGTAGTCTCTTTTTTTTTTTACAGGGACAGAGAGAGAGTCAGAGAGAGGGATAGATAGGGACGGACAGACAGGAACAGAGAGAGATGAGAAGCATCAATCATCAGTTTTTCGTTGTGACACCTTAGTTGTTCATTGATTGATTTCTCATATGTGCCTTGACCGTGGGCCTTCAGCAGACCAAGTAACTTGTTGCTCAAGCTAGTGACCTTGGGTCCAAGCTGGTGAGCTTTTTGCTCAAGCCAGATGAGCCCACACTCAAGCTGGCGACCTCGGGGTCTCGAACCTGGGTTCTCAGCATCCCGGTCCGATGCTCTATCCACTGTGCCACCATCTGGTCAGGCAATAGTCTCTTAATGTAAAGTAATAATATATATTTTAAAGAATATACATGTTTTATACATTATATATATAATGTACAGAAGATATATCTTTCTGAGTCCTCAGAAGATCTTTCTGACCCCAAGGTTGTAAGAGTTCTTCCATATTGTCTTAAAGTTTCATAATTTTATCTTTTATATTTAAATGTTTAATTTACCTGAAATTGATGTTTGTGAATGGTGTGAGGTAAGATCTAATAATTACATGATTAACTACTTGCTCTAGTATTTTTAATATTCAAGCATTTTAAGGGAAGATGATGATTTATTCTTAGACTAGGAGATATAGATACTTGGAAAGAAGCATAAATAAATACATACTCACTTATAGTCAAATACACATACACATACATGTCCTTTTTTCCTTCTTCCCTCTTATTCCCTGAGAATAAGAACCATTCATGTGGGCCTGGATGACTTTAATGTAGTCCTGCCTGAAGACAAGAAAGTGAACTAGATGACTTTTCACAATACTTTCAGCTCTAAATTCTGACTTAGAATATGCAATTGTTATTAAATAGGGCAAAATCCTGTTATTCAATCTCCCACTTAAACCAGCCAGATTAAAAAAATGTGACTACTCACTAGAGGAATTAGAATCATGTATATTAAAAAATCATAAAACAAAGAAACACAATTGACCAAAATTTATGTGTTTGTGTTAAGCATTCAGAGATGTCAGATATTGACTGTGTACCTAAGTTCACCTGACTATATTAATATTCAGTTTTGTATATGAAAGGCTTACTCAGATTAAACAGACCCCAAATTCTTTCCGTTTTCCAAGTCTCAGGTGGCTGGAGATGGTGTTGCCACACCCAGCTCTGCAAGGACACTGGTGTGTACTTTCCACACTAAGGAAAATGAAACCTCAACAACACTGCATTTCTGTCCATTAATAAGTTCTCTTCTGTGGGGACAGGCCAGGTCCTGTGCTCCTTGTGTCTTGAGCAGACTTAACAAGGGCCCCCAGGCTGTTTTGGCCTCACACATTGAGTGCAGGATGCACCAGTATTGTTGGAGCAGTGGTCATGACTGCTCATGGGACACAATGCACCTCTTCATGATGTTAATGCTCCTGCAAGTTAGTTTTCTGTGCTACTCGTCATGTCACTGTGAGTTTGCTTCCTAGGATGCTTTCAGCCGGGTTGGCCATGAATCATGCCGGCTGATGGAGCCTAATTTCGCTACATCTGCAGAATGGCTTGTTAATCCGTACTTTACATTTCTTGGAGGACTGTATCATGCAGTTCCCTTCTGTCCAACCAATGAGGACAAAATGTCTGGGAAGTAGGAAATGGGACAAATTCAGAGTTTCGTCTGAGGAATCGTCATAGGCTTCTAACTGGCAAATGGAATACCTACCAAATCCTGATTTTCCCAGAATGATCACGCATGTGCCCAGCTACCCTGACTTAGAGCTACCCTTATGTGCTTTAAAGGGCCTTTGTCAACTTGAAGGTTATTCTCATTTACATATGTCTTACTACTTGTTGTATCTTACTTGATTCTGACAGTTTCTTAGCTAAATTTCTTCTTGAGGGTAACCTTTCGCGTTGAACCCAAAAGAAAGGGTTTCTGTTGAAGAAAGATTTTATCTCAATGTATTTTGGCTGTGCTTTTGCCTCTTTGCTCATTTTTTTCATTTGAATTAAGGGTCAATTAAAGGAAAACAGATATAAGATTGGGGGACCCTCTCCTCTCTTTAATGATGACTGATACTTTTTCATATGCATTCACTTCTCTTAAAGCCTAGAAAGGGGTCTTTTGAAAGAAAAGCTTTCAGATAATATCAATATAATCATACATAAGACCCATGAAACTACTTGGTACAGATCCCTTCAAATAATTATAGAAGTAGAAAAAAAACAGCAACTCTCAGTGGTATTCTAGATAACGTATTACAAAACATCACCCACACAGAAAAAGTCCCTTTCTTTCTGTTTCTTGTCTTATCTTGGCATAAAAAAAATTAACTAAAATCTTTTGGGTATTTTCAGAGAATGTTTAAAATATATTCTTTGTAAATTATTTTGTGGAGGGTGGGTTAAATGACATGGCATGTTTTAAAAGTTTACCTTAAGGTTACTTGCTAAGTATTTGAAATTCATTTCATGTAAAGTTTTGCTGCTACATGATGGAGCTTTTTCAAAATAGCAAACATCTTGCTTGATAAGGCTTTTAAAGTTTTAACCTCAAAATGAAGAGAAAGGCCACTTCTGCTTCTGAGCAGATGGAGTCACATACACGTCCCTGTCATTTCCACGAAGTACAACTGAAAACCCGGACCCTCGGCGTGAACTCAGCGCGGGAAGATGAACGCAGAGGGAAGGGCAAGCGTGTGTGGACCTCACGGAGTGGCACGATGGTTACTGACCTGGGTTTTCTTTCTGCCTCTCTTATCCCAGATGTGGAGCGGGCGGGGTTGGCAGTCAGGAAACACCAACAGAAACAGGTAAACAAGGACAACAACAGAAGCCGGTCCTCTCTAGCCAAAGGGCCAGAAAGGGGACACCTAGCAAGGCAGAACATGTAGACAACAGCAGCTGTAGTGTAGCCAAACATCACAGCAAAAGCCATGGTCTCCCCTGCCAGCAAAGGCTGATGGGAAGCCTAGATGAGCCCCCCACCCGCCAGGCCGTAATAAGGCACCCAGCCCCCACAACTGGGTGTTGTCACAGACGGAACTCTTGACGTCTGCTGGGTTGTAACAAAAACCCCACCTCCACTCCTGCATAAGGAGACCACACAAGGAGTCTGCATTTCCCCTCCTGACTCCTGAGGTAGGCTCAGTGGAGATGCCTGGGAAGCAGGAACGCGCCCTCCCAGCTAGGAGGGTCCCTGTGTGGCCCTGGTGCAGAGCTAGCACTTGCCAGCCCGGCAGGAAGGAGGAAGCCCTCTCTCAGGTGTCAGGGGAGGTGTGCAGGCAATTTGGAGATAATGGCACAGCCTCCCTCTCCCCTTGCCAGAAGAGTATCAGAGGAAGGCAGTTTAAATAGCAGGTTTAAATAAGGCCGAGAGTCTCATCTCATACTACTCCAAAATGTCCAGGTTTCAATAGAAAAAAATCACTTATCATACCTAGATCACATCTGGTTGGGGGAAGGCAATCAACAGAGACCAGTACTGACAGGACAAAGATGTTTCAGTCACCTGATGGAGATTTCAAAGCAGACGTCATAAAATGCTTCTGTGAGTGACTACAGACATACTGGACACCAGTGAAAAACTGGAAGTCTCAGCAAATAAAGAAGGAATATAATGAAGAACCTGGTGGACATCGTAGGCTGGAAAAGACAACCACCAGGATAAACTTCTCAGTGGATGGGGTGAGCATCAGGATGGAGAGGGCAGGGGAAGAATCGGTGCCCTGAGTGGCAGACAATAGAGTCCCCAGTCTGAACTAATCTAAATGAGACAGAAGAAAGCATAGCACAGCTTTTAGGGACCTGTGGGCCATCCCTAAAGATCTAACCCTTGTGTTGTCAGAGTCCCAGGACAGGAAGAAGAAGAGGGAGGTGCTGAAAAAAGTACTTGAAGAACTAATGGCTGCAAATTTGCCAGATTTGGCAAAAGATGTAAATGCACAGATACAAACTGCCTGGTGTGAGGCTGAATTAAGGGCCCCTAAAGATATCCGCAGCATAATTCCACAAACCTATGAATGCACCACTTTACATAGGAAAAGGGAAATTGCAGAGGTGATTCAGTTAAGGATTTTGAAATGGAGGGGCTACCCTGGGTGGTCTGGCCCTCCCAGTGTGACCACAAGAGGTTTTCTAAGGGGAGCAGGAGGGCCAGGCATGGAGGGCTGATGTGGTAGCAGAGGGGGAATGTGTGTGATGCAGAGTCAGAGGCCGGGGTTTGCTGGGGCGCTGGGAAGCTGGGAATGAAACCAACTCTCCCCTGGTGCCTCCAGATGGGGCGCGTGGGTCCTCTGACTCCTAGCTCTGCAAGACCATAAATATGAGGTGTTTTAAGCTACGGTCTTAGTTCCTTTGAGCTGCTGTAACAATACCATAGATTGTGTGGCATACCAATCACTGCAGGGGGTTCTGATTTTTTTTTTTTTTTTACAAAGATGCAAAAGCAATTTAGTTCAGAAAAGTTAGGCTTTTCAGAAAGTAGTGCTGAAATTATCTGTGGGCTTAAAAAAGTTGATGTATCTCACATCTTTTACAAAAACTAACTCAAAATGGATTATGGATGCAAATGTCAAACATAAGACAAAACTCTTGGGGAAAATAAAGGAACAAATCTTTTAGGATCTGCAGGTAGAAAGTTCCTAGACTTGACACCAAAAGCACAATCTATAAAAGAAAAATCTGATATATTGGACATAACCAAAATTTTAAGTTTTTTCTCCATTAAAGACCCTGCTAAGAGGGTGAAAAGGTAAGCTAATGAGTGGGTAAAAAAATATTTACACACCACTGGTGTCTAATAGAGGGCTAGTAAAACTCAACAATAAAAGAAAACAAAGAATGCAATTAGAAAATGGACAGAAGAAATCAACATTGTGCTAAGAGGGATTACAGATGGCAAATAAACGTACGACAAGATGTCCAACACCATTAGCCATCAGGAACATGCAAATTAAAACAAAGTTGAAATATCACTACACACTTATCAAAATGGCTAAAATTTAAAAAAAAAACAATGACAACACCAAATGCTGGTATGGGTGTAGAAAAACTAGATCACTCATACCTTGCTGGTGGAAATGCCAAACATCATAGCCACTCTGAAAAATTGTTTGGCAATTTTTAAAAAAATTAAATATGTAATTATGCTATGACCTGGTAACTTGCACTCCTGGGTATTTATCCCAGAGAAGTTAATGCTGATGTTCTCACAAAAAGATATGTATGGATATTTACAGTAACTTTAGTTGTAACTGTCAAACCTGGAAACAGCTCGGCTGTCCTCTGGTGGGTGAGTGGCTAAATAGGTTGTGGTATGTCCATACCACAGACTACTGCTCAGCAATAAAACAGGACAGGTGCTGGGACATGCAGCACCTGGCATGAATCTCCAGGGAACTGTGCTGAATGAAGAAGGCCAATACTAAATGGTAACATGCTGTATAACATGATTCAAAAACGACCAGGTATAGAAACAAAGACCAGATGAGCAATAGACGAGTCAAGGAGGTGGGAGGGGCAAGAGGGAAGTGGGTGTGACTACACAAGAGACATAAGTGGTTCTTGCACTGGCAGAAATATTTTGGGGATTTTTGTTTTGTTTTTGTATTTTTCTGAAGTTGGAAACGGGGAGGCAGTCAGATAGACTCCCGCATGCGCCTGACCAGGATCCATCCAACATGCCCACCAGGATGCTCTGCCATCTGGGGTGTTGCTCTGTTGCAACCAGGGCTATTCTAGAGCCTGAGGCAGAGGCCATGGAGCCATCCTCAGCGCCCGGGCCAACTTTGCTCCAATGGAGCCTTGGATGCGGGAGGGGAAGAGAGAGACAGAGAGGAAGGAGAGAGGGAGGGGTGGAGAAGCAGATGGGCGCTTCTCCTTTGTGCCCTGGCGCCGGGAATCGAACCTGGGACTCCTGCACACCAGGCCAACGCTCTACCACTGAGCCAACCGGCCAGGGCAGAAACGTTTTGTATCTTCATTGTATCACTGTTGATATCCCGGTGTTAGTGTTGTGCTATTGTGTTTCAAGAAGTTACCACTGGGGGAAACTGAGCAGTGGGCACAGGTGACTCTTGGTGCATCATCTCTATTGTAAGACATAATGTTTCTTCTACATCTGGTGCTCTAACCAGTTAGTCAAGTTGTCCTCAGTTTTACAGCTCAAAGGCCCTGTGTTTCTCCTAACGGGCTCAAGTCTGTGTGTCTCTCCTGATTCTCAGATACTCAGTCTGAAATAGTTGACTTAGTAGAAAGTGGAAGTGAAGGAATTTCACAGGAAGGAATTTACCACAGGGAAAGGATTAGTAAGTTATTCAAATTGGCAAAGTTTGTAGTACTTAGCACTTTTTCATTATAGAGCAGACATTCAGAAGTGAACACATTATGTCCAATATTGAACTCCCAAGTAATTCAACATTGTCTAAGGATAATGGTGTTGCAACCTGTATTATAATCAGAAGTCGTTTGTTTTTTTCCTTATCACAGAGTAGATGGGAGGCTGCCTATTTGTGAAAATTGTATTAGGATTGCAGGATAACTGAAAATCTCATGAGGGTGATGAACCTTCCAGGCTGGGCACCTGCAGAGTGCTGACAGAAGATGGTGGGGAGTCGGATTCCAGGAACAGAAGGCTGTTTGGGACCTACTTGTGGACACTCCCTGCAAACCTCGCTGCTAGTCCATGTTATCTTCCTTCAAAGGGAAGGTCTGAGAAGGCTGAGACCTGGCTAGGGTTTCACCAGACCAGGTCAGCAACTTCTCAGCCTATAATGCTGCTGTGGACCATACTTGAGCATCTGCAGGACAGAAGAGGGATAATGGAGAGGTGAGCAGAAGGTACGAAATAGACCAGAGGCTGAGAGGGTAGGAGCTCAGGCTCGGGGCCAGACCGTTGGATGCTGTGTCTGCCCCCTGCCCCCACCAGCAGTGTGATCTTCAGCAAATAACAAACCTCTTGGACTTCATTTTCCTCTGTCAGATGGGCGGTGATAATCGTGTTCCCCTCATCGGGTGTTGTCCGATAACAGATCCATAGAAGAGAGCCTGAGCTATGCTGTCAGCCCCTGGGGGGGAAGGGGTCATTCTGGGAGGGAAGGCTGGTGGGGCGAGGACAGAGGACGGCCGCTGTCTCTCCTGCACCCAGCCCTCAATGTGTCCTTTCATAAATAGCAACATTTCGGCACTGTACTTTTTTTTCCCTCTTCTTTGTCAATTGCCCTTTTTATTCTGTACCTACAAGGTCATCTGGAGCAGCCTGTCTCTTAGTGTAACGAGCCTGGGAAGTTCCTTCGATGAAAAGGAGAAGGATAAGCAAGGACAGGCCTGCCACTCATGCTTTGGGGACCCTTCCCCACGTGTGAGCATCTCCAGACGTTGCTTCAGGGAACCTGTCTCTAACCTTAGATGTTCTCTTTCATCTAAGAGGTTTCATCTCAGATGTGCAGTCTCTGCACTGAACTCAAATATCTGCCTGTTTCCAGAATACATCTACCTATTTCTGACTTAAAAAGTGTCAGGAGATCTTTGGTCTTGTTGGAAAAGGCCTTCATTCTCATCCCTACTCTCCTAAGGACCAGAGCAGAACAGCCGTCACGTGCAGTGAAGCGCGGTTGACCTCAATTCTTTTTTAAGATGTTTGTTTTTAAAAGATCCGTAGTAGTAGACTCCAATATTTTTGCAACTGATTTTATTAAGCAGATTGATGGTGGAAGCCACCTTATCTCAAGAAACAAGAACATGAGAAGTAACAGGCAGTAGTTATATGAACTCAGAAACTCTGGCACTGAAAGAGAGAAACTGGGAGACACACACTCAGTAGATTTCCTACTTCTGCATGTCAGGAGGTTCTCTGAGTCCATTTATAACAAAGGCCCTGATAAGGAGAAGTATTTTCGATTTCCAAGGTTGTCATTGATCTATTTCCATTCACGTGGCGTGATCTGTGTGGCGGGGCAGTGGTGGGTGGCATTATACAGCAGGGGGCAGGGTAGAGCCTGGCTGGCTGGAGACGCCCTCCAGCCCCGGCAGTGGCTCCTTCGCATGGACTCAGGATGGAGACGGTGCACAGTACATTGCGGGAAGCTGCCTTCATCTTGCCAAGGAATTTGGGATGAGATGTAAGCACAGGACAGGAGGTCTAAAGACTTTTGAGGTGGCGAGAGGATGGAGGGAGGAGATCTGACTGCCTCTCAATCCCCATGCCTCTCTCTTTCCTGTTTCCTTCAGCAGCTGCAGACGTCGTCTCTGACGTGGGGGGTAGTGGACAGTGGGTTAGGAAGTCAGGGGGATCACACAGGGGACATTTCTCTCTCCTGTCTCTTCCCTCCTCCTCCTCGCCCTTGATCCTGTCACATAGGCCTGACTTCTCCACTGAATTGCAAAGTGGAAGTGGGGCAGGGAGTTCCAGAAATGCTGGAACTTCTGTGGTCCTTTCTGGCCTCCCTACCCCTTACTCTTTACAGGTATGTGTGGAAGGAAGGGAGACTGAATGAGAGGCATCCAGACACCCCCTTGGCTCTGTGCCTTTCCTCTGCCTCTCCTCCTCCCTCCCGACAAGAGCCCCCCACACGCACTGCAGGTCCTTGCTGAGGGTGTGTGTGTGTGTGTGTGTGTGTGTGTGTGTGTGTGTGTGTGAGTGTAGAATGGTGGTAATTAGGACTCCGACAGAAAGGAGGCTGAGAAGTAGTACCTCTATGATGGAAAGCCTTGAAGTTATGAAGACAAAGATCAGAAGATTCCGCCGTTGGCCTACAATGCTCTGTTGTCCAGAGAACTTGTTCTAAAATTTCAGTACCCAGCAGATTCTCCCTGATGTGGTCAAACAGACTACACAAGCCTTTAATAATGTCTTCTAATTGGGCAGGTGGGACAAGAGGGGACAGGTCCTGGCAGAGATAACAGTCGGGGTAGCATTATTCAGGGCAAGGGTCACAAGCTCAGGTGGGTGCCCTAGAATAGCAAAGTGAGTCAGAGGGTCCCAAAGCCCTCTAGGGGGTCAGGGATTTGGTAGAGAGGTGGGGAAAACTACATCCCTGTCCTTTAAGTCTAATTTAAGGGCAACAACAGTGCCCCACAATGATGAGCAAAAGCAGCCGGCACTCAGCCACCGCATCTGGGAGACAATAGGGAGGGGTGAGGACTGTGGTAAACAGTAAGCACGTGGCCCATCCACAGGGCAACAGTGAAAGGGGCTCATACGGTGGCTGGTTTTTGAGAATTTAACATTGTGAAGACAGTGCTGATAGAGTTTATATTCCACTTAGCACACACTTGACCCTGTTCCCAGTGCTTCATACACTGATTCTACACAACCCCAAAGAGTCAGCAAAGGTTTCCTCACACTCAAGACTTTAACTGATTCATGATAGGCTTCTTGGCACGTGCAGGTCAGTGGTATCTTCTCTTGGTACTTTTTTCCTTCATCTTTCCTGTCTTTTCTGGGGACGCTTCATACCCAGACGACGGGGTGATGCTCTCTGAGGGAGGACGTCGCCTTGAGAGAGGAGTACACTTCTAATGCAAGCCTGCACCCTTGTCTCTGTTGCTTGTCTGCTTTAGTGTCTCACTTGAGGTTTACTTAGAAGCGGTCAGTCTTCTAAACACTGGTCAGTCTGTCTTTGTCTCCAACTAATCTAAACATTTTGGTTTCAGGAAAATTTTCACATTTCTTGAAACCTTTACTCTAAACCTTGAATCATGGATGTGGTTAATCTTTTGTGTTTTTAAAACATGCCTTCTTGCCTGACCAGGCAGTGGCACAGTGGATAGAGCGTCGGACTGGGATGTGGAGGACCCAGGTTCGAGACCCTAAGGTCTCCAGCTTGAGCGTGGGCTCATCTGGTTTGAGCAAAGCTCACCAGCTTGGACCCAAGGTTACTGGCTCGAGCAAGGGGTTACTTGGTCTACTGAAGGCCCATGGTCAAGGCACATATGAGAAAGCAATCAATGAACAACTAAGGTGTCGCAACGAAAAACTGATGATTGATGCTTCTCATTTCTCTCTGTTTCTGTCTATCTGTCCCTACCTATCCCTCTCTCTGACTCTCTTTCTCTCTCTCTGTCTCTGTTAAAAAAAAAAAATGCCTTCTTTATCATACTACTTTTAAAAATATAGCCAACACATTCTTTTCTGATTTCTAAATATTAAGGAAAAAAAACTTTAAACAGTTGTGGAAAAAATATATAGCCCATCTTTTTAGACCTGGAGAAATTAATATTTTTCTAGAAAGTCACCATATGTTGGCAGGATGCCGGTTGGCATTCAGTTGTGAGTCAGAACAGATGTCTGCCCAGCACAGGTCTGACTAAAGAGCACATCCGTCCCTTCCCAGCCTTTTGGAAAATATTAGTGGTGCAAAGTGATGGAATTCGAAAATTTTCAAACGTTCTTTATTAACCTCTTTTTGTGGTTTTCTAAGGGGGAAACCCACAATAAAATCCCCCAACGTAGAAAGTCCAGGCTGCAAACCTGTTATAGGAAGTCTGTGATACAGCCAGACAGGGACAGTGTGGAGGGGGCTGGTTTCAGAGATGCAAGGGCGAGCCTGCATATAGCAACAGCAAGCAGCCCAAAGAATGTTGAGGAGTTTTCAAGTAGTGTTGTTTTTTCTTCTCCTTGGAGTACATATCCTTCAGGGTCGGAGCCTGTGTGAGCCAGGACGTAGGAGCATTCAGCAAAGGAGACAGCAGGGACAGCAGGTGAGCGGCAGCAGCAGCCGCGGCCGCAGCCCTGAACCTGAGATGTGCAAGCATGCGGGACGCAGCTTTCCGCCAGGAAGCACGGAGTCCAGTGCAGGCATGCCACGTGGTCTCCCAGCTCTTGCGGAGGGCAGTGCGCAGGCCCGCTGCCGTGAGAGGGTTTTCTAGGTCTGCTTCCCACGTCTTGTACGTGTGTTCATAGTGCTGAAAGGATAATGCCTCTGGCAAACACAACAACCGGTGTTCCTGGCACTCTGTGATGACTGACTTGTTGACCCACAGAAGGGTGCTCCAAGCAGCAATGCTCCTGAAGGAGCATGGGGTGGCGGGACCTTGGGTGGTAAGGTAGGAGGCCCAGTTCAGGATCTGGGACTGTTCACGGGTCACTCGGCCTTGCTGGGTCTCTTTCGCAAACGATGTCGTTGAACAAGATGGCATTCTGGTCTTGCTGCTCAGCCCCTGACGTGCATGCAGATTGCCTGGACATCCTGCTAAATTGCAGGTTCTGATTTATCGGGTCTGGGGTGGGGCCCGGGGTTTGCTTTCCAGCAGCACGCAGAGCTGCCAAGGCTGCCGGGCCCAGAGCACGTGTTGGGCTTGCTGTGCGACAGCTCTGAGCCTAGACCCGCGTCAGCGCTGCGCTGTGAGGCGACCATCATCTGGCTTTCAGAGAGATGGGGAGGTCTCAGGAAACCTGCCCACTGTGATCCTAGCTCTCCTAGTTCCTCACGATCACTGTCATCAAGATACTGAGGCAGTGATACATATGGGAGGGTAAATACTCATCCAGGTGTAGCACATATTAAAATAGAAAGGTTATGTATTCAGCCTTAGGAGATTTATTTTCTAACAGTTTTTGTTCCTTTTAAGACCTGAGAAACTGAAAAGATTCCCCTGTCTTTTCTATTTTTATAAACAAAAGGTTTCCATTTCTGTGTAATCAACGGGAGCTAGGGAATGGGAGGGTCAGTTTCTGAGGCTGCTGCTTTTGTTGTTGTTGATGATGTTTTGTTTGTTTGGGCCTCATGAACTTCAAAAGAAATATTATCAGCCCCCCCTGCCTAGTCCCAGTTAGCACAGTGCAGCGTCCTGGCCGGGTTTTGTGTTGCTGTATGTTGCATGTCTGGACACAGTTTCATTAATGTCAGCTCTTCCTGCCCGAGGGCCTTGGGCCCATCTAGTCCTTGGGAAGCAGAGGAGGCAGGGTCATTGTTACCTCTGACTCGTAGGTGGTTTAGTGATGTGCAGAAGGAAGCTGCTATGTTCAAATTCCATGGTAATGAACTCACACAGGAAGGTTTGGGTTCAGTGTTCTTTCTCCTGTACACATGCTGAACTGACCAGAGGGCTCACAGCCTCGGCGAAGGAAGGGACCAGGTGTGTCATCCCTGCCAGCATCTTCTCCCAACAGCTGAACTGATTCTGTTGCTGGAGGCCGTGTCACCCCCGCCCCAGCACCGGAGATTGCATTCAGGTATCCGTGGCGATGAGCAGGTTTTTGTTGTCACCATATCTCCGTCTAGCAGAGTGCTGCCGGATTGGCTCAGTTCATTGATTTCTTCCAGCTGAGAAACAGCGAAAAGACTTATCACGGTTCTAGAAAATGATCGCATCTAACCAAGGCGTCTGTATCAAATATTTGCCAATAATGGGATTAGAGACTGTTGATTTATACACTCTTGATTCAAGTAGGCGCAGGTAATATTTACTGGCCACTGTGAGTGACTAGGGGTGCAGAGATGCAGAGAGGGCTATACAGCAGCCACACTCTCAAATGACAGCTGCGTGCTATGCAAAACCGTGTGTATGAGTGAGGCGAGTGTAGAGTCGGGAATGCTTGGGTTCACCACCCACTGGCTGTGTTCACTTAACCTCTGCAAGCCTCGGCTTCCCCATCTGTAGAACCAGCATCCAGCAGTCCAGGTGGCACAGGATTCTCATGAGCATTCCGCATACGAGGGTGTATGCGGGATCTGAGGGGTCTGCCATTAGTGAGACTCGTAGCAGGTGATTTTTAGTAATCATATTAAGTCATGTGCAACTGTTTGTGCAGGAGCTTGTATCTGGGTTAATGGAAATGTCATGCTCTGTTTATTAGGAATAAAGCTGCCATTGAAGCACACCCTGCGTTACTCGGGCTCCACCTCACCCTCCATTCTGTAGTGTGGTGTATAGTTGTTTGTTGTTTTCTCTGCTTTATAAAATTAACTCTAAAGAGGGATGCAGCCTGCTTCTGTTAAAGAAGATGCAAAACCCTGAGTGATTATTACAGCAGGAAGCTAGACCTTTTAAAATGCCTTTTGTGTCAGAGCCTTGCCGTAGGTCTACATACGCCCGGGACTGTGCAGGCTGGATCAAGGGCATTGGGCGCCGCCTGGAAGGCAAGTGAGAGCAGAAGACGGTGTGGATGGAGGGGTATTGGGAAGCAGGGCTGCCGTTTGCCAGCAGACAGGGTGGGAAGATGGGCAAGGTGCAGAGGGGCAGCGGTGGTCAGTGAGTGAAGTGAGCAGCCCAGCAGCTGTCTCATAAGGCTGCCGGGGGGACCAGCCAGGGCATAAGGCCACGGGAGGGAAAACAAGAAACCGAAACAAGCAGTTTGAAGTGGAGGGTGGGAGGCAGAGCCCTAGGGAAGTCCTGATCTCACAGATCTGTTCAGTAGCACCTTCTCATCAGGTGCCTGTGGCTTCTGGCAACATGCAGGTTGAGCCAACTTGGTTCAAACGAAAGCCCAGTTCTTCCGCAAATTTGGTGTGCCTGTTAAAATGTAGATTGTGGTTCAGTAGGTCCGAGAGGAGGTCTGGGTGTTAAGTAGGATGATTGACATCACAGGGCCAAGCATACAGCAGGTGCTCAATACATGTCCCTTCTCCCCTGTGCCCTTTCTGATAGTCCCCATCCAGATTGCTGTCTTTTTCCATACTGTGAAAGTCAAGATATAAATATTATGTTTCAACAAGTCATCATTCATTATAGACCAGTGATTCTCAACTGGGAAGTGGTTTTACACTTTAGGGGACATTTGTCAAAGTCTGGGGGTATTTTTGGTTGTCACAGCCAGGACGGGGGGAAGTCAAGGAATGCTAGCCCCTCAAATAAAGAATATTCAGCCCCAAATGCCAGTGCTCTGTACTTTAGACTGGTCTTTGCTGTTCATTTCTTCACTGAGCTCAAAGTGAAAAGATTGAGAGGGTGTGAGTGGTTGAGGACCAGGCTGGGACAATTTGGAGGACCCATCCATCTACCAGCTACTGGGATCCACTTCCCCTTCATAAGCACAGTACACAGGGTTTCCAATTTAAAACAGGTGGCTTTCTTAGATATTCATTTCTATATTAGTTGTTTAGCCCAGTGTTTTTCAACGGTTGGTTCACAGACCATTGACGAGGCTCCAGGAATTTTGTGATTCTATACGAAGAGAATTAACCATCCTGATTCTGTACGAAGGTTATAGAGTCTCTAATCATTGGGAGCTCTGGTCTCCCCAGCCCCTGGAGAGTGTGATGTGTCAGGTCAGGGCGGGAGCATCACCTTGCTTGCCAGCTTTACTGTTTCCCTTCGGTCTTTCTGTCTAGCATTTCTTTACTCTTCCTTTCTTCCTTAGAAATAGGTCTCCCCTCCCCCCATTTTACACTTTACCTGAAAAATAAACAAAATGTATTGTTGACCCGCCCCCCCAGCAGACATATTTTTCCAAGACTATTCAGCCTAGTTACTCCCATGTTTTTACTTCTGCTTAGCGTGTTTTAAGAGGCCTCCTTAGATCCAGAGGCTACAAAAGCAGCATTGTCGGTCTGAAACTGTGCTTCTCAGACTTGACTCTCACATCCTCTTGGAGGAAGTGATCTCCGTAAGTGATACGGCTTTATCTTAAGCCTGGGAGACCTTGCTAAGAAAAATAGAGCCTGCTTTAAGATGAAGACACAAAATAACATGGCTTGATCTATGATAACAGTTCTTATAGCGGTCATCACACAGCTTCCTGCACTTTGGGTCTGGGTCGTCCTTATTCTGATGAGGCTGTCTTCCCCTCATGGCACGCACCTGTTTTTGTTTTTGTCCATATACCTTGCACAGCTCGGTGGGCCCACATTCCGGTGTGTTAACCCACAGTTCCAGGTCTGTGAGAAAGAGGTGGAATGACTCAATGAGCAAGAACAAGGCACGGACATAATAACCTGTGAGAGCCCACGTGATTTGTGCCATCATTTCAACTTTCCCGAGTGTATGAGATCTGGGATGGTATCTAGTCTGCGGCTATTTGAAGAGCAAGTTCTAGCTGGCTTTGCAACATTTACTCTTGAATAGTATGAAAGTACGAAACGTTAACTAAATAACTGTTGGCTACTTCCTTTATTGCTCAGAACTTTAATAAGTAAGTGAAGAGATACTCACTGAAGTATATCACCCCCAGCGACGGCAGAGTCAGTCTAGCTCGGTTTCGAAATTGCTTCCTGTTGTCTCCCTTCCAAAAAACACGAGGTGTTCTCCTCTTTCTGCAGCTGCGCACACTTCAGGGCCGGGGACAGGGGACTGCAAGGTGTTCGTTTGTCTGCTTCGGTCTGCATTCTCGCCCATGAAAAAGGCTTGCTCTTGGCTCACCTTTGTACAGATGCCGGTAGTTTATTTGGGAACTCTGAGCTGTAGGACGGCTGACACACAGCTTTGAAAGAGAAAAACCTCCAGGTATTGTCCAACATTGAATTAAGCGCTGTGCGTCTTCTGCCCCAGAGGCTGAGACGCCGGCGGGCCTGCGTCCCGCACCCCAGTTTTCCCTGCGGTCGGTGATGGGCACTGTCTCTGCCTTGTAATTCACACCCGTGTGAAATCCGGCAACATACCTCCCTCTCTCAAACTCCTTTCTCACCTTCCAGATGGAGGTGATGATCGGAGAGCCTCAATTTCCCATTCCAAACAGTGCTCACCACTCTACTGCCAACAAAAAATGTACGAGGCCCCTTTGTACTGTTGTCAGTGATGTTAGTGATCTAGTTTAGTGCTGATAGTCAAGTTATATCAAAATTCCTCAATCATCTTGGATCATCGTTGAACAAAACCAAATCCAGAAAAGTCATCCAATCTAAATGAACAAGTTAACACAAAGACATATTCTGCATTTGATTTTAGCCATGAGTTTACTTACACTGTTATTAATCTTCATAATGAATCCTAGACTTTAAAGCGCTGTGCCCACCTGTTCAGAAGACTTACAGGCCTCCAGCCCTGTGACCGGACCACTCCCTCTCCATTATCCATCATTATTCGATTCCTTTGTGGGCGGAACAGGAAGGGGTGCATCGGACCTGACTTGTTTCCGCCTCTTCCCAGAAGGAAGCTTATAAAATAGGCCACTGTCTTCTAATTACATCTTTCCTTCCACGTGAGAAGGTCTTCCTCACAGCAGAGCAGCCCTCTTCCTCTTTTGGAGTGCGGGCAGCTAGTACGGGGTCCTTTTGGAGTCCCTTGAAGGCCTCGCTGAATCAGACCGCGGGTCCTGGAACACAGCCTGCCCTCTGTCAGTGAAGCTGCTAGGAAACCAGTGCACTGAGAGCTCTGCTGATCCGCACTCCAGAAACACCTTCCTCTGAGCTCCCAGCATTTGGCAGGAATCTTGATTCAGAGATTAAATACTGTGCTTTCCAATGCGCTTCCGTTTCCACTAGCTGAAATGTGAAGCTCTTTCAGAATTACCAGTCCACATACTTTAGAACAGGTCTCAGATGTTTCTGTAGTGGAATCTCTGTCCTCTGAAATTTCTGGAAGCATTGTATTCTGTGCTTTTTTTTTTCTTTTGCTCCCCCCCTCCCCATATGTGGCTAACTGCTTAAATTTTACTGAGGACATTTTTCTGCCTTTTTTGTTTTTTTAATTGAACCTGGATTTTTAGTGTGCTCTGTCTGCCAAATTCCCGAGCCCCAGACATTTTGGTTGTCTTCATTTGTCTCCCCAGCAGCTCCCACACTGAAGATATACACAGTGAAACTGTCTTCCCTCCCCCCCCGCACTCGTCCTCACTATACCTCTGGTTCCTTCTCCTAGAATCAGTCTCTCAATCAAAGGCATCGCTGCTGACCCCGTAGCTCAGGCCGGAAGTCTCCATCCTGACCGTGCGTCACCCTCTGCGTCCAGCCCACAGCAGAGTGCGGGTTGGAGATAGTATGTCCGTGTTCTGGGAACAGTGACTGGCGTCCATCCTGACCGTGCGTCACCCTCTGCGTCCAGCCCACAGCAGAGTCCGGGTTGGAGATAGTATGTCCGTGTTCTGGGAACAGTGACTGGCGCTTGAAGTCACGTATCCCCTGCCAGCCCAAGGCTGTTGATTGGAGACATCCCTGCGCCCTTCCTGTCTTCACCTCCCATCATCACTGGGTAACTGGGCCCCCCTCAGCTCTGCGCCCAACTATTGCTAATGTGAACTAATATAAACACAGCTCTCTTCCAGCCAATGGGTCCAAACTAGGCAACAAGCCTACAACATGATTTCTCGCTCAGTGTCTTCTGTGGGCACTTGGAACCTTGAAAGAGATCTACACACCTGGTTGTGGACCTCCTCGACCTGGCCCCCCCCAGCACCCTGCCTCCTGCGCCCCGCCTCCCGCTTTGCAGTCTGTGTTTCACCAGTACCGTACTTCACTGGGGGTTCCCAACACTTCCCATTCTTTGCATGTGCTGCCTGCTCTCACTTCCCAGAATGCACCTGCCCCCTTTTTTCTTATCTGTTCCAGTGCATCCTTCAAGATTCGCCTGTTGCCACTGTCCTGAGAACACTCTCTGACTCCCCTCCATCTGGCTGGGCTCCCACGATTTTTCAGTTGTGTCCTTGCATCGAACAACCTACTTGAGTGTCTGACCCTCCTCCACATGCCGAGCTGGAGTGTAAGATTCAGATCTTGCTATTTTTGCATCAACAACACCAAATAAATGCCTTGCATGCAGTAACACGCCGTAGGTGCTCCAGTTTCTCTAAATGAACATGTCTCCAGAACTGTAATGAAGAACAGGGCAGCATTTGTGAAAAGTAATCTCAGGCTGTGCTTTTCTCTGATATATATAATATAAGCCTTTTCCTCAACAATAACGCCCTGCTTTCTGTTTTGGTTTAGTATCCGTGCACTGAAGCAGAGCCACAGAAACCAGCGGTGGCTTTTCTGCCAACATCAGTGCTCGCACGGTGGTACAGGCTTTGGGAGCTTGTCGTTGTGAATCATTTCCTTGAAAACAGATTTGGCCGATAGCCTCACCAACTTCAATCATGACAGTAGTTGTTTTTATTTTGAGGGTTCAAATTTATATTTACCCCCACCCATGTTCAGGCTCCTAATGTGCCAGTGTCCTGGAAGTGTGGTTCAAATTTCCAGAGTTGTTCTTGACACTTTTCATAAAGTCCAGCACTGAAGGAGAACAGGCAGCATCAGGAACTATCTGGTGAGATGTGAGCCCCTATCCAGATCAACATGTGGGTGTTTCCTGAGAGGCCACTGTTGACACAGTTAGCAACGGGCCGCAATCTTGGAGGAACCAGAGAAAAAGAATGGGATTCATTCTTGATTCCAGCCAGTTCTGAATGAGAAAGCAAGCAGAGGTGTGGCTTTCTGGCGTGGCTTTGTCATCAGAGGTTACCCTGAGCCGGCCAGGACTTCTGACAACTGTCTGCCCAGTAAAAACAGGTGCAGGTTACAAGGTGATGCACACCTACAGTGACTTTAGCCAGCATTCATTAATTCCAGCATAAGGTATTAGTTTTTTTGGTTTTGTTTTTATCAGTAAAAGTTAGTAGCAGCCTGCTTGTGCCCTGAACAAACATCCAAGAGTAGCAAGAAAGAGTTAATATAAACGAGTGTTATGACGTAAGCTGTCTCTAAGCCAGTAGTCAACAGAAACACTACAATTAGTCTAATGAATCTTTATCTTTTTTTTTTTCTTTTTTTGCTATCCTTTCCTCATTTATTTGTATGTGTGTTTTCTGGGTTGTAAAAGCAATATACATATTCCCTGCAGAACATTGGAAAATACAAAACTCCCAAGCAAGGAGAAAAGCTTCCCCATGAGGCCATTACCAAAAGAGAACTATTGTCAACATCTTGGTTGATACTAGCCTTGTAAAGTTTTCTACAAACACACATACTTTCAAAAATTTTGTTAGGGAAAACTTCTCACTCACTAGAGAATAAATGATGCTCACAGTTTATATTCACAAATTACCAAGATTCTGCCCCCCGCCGGTCAAGCCATCCCATTTTTCTCTTTTCCTTTTTCATCCCTCTTTTGAAGTGTCTACCAACTACTTTAATGGGTCAGGGGAGCCCTGATCAACTGAGAACAAGCACTGGCCTGCCGACGTCATGCACCCTCACTCCACTTTTATTAAAAAGCAAAACGTATGGGTTTGCACCTAGTATTACATTGTCCTTTGGTGGTAAATAGCCTTAAAACCCAAGTCTATCACGTGCTAGATGGGTATCGATTTTCCCTCTTAAATCAATGTTTCCCTAGAGCATAGTTTTATTTATTCATAAAGCTAAGATCCTGTCTGACAGAAGTCCGAGCAGTGTTGAGTCTGTGGCACGGGCACCACGGGAAAAGGTTTCGTAAGACCCAGCAGTCGATGTTCTGAGGCCAAAGGGGAAGCTCAGGAGCCCTGACAAAGTACATTTGCTATGCTCCCAGGAGGAAGGGATTTCAGCGCTCGATCAAGCTTCATCCCGCTGTTTCCTCTGCCCCTTTTCAGACAGACCAACTGCAGTGACGTGTAACCAAAGTTGGCACGTCGGGCTGGATAGAATCCAAGCTTTAGCAGCGACAGCAGGCCTGCCAGCTCCAGCTCCCTCTGGACAGATGCGCTGGCCCTCAGATCAGAACCCCGTCTGTGGCTTCGCCTCATCACGCAGAGAACTCGGGAGGGGGTGCTTTTCTACCCGGGGGAGGGGTGCAGTCCACACGAGCATGCTCATTCTGGGGCACGTCTTCACTCTGGAGTACTTTGTGGTGTACTCAAGCTTTGTAGCAGCTCTCTGGGCAGCCAGGATGTGTAAGTCACGTGTACTTCTTAACATAGTCACTCGTTGGCATATATGTGTTTTCTATTTCCCTTAAAAACAAAGGACTTTTTAAATTAGTAAATTAAATAAATTTCTTTTAGCATAAATGTTAGTTATGAGACTAAATCACTTCTCTCCCCTTTGCCGTCTGTCGTTCTTTTCCTGTCAGAGTCAGTGTTTACAGGTTAAAGGAGTGCAGGGGCAGCCTTTCTTGTCACTCAGATTTCACCTGCAGTGTCCCCTCCTCAGAAAGCCCCCCACCCCGTGGCCATGACTCAGGACGCCCTCTAGACTCTCTGCCGTTCTCTTCTCCCTTCCCTTTTTAATTTACTCTCTGTGTCTGGTACTTTGGCCAGTCCTCATCTCCGGGGAGGTGGGCGGAGACCCCTCTGAGCTGTCCCCCTCCGCCCTCGGTGGGCAGAGCAGCCCCAGTATTTAGGAAGACTCAGCTTCCTCTGCCCTTTGCTGTCTTTCTTCTCTGCATCTTCCCCTCTCGCCCGTGCAGAGGTCATTTCGTCGTCACTGCCTGGAATCGGGCTCTACTATCGCCACCCCTTGTGATGGAGTCTGTGGCACTTTACGCTCTGCATATCTGTCACAAACCAACAGTTTTCTGGTGTGCCATCTGATGGGCATGGTGATAACACCTCTCTGTGTGTTAACGTGATAGGCGTTTGAGGCAAGTGAGTCCTATCAAATTTTCCAGCTACACACCGCTTACAAAAAGAATTTGAAAGTGAAACATACACACATTTAAGAATTACCTCTTGCCTGACCAGGCGGTGGCACAATGGATAGAGCATCAGACTGGGACGCAGAGGACCCAGGTTGGAAACCCCAAGGTCACTGGCTTGAGTGCAGGCTCACCAGCTTGAGCACGAGGTCGCTGGCTTAAGCGTGGGATCATAGACATGACCCTATAGTAGCTAGCTTAAGCCCAAAGGTTGCTGGCTTGAAGCCTAAAGGTCAATGGTTTGAGCCCAAGGTCGCTGGTTTGAGCCCAAAGGTCACTGGCTTGAAGCCCAAGGTCACTGGCTTGAGCCCAAGGTTGCTGGCTTGAGCAAGGGGTCACTCATTCTACTGTAGCCCCCCCCCCATCAAGGCACATATGAGAAAGCAATCAATAAACAACTAAGGAGCTGCAACGAAGTACTGATGCTTCTCATCTCTCTCCCGTCCTGTCTCTCCGTCCCTATCTGTCCTTCTCTCTGACTGCCTCTGTCAAAAAAAAAAAAAAAGAATTACCTCTTATAATGATGTTAACACTAGGGTCAGTGGAACAAAACATTCTGCCCTGGTGGACTCCTTTTCCATTCTGCTATTTAACGTTACCTGTGAGTAACCTTCAGAAGGAACACTTGATGCTTTCAGGAAGGAACCCTCTGCCTCTCACCCTCCCAGCTCCCGCCCAGAAGCCCAAGTCTGATCTTGTTATGTCTAGGAGTGTAATTGCTAGATTTTTCTGCTAATGCCTGTTTTTTCCATGATAATTAATCCAGTCTTTTCTACAAGTCTACTTCATTTATGCAAAACAGACATAAATTAGAACGTGCATGAATCAAAACTGCTCTTTCAGAGAATGGAGAAGCTACCATAGAGCCTGAATATGATTTTACAGTCCCTCATGTCACGTCAGCACGAGGAAATGTTGGTTCTGTGGTCATCAGAGGTAATGTGTCTTGGACTATTCCAGAAAAACAGGAAACAGCCTTTGAATCTCAGGGTGTTTGGTATTTACTTTGTAATTTAGGAAGATCAGCTCTTTTTTTGACCATCTTTTTAGTTTACACATTGAAGTAGGAAACTCTTGTGTATCCATGGCCTGGACACATTAAGGACCTCCTGTTCTCTGACTTCCAATAATATGGAAAAGGTTTTTCAAGTTGGTCCTGGCTAGCAGCAGAAAAAAAGGCAGAAAATTAAATTAGCAGAGGGAATCTATCAAAAGCCTTTTGTAAGTGCTACAAAGTCTCTCAAAATCTAATCTTTGAGAGAAATTCATTTTGTTCTGGGAAGAATAGGTTTCTCCCCCCAAGAAATGCTAAAATGTCTTTTACTTATGAGATAGATTAGAGCCCATGAATGGGACAGCGGGATTTCTCAATTCTTTCATTTTGCTATCAACTTGCTGTGATTCACTACAAAAAATAATCAGCCTGTGAGAAGAATATTCTGTTTTTTGACCTAGAGTTAAGTGGAGTTAACTCTACCTATGAAAGATAAGGTGTACTCATTAATCACCAAGCATTTCAGAAGTGCTAAGCTTTCATGGCGCTGGAAACACAGAACCTGTTTGGAAAATCTAAATTAAAAGTGAGTTTTCCTGGGTAAATAGTGGGAAAGGAGTGTGGCTGCTCACTAATGGGTCCGATGTTGAATTTGGGTTTAATGCCAGTGCTCAGGGCAGAAACACAAATACTGACATTTAATTCAAACTAATGATCTCGTCCTTTATTCTTTTGAAAAATAGGAGGTTAAAAAAATACTAAGGGAGGTAAATGTGCTGTAGTGAGGCCTGTTTGTTGTCCCATAGCTTGAGGGTTAGGGGGGGAATAACAGACTTCTTCAGATTGAAGGACAGTTCTAGACTGCTCTCAGAAGAAGAACCATGCATAGGAAGCTTTGCATATAGTCGCCAGTAGTTGACAGATGACCCTCCCAAAAAAATTGGCCATGGATGTCCTCTGTTTATTTCCCACCCTAATCAATTCCTCCCCCCGGAGTTCCCACCCCAGTTCATGGCACCACCGTGTGCCCAGCATGCCTCTCTCATTCATATTACTCACACCTGTCCTGTCACCAGGATGATCGATGGACCACGCAAAGCACATGAACACCTTAAAGACAGCAATCCAGGCTTTTATATAATCAGTGCTTTTTTATTCTCATCTTCACAGGTCCCTCCTGAAATTAAGCCAGTATGGATTTTTACTGTCCCTTAGATGTCACCATATGTCTATTCCATGAGAAATACTGTTGCTATGTCTCCATCAAATAAGCCGTGAAGAGATGGGTCCATTTCTCCCCTCTGGATTCTGCCTCACATGTAGAAACTTGGGAATGCTGGAAAGTCAGAATACTGTCAGATTTGTACTTTCATTTTCTTTTAAATACACTGAAGACAGAGTGACTGCTTCATTATTGAGTTGCCACTGTAACACTAATCATCACTGATGTTTTAAAATTAAATCTCTGTTCTCCGTGCAGGGCCTCCAGGGCAGGGGAACGGGGAGTTAAAACGCTATCATTAGATTACCATGTTTTTTCTAGTTCACCCAAAGACCATATTCAGATAACAAATGTATTTTCATCCCCATCAGTGTTACTTGAATATTATTTTAAAGCTCATGAAATTATTAGCTCTGAATTCTCTCTTATGAATTTAAAATTATGTTATAACTGATGATGATCACAGAAGAGTACAGTAAAAATAAATAAACTTTGAAATACAAAAGCATTAGTGGGGATAATAAGAGTCTTAGGGCACTTTTGTTCTTGGCATTGTTCTATCTGGTAAATATTTGCATAGTACTTTGATTTCAGTTTCTCTGTCCGAAAAAAGATATACAGGAGCAGCCTTTGTTTTCAAGAACAACAGAGTTGTTTATAACATTTAAGTCAAAAGCAGAGGTCATAAATTAATTCTAATCTTCTGAGTAAAGACATTAGCTTTTGTGTAACATAAGGATTTGGGTTTGTTCATACAGACTAATCCCAAGAATAATAGTTTCTGGTGCTCAACAGTGATCTTAAAGATCAATGTTTTCCTTCGGTTAATGAGTATGTAATACATTAATAAGCTTCTCCAAATACTTCCTGAGATTTTAATTATCTGTAGACTTTCAAAGCTATATGTTGATCAGACGTGTAAAGAGTCGATGCCGCTCAATGTCACATTTAGGATGATCTCACTTTATGATTTACAGAAAAATGCCACCTTCCCTCAGACTTCAAAATAGGTGAAATACTTAGAGGTGGGGAAAGTATCAGTGGTTTAGGACCTTCAGCTAAAATACGGTCTCAGGGTCCTGTTGGCCGGCTAGCCACTCGTGGCAGAGAGGGCTGCTGCTGTTAGCATTTCCTCCCTCTGTTCCGTCTGCCTGTGGTGGAGGCACTCGGCGGGTCTCCCTCCTGAGTTGGGGAGCGCATGTGAAGTCCCACTACAAGGTTTCACATGCAGGTTACTTTCAAGTTTCAGTGAATAGGTTTCTGCAGGTCAGTAGCCCCAGCCACTGATCTTTGGCTAAGAACTCCACAGTTTGGGGCAGAACAAAGAGACGAGTCTTGTGTCAGAGGTGTGGCTGCGATGGAGATGGTGTGGCCTCACATGAGTCCCTAGCCCCCCCTCTCCATGTTTCAAATGGGAATAATAGTCCCTGGTTTATAAAAGTTGTTAAAGAGTGGAAATCGTATTTGCAAAGCACCTGGCTTGTGAAATTGTGGCAGTACTGATCATTGATGTAATAATAATAATAATAAATTAATAATAATCATCATCATCATCACATGTGAGGCATTATGCTTATTAATCATTCAACATCTCTATTCAGGTTTCTGAAGCTGTCCTTGTCACTGACAGATGCTCTGTTAGCAAAGTGTGGGAAGAATTTTTATTTATTTTTATTTTTAATTTATTGTGTTAACATAGTTTCCAGTGTCCCACTCGATACAACACCCTCTGCACACTGCACCATGCCCCCGTGCCCCAGGCAAAGCCCCTTTCTCCCCCCACCCCCCTTGCTCCCCTCCTCCTACCTTCCCCCCTTGTCTCTCGGGCTATTGCTACCCTGCGGACAGCACTTTTTTTTTTAAATGAAAATTTGGAAGCAACTTGCCTCAACAATGAGGAAGTGACTAAGGATGTAAAATTTGTACTTTGTCTTTTTTAAAATGACATGTTTTGCAGTCAGTTTTGAAACATGGACCTGCTTGTTTGACATAATAACTGAAAATGGTATGACAGCATTTCTTCGCTGATGGCCACTTTGTAAATGCTTCTATGAAATTAAAGACCGATAAACAGGGCTTTCATATTCAATTGGCTTCTCTGTTTTCCACAAGGTTGCTCACTTTGATAGGAATTGTTATGACCTATTTGTCTTCAGAATGTAACCACCTTCATTTTCTCATTCTGATGAGAAAGTTTATTCAGCGGTCCTAATGGCAGCCTTGAAGATGGACTTTTGGGATAAATTTCTTTTGTAAACTAGGCACCTTCTGTTGTGTTTGTGTCTTTCTGGGTTGCTAATATCTTGTCTCATTGCAATAACCCAAAAAAGGTAGAGATTTGAACAGAAGATTTAGACTTTTAAATGGCCCAGCACAAACAGAGAAATGCGTACATGGGTGTATCGGTCTAGTAACTGGTGTGGCAGTTTGGGGCCTGATGGTTTTAAAAAGTTGAGCAGTTTTTAAAGGGTACCTGACAATGATGTATTTAAATCAGGGCTTCTCTGTAGTCTCATTCGTCTACTTCCTCTTACTGCATTTAACAGGGACTCTAACCTCACAGTGCTCACTTTACCTAGAGAGAAATATCCTCAGGCCTGTGAATGACGCTTCATTGGGGTGTGGGCTAAACCCCAGCATTGAAACAACATCAGACGCAGCTTACAGACCAGCACAGTAATACACACTGCACGAGAGATAATGCTGTGTTTGTGTCATGATTTTTAAATACAAACATAGACTGTCTCAAGAGAAGTACAGTGTGAGGTGAATGTAAAGTTACAGTGCTACCAAGAAAGAGTGGTGGAAGGAGACGGATGACAGAAGTGCACCTGTCACTCTCCTCTGCTTGGGCACCTCCAGGAGTCTGAGCACCCTCGGAGGCGTGAGGTAGGGGCTTTTGGGTTCTGTTGTGCTCCAGAGTGTGAGGCTGGGACGAGGGCGTCACCTCACCGGGGATTGGCTCCAGCACCTGCTTTTCTCGTCGGGTTTCTCTGCGTCACACTGGCTAGTTGGTCTGTTTTCCTACGGTAGGAAACCTGCCTTCAATGCAAATATATGAACCCGCTTGTGGGCAGAGCTGGAGGGAAAGTCAAGGGCGTACCATTCCTTTTCATTTCAGGACAGGGCCTGGATCGTCTCTCTCCCAGGTTTTATGACATTTTATGACAACCGCACTTTCTAAGGGACAGCCTTACATTAACTGCAGAAGGGTGTTGGGACCTCAGGTCCCCGTGATTATAGATGCGTGAAACTCGGGATTGAATTTCAAAGAGGCTCTTCTCCAACATTCTCATCACCATTGCTGAGATTGTTTAAGGCTAGGTTTGTTTCATCAGATACATTCTGTCATTCTGGCATATGAAGGAGATAGACTAATTTATGTGATTAAATTCTCATTTATTTAATAGAAGATTAAAGGCTTCACTGAAAAATGCTAAGGGCTATTTTTAATTTGGAGCCTCACCTTTAATTGAAACCCTGTCATTCTGATTTGAGCACTGAAGGGTAACAATGAAACTTTTTTTTTTTTTAATTTATAAAGTAAATGACTGAACTTGTAAGGCCATCTTCCCTAGTTTTGCTTTTAGAGGAAACTCTTTGTAAACTTGCTTTTGTTTTTATTGGTATATAAAATAAAAACAGTGTGTTGAACATGCATATGCGTGTTGATGACTGGTTCTATGTCAAGCCGGATGACCAGAGGGAGAGACCAGGAGGGCTGGCACAACTCTGTCCTCAGCCCAATGTGTCACAGGGCAGGTGCTCAGTAACTGTTTATTGAATGCCCAATGAATGATTAACTGCTAGGGATTCAGCAGCTCGGACAGGAGAACCAGCCCTGACCATCCTCAGGAGTGGCACCAAACCACGCCAAGTCTCAGTTTCTTCGTGTATCAAGTGGGCATGACAATGTTTGCTCTGTCGCTGTAGTGGTAGACTGTGAGTCAAAGGAAAAATGGGTGACATCTTTAAAAACTGGAAGTGTGTGGCCCTGGCCGGTTGACTCAGTGGTAGAGCATTGGCCCAGCATGTGGAAGTCCTGAGTTCAATTCCCCATCAGGGCACACAGGAGAAGTGACCATCTGCTTCTCCACCCCTCCCCTCTCTCTTCCTCTCCCGTACCCATGGCTCGAATGTTTCAAGCAAGTTGGCCCCGGGTGCTGAGGATGGCTCTGTGGAGCCTCCACCTCAGGTGCATGCTAAAAACAGCTTTGTTGTGAGCATCAGCTCCAGACAGGGGTTGCCGGGTGGATCCTGGTCAGGGTACTTGAGGGAGTCTGTCTTTCTGATTCCCTTGCTCTCTTTTAATAAAAAAATAAATAAAAGAAAGAAAAAGAAAACTGGAAGGGTATTACATAGCAATCATTTCTAGCATTACTGGTGTGCAGTTACATAATGCTTGTCTGTTACCATGTGTTTGTCAGTATTATAATTCAGTTAATGCTCAATCCATGCATATTTAAATTAAAAAGAATGAGCTGAAAATAAAATTGAATAAAAATTAATAGTTTATCATATTAATTGATCTCTAAAGATATTTGGAACATGGTGCTTGTTTTGACATAATGGTAATCCTTTCTGTATCTAATTTACTTTTGTTTTTTCATGATGGGGACGCTCAGAAATGTAGACTTAGACAACTTTTTTTTTTAGCAACATTTCACACAGGTATCTTTTTGTGTACAATGCAAAGCTCTTTTATGTAAATGTGAGCAAAGGATCATGGGGCATATGACATGAAGGTTTAAGATGTAGGTAGATAGAAACTTGGTGGGGATGGATTGCCATCACTGAGCCGGAAGTTAGATTTGGATGACATCACATAAAAGTCACTCTGGGATGTGCTTGCTATACATGTCCTGACAGGGTTTTGCTGAAGTGAGATCTTGTGAGTTCTGATGTAGAATATCAACCAGCATGTGCCTTATCTTTTATTAGTATTATTATTTTTTTGTATTTTTTTGCTCAGGGTGTAGTTAAGTTCACTCGGCAGAACCACCATGCATAGCATACATGAACTTGATACTCACCCCACCTGTTTTCACTTCATGCTAAGTGACAGCGAAAATGCATTGATCACATCACAACCATCGGCTGAAATCACAAGTGCCGTGGTCCTAAGTTTTGCTTTGGTTTTAATGTAATATGCACAATACATTTAGATGATGTATTCATGATTGAAACTGTTGAGTTTATTTTTATTATACATGGGGCATGGTAGTATAGACCTGGGTGATAAAGACTTATGAGATGTGACCCAAAATGATGGCCAGGCAGAGAGATGAGGCACACTCTCACACAGCTGTGAAGCCCTTCTGATCAACAAATGAACTCTTATGTATATGAATGATGCCGGTGTCTTTGATGAAAACCACAATAATGACCCCCACACACACCCCATGACCTTCCCAAGTTCTGACAGAAAAATTAGAAAATAAAAGAATTGGCAGATAAGGCTCCAGTATCACCTTTATTCCCAGAAAAGGCCAGGTGAGTGGGCAGGGTTGATTTGTTGTTCTGATATGGAACCCCAGAATTAAGCACAGGGCACGCTGGCTCGCATGGACCGATCTGTGGGCCCGAAGGGTCTACTCATATTATGAAGAGTCAGAGATGAGCCCACATCCGAGCGGGAGCTGGGGAGGAGCTGTGCGTGGTGTGCTCATCCGTGCATCCCCACGTCGCCCGTGGAAAAGTCTCTCCACCTCCCCAGGAGAGGGCTGAAGGAGGAAGTGGAAGGAGCCAGAGGACAGAGGGCCAGAGCCAGCCTCACACAGAAAGGCCATCGTGACTTGGCCGAGTGGTCAGGGAAGAAGGGTCTGGGGCTGGCGGACCAGTTACAGGAGTCTGAGAAGCCCCTGCTACAGGAATAAGGGAGCCCCATCCTTGTCCAGCATGCTTTCAGGAGTAGCGCCCTGGAATATTCCTTTGTGGATATGTGTAAGAGAGGTGGGACTTTTCTTCACTGCATTCTTGCATATTGAACTTCGAGAGCAATTTCTTTTTCATATATTTGCGTGGTTCCTTCTATAATTTACCTTGGCTAATTATATTTAATTGCAGTCTTTCCAACTATATTTTACACTCAGTGACTAATCTCCAGATTTCAATAGCAAACAGTCTGTCACTCTCGGAATGTGTGACCTATGGAAGAATAGGCTACAGAGAGAAAATTTTCCACTCTTTTTGTGATAACAGTCTCGTTGGTAGTGACATGGAAAGCTACCTCTCAAAAAGATTTAGTTCCGAGATAGTTTTCAAAGCCGACGTTTATCACATATGTCGATCTGGGGGGACCCGGTGGAGTTTTGGCTCACGAGTCATGCTCAGATATATTCATAAGCTAATAGCCTATTGACTGTGACAGCATCTTCCATTGTTGAAGTGATTGCAGCATACATTTCTCCAGAACAAAGTCCTGAGTAACGGGGCTTCCAAGAACAGTAACAATCAATTATGGAATGGTTGACTACAGAGATTTTGTTATTCCAGGCATTAAATCATGTTTGCTCCAAAACAATGTTACTAAAATGAAACAAAAGTCTTCTATACCATGAGACAAAGGAGGGCATAGCCTGTCCTCTGTAAAGCAGTTGTTGACGCTTTACTGAATGCTTTGGGTATGGAATGGTGGGAGTGAGAAAGCCCATTTGCCACCTCCTGTCTTCAAAGGGTTTGACGTTTCGCTGGGGAGATGTGACAAGCATCCATCCCATGTTAGGTGCTTGATACAAATATATTCAATATAATAAGCACCAGGACAGCTGTGTCTGCTTTAAGGCATTGACTGCCTCTGTCATCGAGCACTTTGGTGAATGTTAAAGGTGTTGTGTCCCTCTGCCTGACACCCTGACGCATGCTACTGCCTTGCATCACAGAGGTCACCGATTCACACTATCACCGACATCCCCTCCACCATATAAAACTTTAGAGATTTTAAGAAATCCCTTCTAGGCTGTCACTTGTCAATTTTATCTCAGTTCCCTCCTAGCTCTTACATTTTCTGCACTAAGTGCGCCTTTAATGTGACATGCAGAGAAAGAAGAGAGAGTCAGGTACTTTAAGACAAAAGGAAAAGTTCTGGACCTGATTTATGCTACTCTAAGGAGGCCATAGGGTGGCCGAACCAAGGCGCCTGCGGTGGAATATCCCTGTGTCTGTCAGCTTCTTAAGGATGCTATTAACATGATGAGATAGGGTTACATGTTTGTTTGTTTTTTCATTAGTGACCAAGTTCATGTTATTTGCTCTGGGTGTATGTTTGCTACTGAAAATTTGGCTTATTTTAACAGTGATTCTTGTGGGCAGGATTGGATTAAATGCTACCTTGTTTTTCTTAAACAGCTTTACTGAGTTTTAATTCACCTACCACACAATTCAATCATTTAAAGGTTACAAGTTCAATGGCTTTCGGTAGTCACAGAGTTTTACAACCATCATCACAGACAATTTTAGAACATTCTTATAACTCTGCAAGGAAGCCCCTCCCTCCTTAGCTCTCACTACCTTCCCCTCCCCCAGTGTCCCACCTTCCAGTCCCCCCACACCCCCTGCACTAGGCAAACACTGACCTGCCTCCTGTCTAATGAAGGAAGCAGTCAGTAGACATCAGAGTTCCAGTGGGCACTAACCACCTATCTTTGATGGTTGGAGTTTACAGTATTTGATGGGAAAGTCTAATGTTTCTAAGCGTGATTTATTAGAAGAATGAATCTCATCAAAATAATGGCAAGCTGATGATAGCTGCCATTCAGTGTGGAAAGAGTTCTGGCCATTGTGAAGTGCGTGCATTGGCTGTGAGCAGTCAGCCCTGACGTACTTACTGTGCTGCACCTCTTTGCACGAGAGATGTTTAATAAAGTCTAGGGTGAACTGCCTATAGTTCATGGCTCTGCACTGTTCACCCAGCACAATCCCATTGTGGATGTCACTAGGATACCTTCACCAGCTCTACCCTCCATGAGCTCACAGCACAGCAGAAGGAGATGGTGTGTATTAACAAAAGATACGAAGTGTCAAGATACTCTAGGTGCAGCACAGAAGTTATGCCTGGGGACATGGGTGGTGAAGGGGGATGGCAGAAAGAGCTCATAAGGAAGGTGACCTGAAGATTAGCTATGACACACTGATAAAGCTCAAGGGAATGGTAGAGGGAATTTTAAGTAGGGGGACCTGTGTGTCAAAAGCAAGAAGGTGGGAAGCATCTGAGAACCTTTGGACACAAGCAAATGGACAGTAGGGTGTCCATAGAACAGTTGTGAGGAGGACACTGGGTCCTTCAGTGAGCCAGTGTGTGAGAGGTACCATCTGAGATACCTCAGAGGCTGGACTTCACACACTATCAGTTCCCCAAGGATGCTGTAACAAACTAGAACAACAGGCTGAGAACAACAGACATTTATTGTCTCACAGTTCTGGAGGTAGAACTCCAAGTCAAGATGTCGGCAAGACCAAACCTGCTCTCTCCACAACCTGTTGGGAGGATCCTCCATCGCCTATTCTAGTTCAGGTAGCTGCAGATGGTTCTTGGTTGGGGCAGCAGAGATAGCTATACAAGAATAGTCATTGCAGCGGTTCTCAACTGGCTGGGGTCGCGACCCAAAGGTTGAGAACCGCTGAGTCATTGTAACATTGTTCCTAATTGAAGAAACCCTAAAAACATCTAGATATTCCTTGGGGTGGAAATGCCCAAACATAGTATATCCATACCATTGAACTCTCTGTGGTTAATTAAAGGAATGAGACAACTCTCTACATATGTACTAACATGGAAAATTCCCTAAGATACAATAAATGAATACAGTGAACATGTGGAAAAACGCCTGGTGTAGGGCATTTTATATGTAACAAAGAAAGGAAAAAATTACCTCTCAGTTTTTGTATCTTTCCAGACCTTTTAAAAAAGTGTTGTACTCACCTCTACCCATGTTCTTCTGTAGGGGAGGAAAGGAGAGCAAGGTGTAAAAAAAATCTTTATTTTTTGTAACAGATCTCTCTAGATTCTGTGAACTTTTTCAATAAGCACACATTCTAACAAAACCGGGAACTTCCTGGAGCACAGGTCTGAGGAGGTGGACCCCATGAGCAGCAGGGTAGGGGGGAGGGGAGGTGGGGGTGGGGGAGTGAGTGACAGGGATGAAGTGGGGGGGCGTTGAATTCAGAACATTTACAAGCCCAAGGGCATCATTTTAAAGAGGGGGCTATTTTTAATAAAACAAGCCAACAAAAAAATGACAGAAGGTATGTGCTTGCTGGAAAAAAGATCTGTGGATTTTTGTTTGAGACCCAGAAGTATTTATGCATCTTCAAAAACAATTGGCAAACCCTTTGACGTGAAAATGGAGCAACAGAACACCAGGAGGTGAGAGTTGGTTGCAGAAATGAGTGTGTTGTCCCCAGAACTGCTCCAGTACTTCACTGTGGTCCAGAGATGGCGCACAAAAAGAAAGGCCCTCGGGGAGAGGGATGTGTCTGGAATGGAGGGAAGTTCTTGCCGCTTGTCAACTCATTGGTTCCTTTTGTTTGCCCTTCTCCGTGGCCTTCTCTCTCTCTTCCCTCCCTTAGCCCTCTTCTTCTTCTGCACACGCAGACACACGCACATGAACACACGCACATACACACTCACTGCCGGGATACTAATCTGCCAATCTAAAAACAAAAAACTTCAAGAGAAGGAACTGACAGAAGATAACGAAGCGCCTTCCAATGATGAGGAGGGCAGATTTGCTGCCAGTGACGTTAGGTGGGTTATGTGGAAGTTCTGTGGCCTACTGGTCATGATAAATGTGAGTCCGGGAACTTTAGCAAAGCAAAAGGCTTGCAAAACAAGGTATGGTGGGGTTTCCAACATCACCTTTATTTGCCTGGTGTTTTCTGTTTGTGAACAAAACGTGGTCGTATGCATTATCTCATTGGAGGCTCACGTCAACCCTTGGGAGGAGCCAGATCTTTACAGAAGGGGACACTGAGGCCAGAGATGGGCCAGGCAGGGAGGGTCAGGTCTCAGAGCCATGTCAGCAGCTCCTTGGCTGTCACGTGTGCGGCCCTCTGATGTCTGCCTGGCCTTAGCAGATGTCCCTGCACAGCACCGATGTGTCTCTCAGACTAAATCTTGTAGACTTCATCCTTCAAACACTGTTTTGTCAGCCATCCTAACTTTGAAGAATCACAGAAGTTAGCAAACTACATTAATCCATGTTATTTACTGAGTGAAAGGGTCCTTTGAACCACGATGAAGAGCTTGCTAACTAAGGATGGAGTGTATCCCTTTTTGGTGGGGGCAGCGGGAAGGGAGCGCCAGCAGCTTACAATATCAAAACGCAGAATTTAATTTGAGAAATCATAAATATGTTACCATTTCTGATGCTGATATATCTGATATGCTAAATAGATGGGGTACTGTGACGAGGTGCTGTGCGCAGTAGAGGGGGCACCGTAGAGATGGGGCCAGGCTCCGAAGTTCTTCCTGGTATCAGGGCTGCAGGTCTGGGCTGTGTTTGTTCATGGGAAGAAAGAGCTTTTAATGAACTGTTTCAGAAATTCCTAGCAAGCAAAGCCTCGCTTCTCCATCTGAAGGAAGAAAGCAGAGCATTGTCACTAAATACACCACCTGCTGGAGGTAGCAGTACAGTAAGGAAGTCGTTGACTAATACTCCTTCGCTTCCTAGAAGTTTTCAGACATAACTGTACACAATGGAAACCCTCTCCCCAAAGTCATCCTGAAGCTGAACTGTTCTTGTGGGAGTCGGGGTGGAAGTTAGCACCGAGGGTGAATCGAGGCCCCCACGGGAGTTTCCTGGCTCGCGAGGACCACGCTCCTGTCTCGCGTCCCCACGTTCTCACACGTCAACACCTGGTGAGGGGCCAGCAGGTCTTAGCTTGCTCCTTCTCTTAGGTCTGAGGTTAACTTCGCACACTTTCTTATCCCCCCCCTCACCCCCCCACTATGGTGCCTTTTGTATAGGTTTTCTTACCTCTGCTACTTCTCCACTGCAGGATAGTTACCATGGCAACACCTGTTGATGGCAGACCAAAAAAAAAAAAATGTAGTTCTGCAGCGAGGAAGCTGTTTCTGCGTTTCTTGCTCCTCGCTCTCGAGAAAAACACGTTCTTCTTAGAAAGGGATTAAAAAAAAACATCGAAGAGGATTTTCAGAGGAATTATTTTCCCAGCATCATAATCTTTCTGATGCTTATGTATTTTGGGGGAGGGGGAGGCTTCGTTTTATCTTTATAGTAGCCTCTCCTTGGCACCCCTGGAACTACCCTTTCTTGCCCCTTCCATTTTTCTGTTCTCAACAAGGAAAAAGCAAAGCCCCAGAAAACACTCTTTTTTTTTTAATGGACTGTTGCTTTGCATGCGTTAGGGGCTGCAGCTGTCAGAGCATGTGAGAAATGAAGCAGGAGGCACAGTGGCGGGAGGAGCTGCTACCACAGCCAGCCCCAAGGCTGGGTGTGTGAGCAGCAGCAGCTGGGGGCGGGGAGAGGAGGGAGCCAGAAACTAGAAGCTAGCAGGGACCGAGAATGCCGGGGCGAGGGGCGCACACCTCCCCAGTTACCTTTCCCCATATGGCCCCGCACTTCGTCACCCACACACATTGTCTAACTGCCCCTTCAATTACTGTTCCCCTAAGTGTGTTTAGTATCATTTTCTTGTGTGATTACTCAGAAGGGCTGAATATTGAAATTTTAATGGAAGCAGATGTCTTTGCTTTGAGGTTGATCTCTTTTGTATTGACAATTTATGAAACCCATCATAGAATTCAGATGGGTTTATGAGAAATCACATGCATTCGTTTATATAGATGTGTTTGATTTTTTTTTTTTTTTTTTTACCAAAAGGATATTAAAACTGCTAACGTTTACCATTTGGATAAATGGGGGCCGTGTATAATGAGCTGGATTAATAACTGGGTTGGTAAGTATATCCAGAGGGAACTGATGAATAAATTGCGCTCTTCCAGGAAGAAGGCTTCTGGTAGTTGAACCTGATCCTATCCTAGTCGGTGTCACTTGGGGAAAATACATTGTGGCCCCGAGTTGGGAAGGGTGGGTGATGTCATAACACATAAGAGAAACAGAGTTCAAAAACAACTTGACATTTAATGCAATGACCCAATTCTATTAAGTTGCAAAAAAAATAGCCGTGAGGAGAGCGGTGGCTGAGCTTCCTCATATACAGAGGAAACTTAGATTTGCGTGAGTCAGGTATGAGATCTGTGCCTGGCAACAGTGTGATGGAGCTGGCGAGGAAAGCTTCCATGATGTGAGGCTTTCTAAATAAAAGTGGCATCTGGACCGAAGAAGGCACCTTGTCTGCTCTTCACGAGGAGAAGAGCTACTTTGTCTGGAGAAGCGCCTTTGAGCTTGATCATTAGACGAGAAACACCACCAAGTTGACATGTCAGCCCCCAGCATGTCTCCCCCTGCTTCCCCTCAACCCACTGCATGGGTTCCTCTCACACACATCCGCTTGCCCTCCCCGAGTCTAAATTCATTCTCCCTAGAGCAGGAACTACTTGTGATGTTGAAACCTCCCCTCAGTCCAGTGGGACATGTCACCCATGTTCTCTCTGCACCTCGCCCACAGTAGTGTCTTCCTCAATGCAGGCTGAACTCGTCCATTGAATTCTCATCTCCCAGGCTGAGAATGGTCTTGCCAAGTGCCGACCACTGAGATGGCCACCATTGCATTCCAGTGGCCTTGATTGCCGTACAGATGCAGAACCTAATATCCCAGAATGACTTCCATGTCCTCACGATACTTGACCTTCCATGTTTCAGCTCTTTCCCTTCCTGTGTGTCTCAGTGCCTGCGGCTGGGTATCTACTTTGGTATCATAATCTATCTTGGTCTTACCAGGAGGTCTTCTCGAAAAATGTGGCTCTTACCCTGAGTCACTGCCCAGTGGCCAGATTCTGCTACATGGACTAGACCCCCAGGATGGTAGTGGGCCACTGTCCTGACTTCACCTGGCTGATAACTTTGTCTCCCAATGATAGTTGGGCCTGAGAACTCCCCACCACCATCACCAAAACCCAGATGACTTTGGAGCTGGAGCAGACTCCCCCCTTGCTGTGCTCTTGTGAGGGGGCCTGGCCAGGGCCCAGCTCTATTCCCCTTCCAGCCTTTGTGCTCCTTTGAGTTATGGTAGGTGATGATCAAGACTGTATTCTTTGAAATGAAGAAAGAGAGGCTCAAGAAAGGAAAAGGGTGACTTCTTTAAATAGGTGTCTTCAAGTATTTGAAAGACTGCATATAAGGAAACTGTCCAAGTTGTTCTGCATGGTTCTGGAAGTTAGAATCAGGATACAAAGTAGGTGGAGGCCAAGAAGCCCTTAGGGTGCAGAAGAACCTTCCTGTCCCAAGCCCAAATCTAATAGTACTTCCTTCTGTGAGCCTTTCAAGCCTCAGCTTCGTTTACTGGTTGGTCTCCATTGCAACATGGATAAAGGGAAGTGTTCACTTGGACGGCGTCTGCATGTATGATATATTGCTGTTAAGATACCAATTCAAGCAACTTGTAATTCTATTTCCTTCTCTGTCTTCAGTGACTGCAAGTGAGAACAGCTTCATTATAGCAATATCCTCGAGTCTACTCTGATTTTTTTAAATTAGTTCACCCATCTGCAAATAAATATTGAGTGATTATTATGTGTTAGGTACTATGACTCTTTCAGTGCTCCGTGCTGTTAACTTGTGTTGAGCCAAGTCCTTTTGACGTTGGCCTGGTGAACTGGATGTCACAGACGTTGTAGAGAGGGTTCAGGTATCAGGTGGGGTTGGTTTACAGATCACTTTCAAGTTTCTTTGAAATTTGGGAATTCTTAAATTGAGCTTCATGATTCTAGTCTCATATTGAGTGGCTATCTTGCTTCCAAGTATGGTTTCTAAGAGTCAGAATTAGGAGTCTGTGCTACCAAGTCCCTGTGTTTATCTTGCCAGAGAGCAGGGACGTCATGACTGCCTCTTCAGAAGGGACTGTAATGCGTAACTTTGAAACAGCGCTCCTCTCCCGGGGCCTCTGCTCAGCAGCACCAGCTGGAGCTTGGGCCAGGCCATCTGTCAGGTGCACAGCCCACCTCTCAGGGTCCCACTGACCAAGACATCTCTCTCAGTTCCTCTGCATGGCTTTAGCTAGAACAAGCCTTCAGGTTAGTTGACAAAATATAATGTGAATGATCAGAGTTCACGTGTCTGAGCCTCCTTATGAATGTCATCTTCGTGTTAAGAACCTGCTAACAGTCCTCAAGGAAGCTGTAAGTCAAAAAATTAGGTGTAAGAAAAGAAAAAGTGGCCTGACCTGTGGTGGCACAGTGGATAAAGTGTCGACCTGGAATGCTGAGGTCACCGGTTCAAATCCCTGGACTTGCCTGGTCAAGGCACATATGGGACTTGATGCTTCCTTGCTCCTCCCTCCTTCTCTCTCTCTCTCCTCTCTCTAAAATGAATACACTAAAAAAAAAAATTTTTTTTTTTTTTTTGTATTTTTCTTAAGTTGGAAACAGGGAAGCAGTCAGACAGACTCCTGCATGCGCCCGACCGGGATCCACCTGGCATGCTGGTGGACCATTGAATGTTTTAGTTTATTTACAGTTCTGCAACCATCACCACCATCAGTTTTAGAACATGTTCATTACCTCAACGAGAGAACCTGCCTGCCAGGCGGTGGCGCAGTGAATAGAGCGTCAGACTGGGATGCAGAGGACCCAGGTTCAAAACCCCGAGGTTGCCAGCTTGAGTGCCGGCTCATCTGGTTTGAGCAAAGCTCACCAGCTTGGACCCAAGGTTGCTGGCTTGAGCAAGGGGTTACTCGGTCTGCTGAAGGCCCATGGTCAAGGCACATATGAGAAAGCAATCAATGAACAACTAAGGTGTCACAACAAAAAAACTGATGATTGATGCTTCTCATCTCTCTCCGTTCCTGTCTGTCTGTCCCTATCTATCCCTCTCTCTGTCTGTATAAAAAAAAAAGAGAGAGAGAGAGAGAACCTGCTGCCCTTAGCTGTCCTCCTCGTCTCCCCAGCCCTGGGCAACCACTAATCTACTCCCACTAATCCACTGGTCTCCATGTATTTGTTCATGTTGGACATTTCAAGTAAACTTAGTATCATATGTGGGTTGTGGGGGGTTTGTGACTAGCTTTCACTTGGTGTGTTTTCAAGGTTTGTGCCTGTTAGGTTAGGACAGTGGTAGTCAACCTGGTCCCTACCGCCCACTAGTGGGCATTCCAGCTTTCATGGTGGGCGGTAGCGGAGCAACCAAAGTATAAATAAAAAGATAGATTTAACTATAGTAAGTTGTTTTATAAGATTTATTCTGCCAAACTTAGTGAAAATCTGACATAAAGTACTTGGTAATTATTATTATATGCTTTAACTTGCTGTAACTCTGCTTTATAAGTTTTATAAAGTAAAGTTACTTCCCTACTTTATAAATCACCATTACTGTGGAACCAGTGGGCGGTTAGAAAATTTTACTACTAACAAAGATACAGAAGTGGGCAGTAGGTATAAAAAGGTTGACTACCCCTGGGTTAGGATTTGTACGGATGCTTCATTCCTTTTTATGACCCAATGATATTCTTTTATAAGGATACACCCCATTTTGTTTATCCATTCAGCAGTTTATGGACATTTGTATTGTTTCCACTTTGGGGCTGTTATGAATAGTGCTGCTACAAGATCCAGGGACAAGTGTTTGTGGGGACATGTTTTTATTTCTCTTGGTAGACACCGAGGGGTAGAAATATTGGGTCCAGTGGTGACTCTTACATTGAACTGTTTGAGGAACAAACAGGCTGTTTTCAAAGTGGCAGTATCATTTCACATTCTCATCAGCAAGGTATGAGGGTTCTGATCCTACCACATCCTCACCAACACTTGTTACTGTCTTAGACTTGTTCATTATAGCCATCCTAGTGGGTGTGGAGTGGCATCTCATTGTGATTTCTGTCTGCATCCTTGGTGACTAATGATGCTGAGCATCACGTGTTTCTTAGCCAGTGTGTGTTTGGAGAACTATCTATTCAGATCCTTTGCCTACTTTTGGCTGGATTGTCTTATTGCTGAATTATAAGAGTTCTTTATATATTATAGATAAAAGTCCTTTATCAGGTATGATTTGCTCATATTTTCCCCACTATTTAAGTTGTCTTTCACTTTCTTGATAGTGCCCTTTAAGACACACATCTCTTCGATTTTGAGGAAGTCCAGTGTATCTATTTTTTGTTGTTGTTGCTTGTGCTTTTGGTGTCGTATCTGACATTCAAAGTCTGAGATTACAACATTTACCAATACATTTTCTTCTAATAGTTTTTAGTTTTAGCTCTTAAATTTTCTTGATCCATTTTGAGTAACATTTTTATACGGTCTCTATATCATGTAGTCTCTATTTTATATGGTCTTTATATTAACTTTTAAAATTAAATATATTGGGGTGACATTGGTTAATAAGATATCAGTTTCAAGTATACATTTTAATGATATATAATCTGTCTGTTGCCTGTGTGCCCACCACCCAAAGTCAAATCTTCTGTCATTATATTGACACCCTCTCCTACCCTCCTTCCCTCTGGTAACCACCATCCTGTTGTCTGTGCCTATGAGTTTTTGTTTTTTTGTTTTTCTTGTTTGTTCATTTGTTGCTTTCAGTTTTATATCCCACATGAGTGAAATTATATGTCTTTAACTCTTTCTGTCTGACTTACTTCTCTTAGTATAATATTCTCAAGATCTATCCATGTTGTCACAAATAGCAGTATTTCATCTTTTCTTATAGCTAAGTAGTACAATATCTTCTTTATTCAATTGTCTATTGAAGGACATTTTGGTTGTTTTTATGTTTTGGCCACTATAAATAATGCTGCAATTTGAATTTTTCAAATTTATTGACTTTTTTTATATAACTTTTTTTATATGAACTTAAGGATCCAAATTCATTCTTTTGCATGTGAACCTTGTTCCAGAAGCTTTTATTGAAAAGAATTTTTTTCCCCATTGAATATTTTTGGCACCTGTGTTAACAATCAATTGGCCACAGGTATATGGGCTTGTTTCTGGAAACTGAATTCTATTCCATTGATCTGTGTGTCTATCCTATGCCTGAACCACACTGTCTTCATCACCTTGTTCACTTGAAATATGTTTAATTCATGAAATTCAGTTTTGAAAATGCAAAATTATGGACCATTTTTATGTTATTGGATTAACTGTCATGTCATGTGTTCAATTCTTAAATCAGACTCATTACTCCTATCTAGTAATGGCAAAAGCATATGCAAACATATTGTTTCTAATGCACATTAATAAGATTTGGCATCTTTTTTAAAAGTCTATTTCATTTTTCTACTGTAGCAATTTGACTTAGATAATCAACTCTTGCTCCTATCGCTAATGGATTCAGGAGAGCCCTGTGGGCTGTCCGTGATGACAGGGGGCAGTGGAGAGGTTTGCGGTCAGACCCACCTCCAGCTGCCTCTGGATGGCAAGCGATCAGGAGGAGGCTGGTTTGAAATCTAGTCAAAGAGGGAACAACGGCTTGGGGACAGCTGTGTCTGTCAAGCTGTCCCCCCAGGGAAGACCCTGCCCTCGCAGTCTGCATGACTGACAGTGGAGAGGCCTGGCATGGTGTCTTGTTCTGGTGTTTTTTAACTTTTTTTTTTAAAAAAAGAAAAGAAAATACTACTGACGTAGGTAAATGCATCACCCCACGAAAGGCAGTCCTTGGTAACTGTCAAGAAAAAGTCGACATGTCTCAAGACAATGTGGACAGTCTGCTGACTCTGGAGGGAGGCAGCACTCGGCTAGGATGACCATCTGTGGTCCTCGGAAAAGAGCATCCTACAGGCTCCTCGCGGAGGCTCGCATTCTGCTTGGCGTTTTGCAAATCAGGAGTCACACCTCAGTCTGTTAAAATGATTGAGAAGTTCTGAATCTGAGTCAGCAGCCAGGATGTTCTCCCTAGAATATAAACACATCCATCCATCCATCCATCCATCCATCCATCCATCCATCCATTCCAGCCCCGCCTCTCCTCCTTCACACGGCACTTCTTGTGGTGTCTCACCTAAAACAGAGGTCCAGTGCGAGGCGTATTTACCTGAGGACAGGACGAGAACTGGAGAGAACAGGGGGAGGGAGGGCCTGCTGGGCACCGAAAGCAGAGGGGAGCCACAGATGACAGCAGGGAGCCAAGAGGCTCTGCCACATCAGGAGGGAGGTGAAGGTGAAATGTCCCGAGTCCTCCCCTCCCCCCGCCCCCGCCATCTCTTGCATCTTCCCCACTTCCTCAGTGGAACAGATGAAGGAACAGCTCAGGACTCAAAGACAGCATGCCTTCCGGTCACACTGCTCATGCCGCAACCAAGATGTTCCTTCTAATAAAACATTTCACACGAAGTCTCAGCTCACCTGATCCGAACGCATAAAGCGTACTCCTCAAATAAATGACTAGTTTTCCCTCAAATTCAGAAAACAGCTCTTTGGATTTTGATGTGACTGCAATCACACATAGATTTCTTTGTCATAAAATGAGGAAGCACAGGGCGGGAGTGCATCACTGATGGGTATCGGGTGAGACCAACATGGCTGTTGTTTTGGGAGAAACTTTTGATTGGCTTGCTGCTCTTGGTAGTCTTCCCTCTCCTCTGCAGGAAGGAGGGTCAAGCTCAGCGTTTGCCATGACTCCACCAGCATTGTCACAGTGACTCAAACAAGTATCTTCCACAGTCCTTATCCATAAGTCTGCCTTTTTTCCCCACACTTTCTTTCTCTCCGGTTACAGGCTGAGAAGGAAGAGAGAACTCTCACCACCACATTGCAGAGGGATGGCGTTGCCAGGATTGTGAAGTTATTTGGACAAAAGTTCTCTCCAAGGTAAATGTTGCCATTGTACCAGTAAGGGGGCACATCGTCTGAACCGGCCACTTGCGGGAGGAACGCACAAAGGCCCTGTTGTTTGGTCTCGCAGGAAACCAAACGGCAGGAAAGGAGGACGGGGAGGGACGAGAGCGTCCTGGCTGTTACCCGGAGGACACCAGTGGCCTCCTCCGGGCCTCACTGAGCTGCCCCGAGACTGTGTGAGAAGAAGGGGGGGGAGAATGTTCTCAGATATTCAAGGAAACAAAAGCCACTGTGGTTTGATTATAAAAATCGTGTTTCGTCTTTTGTGAGGAAAGAGCTAGGCAATTCCATTTAGAGGTTCAGATAAAATATAGGCTGCAGTCCTGTCACAAGGGGGGAAAATTCAGAGCATAATATTTTATACCAACTAAGACGTACAAATATGAAAGGTGTGAAAGAACATTCGTGTTCTTCATTCATGAAAATGCCTTTCACCGGTTGCTCACAAAAGCTTTATGAAGTTTATGTTTTGGAAAGTTCTATTTTAATGCCTCTTTGGGGGATGCTAGAGGGGTGTGTGTGTGTGTGTGAGAGAGAGAGAGAGAGAGAGAAAGAGAGAAAGAGAGAGAGAGAGAGACCAAAAAGCACCACACAGCACGTTTCAGAGGAGTGATTCTGGGCGCTCGCTTTGTGTGCCGTGCACTCAGCGGGAATAAAAGCTGAACAGAAGCAGCTGGATTCAGAGTCAGCTCCCGCGTTCATGAATTAGCTGCCAATCCTCGAGCACAAATTGCTGTGTCATTTCTGTGACGTTCCCCTGGGGCTGCTCAGTCTGTAGCTGAAAGGGGCTTTTGCTCAGCCCTGATTCCATCTGATGCACTGCCTCCTTCCTCCCTGATAAAGCTGTCCATGCACACACACGCACGCACATACACAAGCATGCGTGTACCCCAGAGAAATGCAAAAACATATACTCTGATATAAAAAGAAAATAAACTTGTCAATTTTCTCTGTTCGGCCATTAACATACAGAAAGTGGCTTCAGATAAGGGGTGGGGTGGGGAATGGTTTCCTCCTCAGCCTGGTTGTCTTTTTCTGAGGGGGCTGGTGGGGTTGGGGGCCGGGCCAGAGATGGGGGTTTTGTGAGGCGCTGGCTCCCTGGTCTGACAGAGGAGACATTGTTCGCTGTGAGGGGCTGGCAGATCTGTGCACAGAGAAGGCAGGAGCAGAGCAGGGAGCAGTCACAAAGCTCTGAGCTGTACATGGGTTTTTAAAATATATGTATTTTAACAGTTTCTCATTACTGTAGACGTGAGTCCTGATTGGGGGAAATAGTTTTCCTCTGTGTGGTCATTTTCTTTGCATTGCATTCTGCATGTGGAGCATGAATGGAGTCTTCAGGGTAGTAGCGTGCCTGTCTCAGCCCTGCGGTGACAAGAATGAGAATTATGACAGTGGAGAAATACTTGGTAACTTACCAGATGGGCTTTGCAGTTGTGGCCTGTGCCACCACACTCATGTGAGCGTAAATGGAAAGTCCCCGGTGCCTGTCACTGGTGGATCCACAGGGGCAAGCACGAGTGGGCTGCCTACGCCAGGGACGAAAGACCCGTCAGGAGGGGTGCCTTCCGTGAGACCTGCGCCACCTGCCAGGGACAGGGTGGGAGGTGCACGCCCAGGGTGTGTAGCGCTTGAAAGCAGGCAAGTGTAGAAGCGAAGGTTCAAAGCCACGTGTAAAGCCAGCGGTGGAAGCCACGCTAGCAGAAGTGGAAACCAAGGCCGACAAGGCCTGTGTTCTGCTGTGTAGGGCTCTGCCTTCACCCCCTGCATGCCCGCCCCAGCGCAGGAACTGCGAGCTGCTGTGGTCCCTGACGCCCCCGCTGTCTGAGGACTTCCGGCGCACGCACAGGTCTCGGGAGCAGGGAACGCTGTTGCCAGGCTGCAGGCTGCCCCGTTCACAGACAGAGCCGGTGAGCCAGAGGCCGGGACTGCCCCACCGCAGGTGCGCGGTGGCCTCCACGGCCAAGGTCAAGGGCCTCTCGCCCTTATGCTCGGAGATTGATCGTCTTCCACAGTCTTGACTTAACATTCATAAGCTCCCCGCACATTTTCACAAGACTTACTCACATAAATTGTGACATTTCTAAAATCACAGCTGTGAGGACGGCAGTATGCAGTGGGTCATAGATTGCTGTACACCCATCTTGGCTTTTTGTGTGACCCGTGAAGGATCAGTCTTACCTGCTGTAAGCAAGTCTGCTGTATCACTGTGATGATCATGCACGCGGCTGTTGTGTTGCTGTTCAACTTCTGTCTTTTATCATGTATCTGACAGCCTTTTTAAGGATGTATTTGTATAACCTTTTAAAAAAATGTATAAAATATATTTAAATGATGATATTTTTAAGTAAACACCAAAAGAAAGAGAGAGAAAGAAAGAAAAGAAAGAGAGAAGAAAGAAAGAAAGAAAGAAAGAAAGAAAGAAAGAAAGAAGAAAGAAAGAAAGAAAGAAAGAAAGAAAGAAAGAAAGAAAGAAAGGGAGGGAGGGAGGAAGGAAGGAAGGGAGGGAGGGAGGGAGAGAGGGAGGGAGGGAGAGAGGGAGAAAGAGAGAGAAAGAAAGATTAACCAAGGTATTACTGAACTCTTTCCCTTCACTGTTTCAGTTTGTTTGGTCATTTGTTTTGTCTGGCTTTATTTTATTATTTTTAACAAGCAAGATAGTGAGAGGAGAAGGCAGAGCTAGGTCCAGTGTTTGTAGCTCTTGCCAGGGGCTCCTTGAAGACCCCGTGGCGGTGATGGTCTGAAGGGTGCAGGCTGGCCCACCTGTGACTCTGGCAGCCCTGCCCCCATCCTGCCTTCTGGTTCTGCTGGAAACCACAGTCCCCACTGTCCACGAGGCCCGCCCGTTAGCATGCACTAGCGACAGCCTGACTCCCCTTAGCACGTCACCACAGGCCACCAGGATATGGGGGGCCGCACCCCAGCCGCTGAGTCAGTGCGTGTCACTAAAGGCAGAGTGCCCGGTCAGGGCATCTGTACCCTTGTAACACATCAGGCCTGGTGTCTGAAAGTGGGAGCAAGAGGGTCTGTCTCAGCCGTGTCGGGAACGTGTAGCCACAGAGGGAGACTGGCGAAATCGCTATGCCCCAATGTCACTTAACAGACATTCACATTGTTCTTACTTTGGGGCACTGGCTTGCTTAGGCACTGGCCTAAGCCCTTCATGAACATTGAACCATTTACCCAACCTGACCAGCCTCCTGCTGCTATTGGTATTATCATCACTCTTGTTTTACTGAAGATGAAGTAGCTCAGAGAGGGTGAGTAACCTGTGCGGGCTCCCACAGGCGAGTTGGACAGACAGCAGTGGCACTGGGGTCGTCTACGCCAGAGTGCAGGGTAGTGCTCCGTGGGACCCTCCCACGGGCCCTCCTGCACTATACCAGAGCTTGTCTGCCTGTCACGGTCTGGAAACACCCTGCCGTCCCCACACAGGCACACACACCATGCTACATTGTTGGTTTGGGAACAGCATACTCCTTGTTGTTGTCGGGGGCAGACTTTGTCATTTCTGTCCTCCTAGAACTCATAGTGGGTTGCAGATTACTGGTGCGTGATAAACACAGGTTCCCAGGGACCTTACCCCAATGGCTGGGTCACCCAGAAGCACTGTAAGAAGGCCAGGGTGGTGGTCGGTCCTTTCTTCAACACCTTTCTCACTAGCTGGGTCCTATACCTCTTGACCTACGGTGGTCCTGAGGACAGTGGGGTGCCCTGACTTGCCAACATTGTAAGAGGTCACTCTTCAGGTGGATGTCAGTGTGACAAACGTTTGGCCCATCTTCCCCACCCCCACCATGGGATGGCCTTAACCCAGCACTCCCCACGGTATGTGCTGGGGGCCATTCCTGGGTGCAGCTTCCCACCTGCCCCTGAAAGAGAAGAAAGGTCTCACGTATGGTCAGATCTGTTTGGGAGGCATGGGTTAAAAATTAAATTGATATGCCTTTTACTGTCTTCTCAGAATTTTCTTGTGACTCTCCAAAGCTAGATGGAGAAAGTAGAGTTTCCTCAGAAGGTGGGGAGAAATGTCTACCAATGACCCTTGAAGAGTGCTGTCTTAAGAGGAGAGACGGGAGAACCTGGGGTCGTAGCAGTCGCATATCGAAGAAGAATTCATAAGCTGCCTTTGGGATCCTTCAATTCCATGCAACCCATCTTTAATAAAACGTCACTGAAAGTCTAAGGGTGCATTTCAATGGGTATGATCCAAGGACAAAAAGATTCGCATAACGGAGTATCTTTTCCATTTAAGTAATTGAGGTACCCTAGGTACGGCATCGCTCCATGAATCATAGCTTCCAGTCAAACTTTAGAAGACTGGGTCACTTAGTCTAGGAAGTAGATGCTAAAGAACTATGTTTGGCAACTTGGAGGACATTTTTAGCGTTTGAATTTCCCTATTTATAGTACAGTGGCAGGCAGAGTCAAACACTTGACACATCTGTAAGGGATGCAAACCCTTCAACATTCTTTATTGTGATCTAACAATTCCTTTCAGAGTGAGATGAACCAGTGTTGTTTGGGAAATGTTTTATACAAATATTGGCAAAGGAACTCTAACTGCATTTCTGTGCATTTTGAAAGTGCAGACTCCCCTCATGTAAATGATGACAAATTGCACAACATCACTTCTTTCTTCTGCATTGCTTGTTCTGTGGGAACAGCCTTGGGTTATCCTAAATTCTCACATGACTCTGCTTCACTTTTATTTTTTTAGAAAGAGAGACAGGAAGGGAGATATAGGGGGAGGGAAGAGATAAGAAGCGTCAACTCGTAGTTGCTTCAGTTTAGTTGTTCATTGATTGCTTCTCATATGTGCCTTGAGGGGGTAGGGGTGCTCCAGCCAAGCCAGTGACCCCTTGCTTGTGCCAGTGACCTTGGGATCATCATGTCAATGGTCCTGTTCTTAAGCTATATGAGCTTGTGCTCAAGCTGCAGACCTTAGGGTTTCGAACTGGGGCCCTTTAGCATCACAGGTTGATGCTATATCCACTGAGCCAGCACCTGTCAGGCTGCCCAACTCTTTGCTTGTTAGGTGTTGTTCATCCACAAATCAGAGACCATGTCCCTAGTTCTCTTCAAATGTTAGTTTTTAAAACCAACCTTCCTCTTATCTACAGTGTTTTTCTCATAGATCTCCAGATTACTTCATTAACATATGCCTCGTTTTTTGCATTAAAAAATATGAGAACAGGCCCTGGCCAGTTGGCTCAGTGGTAGAGTGTTGGCCTGGTGTGCAGGAGTCCCGGGTTCGATTCCCAGCCAGGGCACACAGGAGAAGCGCCCATCTGCTTCTCCACCCCTCCCCGTCTCCTTCCTCTCTGTCTCTCTCTTCCCCTCCCACAGCCAAGGCTCCATTGGAGCAAAGTTGGCCCGGGCGCTGAGGATGGCTCCATGGCCTCTGCCTCAGGAGCTAGAATGGCCCTGGTTGCAACAGAGCAATGCCGCAGATGGGCAGAGCATCGCCCCCTGGTGGGCATGCCGGGTGGATCCCGGTCGGGCGCATGTGAGAGTCTGTCTGACTGCCTCCCTGTTTCCAACTTCAGAAAAATACAAAAAAAATATGTATCTATGAGAACAGAAATTTGTAAGATTTTCCCCTTAATTGGCTGGAGAGAGATATTTACATTCTCTCTCTCTCTTTCACACACACACACACACACACACACACACACACACACACAATGTTGAACTAGTGAAAACAGAGCAAAGTACATATACAGGGGGTCCTCGAGTTATGAAAGACTCGACATACGACATTTCAAGTTTACGACACTCCCATAAAACCTTAAAAATTTGAGATGTGAGTGTTTTGCTTAGGGTATTAGAGTTGTACTTCTTTTTTTTCACTCATTTTTGGTCATTTTTTCTGTAACTATAGTACAGTGTGCAGTATAGTATATTTATGTCCTTTTCCTTTTTCTGCGGCTTAGTTTTGTTTTTCTGTTCTAAATTATGATTTTGCAGCTGTGTTAGCATAGGTAAGTGACTTAGACTAGGGTGTGTTTCAACTTACATCAAAAATTGCATTACATCACTGTCATAGGAACGGAACTGTGTCATAACCTAAGGAACCCCTGTAATGTGGAATCCCAGATTGCATTCTGAAACAAACAGAAAACAGACATTAGGTAAAAACTGAGGAAATCTGAATTAAATATGGACTTGAATTCATAATAATGAACCCATATTGGTTCATTAATTGTAACAAATATACCATGTTAATGTAAAAAGTTAAAAATAGACTAGAAAAATACAGTTAACTGTATTTATAACTAATATATTACGTGGCTAGAATGGCTTTCAGCCTGTTTTGTAATAGCACTGGAATAGACAGTGATGGCCACTTCTCCTGTCCCGGGGTCCTCCGTGAACACAGCCCCCTGTCGCACCAGGGGCTGTCTGTGTGGGGCTCGAGCACACTGCTGCCCTGACCCTGTGCCCGTCTGCAGAGGGGTGAGGCCGCAGGCTCAGCTCCCAGGCGTTCAGGGACAGCAGCTTTGCCTGTGCGCTAACCTTCCCAGGCTTCACTTCCATATCTGAGAAATCTGAGGGTCACACCACATCTTCCCCTCAGGGAGTCTGTGGTTTGGGAAACTCTGACTCTCGAATGTGGGTTAGAGGTCTGGTTATGATTGCAGCTGTGGAGTTTATTGAGGATGAAATCTTGGCACTAAAGCATTTTGTGGGATTATATAGTTTTAAAGCATAAGAGTGTTCATTTTTTAGTACTTTTGAACTCTGCCAGAAAAAGAAATAGTCCCTGAAAGCAATATTATTGCCATGTGAAATTTCATTTATTTATTAAGGCAAGAGCATACTTTTTTAAATTACCAATACTGAATCTGAAATCAAAATCATATTAAAATATTAAATTACACCTTAATTTGTGATAGTTATTCATATAAGATACATTTTCAAACAAAGATTTTAATATGCTTTAGATTATACACTTAAATTCAATTTAGTGTAAATTTATTATTTACTGTATTATAATTTATAGTTATGTGGTATTTTAATTTATGACAATAAAATTTGAATACTAATTATGCTTAAGGTCTTTGAGACATTTCAACCTCTACCACATGTTTGTGTGATGCTTGCTGAGTTAAATCATCAGAAAGTTACTCATCTGATAATTACTTCTTAATTTTTTAAAATATTTATTTTATTTTTTAATTACCATTGCCAATCTTTTATTAGCTTCTGGCGTATGTTTTAATTCCTTTTGAGCCAGTCATTGACCTTTATAAGAAAGCATTTTCTACGTCATGTTTATATTTGTTATATTTCCTAGCTATATAGCATCTCGGTGCTGGTTTTGATTAGAGTCATAGAGAATAGAAGCTTTCCTTAGGTCTGCCTTGAGAGTCAGTCGCAACAGTAACCACCTATCAGGTGGAAACACTCTGGGGAGGGTTGCATGGTGGTTCTGAAGTGTGACTATTCAATGAAATCACTCAAAGATTTTAAAAGTCCCCAGGTTCCTATTGTACCCCAAACTTAGTAAGCCCATCGCTGGAGGCATTCTTTTAGAACTCTCCAGGTGCTTCTGATATGCCTCCAAAGTTGAGAACTGCTGGCCTCAAGGATGAGTAGGGAATGCCCCCCAACAGTCTTTCTGTAGCAGAACCCCCCACACACACTCTTTGAGATTCAGTGGCTTGAGTCGCTAGGGGCCACATGTACACTCAAAGAGAAAGAAGTTTGCCGATATTAAGAAAGCATGTCCCTTGCCCGAAATCTGTATGTCACAAATACCAGGAAATTTTTGTCCCAATTTTGAAAAGGATTTAGGAAAAATTTCCTGTGTGCCTCTCCAATATTTTCTTTGGATTTACTTTTAGGGAATTCTGGGAGTTTGGGGAACATTTTAGTTCACATGGAGGGTCAATAAGAGCTAACATTTATGGAGCATGCCTCGTATGCCTCAGGCCCTGTGCTAAGCATCACTCTGTCTCACAACCAGAAAACATAGACGTTATGAACTTACCAATAAAATGTCTGAGTTCTGTTTTGTTAGGGAAATGCTATCTCATTATAATTGAACATTTAATCACTTATTAATTCATTCATTCAATGAACATTTAGCAACTATGCCACTATTCCAAAAAGAGTTTTAAAATGCCAGAAGAGTACAAAGGATCTGCATTTATTATCTTTTGCTTCATAACAAACTTAGTGGCCTAACACAGTGGTTTCCCAACCTTTTTACACTTGGGGACCAGTGACCCAGCTGGCCAGAAACAGAAACACAGAACTAATAAAGTTTTATCTTACCGTGCATGGCAGTACACGGCACAAGCTGGTGCTTGATTTCCCAACTCCACGTGTACAATGCACTGAACGCTACGTAAGTTTGTCCAAATGCTTTTTGTCTATTGTGCATGATTGGTAAATGCTCTGCACAGCGCAAAAGGTTGTTTGAACGAGCCTACAAGTTTCAAAGATATCTTAAGACAACCTCGATAGTATTTTCATTGACGATACAGGCTAGTAAGTGGCAATCACCCTGAGCATAAGCAAATTTGACTGAGATCATTGGGTCTATAATCTTCACACAGCATTAGGGTGGTCAACTCTTTTGTGGACTGGCATGAAATTTCTGGTGGACAGCCACCGGTCTGCAGACCGGCAGTTGAAAACCACTGGCCTAATGTGACCATTTATTTAACTGGTGATTTTGTAATAGGCGATTTAGGTTGGACTCAGCTGGGTGTTTCTCCTAAGTCAACTAGGTTTCCAAATGCAGCCAAGTTCACCTGTGGGTTGGCTTTGCCGATCTTGGCTGGGCTCTCATAGGGGTGGGCTTTGGCTGGGACAGCCTAGCTGATGGAGCTGTGGTCCAAGTGATCTATCATCCTTCACAGGGCTAGCTTTGTCTGATCCATGTGATGGAGTTAGGGTCACCTAGAGCAGAAATGGAAGTACACAAGGCACCAGAGGCCTCATCTCATAACTGGCCCAACATCCCTTCTGCCCCATTTCTTGGCCAAAGTAAGTCATAAGTCCCGTCTAGATTCAAGGGGTGGGGAAATAGACTTTATCTCTTGATAAGATGGTACAGAAAAGTCGCGTCACAAAGGGTGAGGGTGAAAGAAGGCGTGAGTAATTGTGGCTGTTTTTGCCATCAGCCACAGGTGGGAAAGTCCAGCTCTGTCTTGGGACATTAAGGAAGGAGTCAAAGGTGGAAAATAAGTGAAAAATGCAATTTTAGACATTTTTAGGTAAAAGCAGTTTCATGGGCAAAGCTATCAAATTGCAGTTTTCTTAGTAAAAACAGAATAGAGATCGTAAGTTTCCTGAATGTGGGAACTATGTCAAGCCCAGAACAGAGCATGTAGAAACATTCAGCGTGTCCTTCTTCATTTACGTCAAAAAGAGCAAGTACAATGTAGCAAACAAGAGGTTAGCCCCCCACGCAGCTTGACTACTTCCCAGCAGAATGACCTTAGACAGATGCCTAACTTTTCTGAGCCTCTCCTTAGTACAGGAAAGGGAATAATAATGCCTTTTCTATCAGTCAGCTTTTGCTGCCTAACAAACCACACCACTGCTTAACAGCTTACAACAGCCATTGACTTAGCTCCTGATTCCATGGTTTAATGGGTAAGCTGGCTCAGCCTGGCTCTTCTGGTTTTAGGCGGCCTCACACATGTGCCTGTGGTCAGCTGACTGTCAGCAAGGGATCTCTGCTTCTGCCAATTGGATGACTGTTGGGGGACAGAGAAGACACAGGAGTCCCATGTCTCTCTCATCCAGCAGGCTAGTCTGGGCCCCAAGAGTAAGAGCAGAAGCCTGCAAAGCTTATGGTCGAGGTTCAGGGCTGATGCAATGTTGCTTACACTACAATCCACGGGACAAAGTGAGTCAAAAGCCAGCTGAGAATTAAGGGTAGAGAAATAGACATGTCTTACTGTAAGGACCGACAAAGTCACCTGGCAAGCACTGAGGATACAGGGAGGGGATGAATTTTAACTATTGACACCTTCCTATAGCTCACAACAATTTTATGAAGAATAAGTGAAATGCAACTTGATTTTTCTAGGTGAGGCTCTAAGTTAAAAGGTACCTGGCAGACGGTGGGTGTCCAAACAGTAGGAGCTATTGACCACATAGCTTACTGTATTTCCCCATGAATAAGATGCATCATTTTTCAAAAATTTGGGAGTCTAAAAACCAGGCGCGTCTTATACAGTGGTTGTGGCATTTCAGATGCCATAGATGGAACTGAGGACGAGGCAATATATGAAGACAGTAATTCGCCATCAGACACAGATGAGGACAAACTAATGGATGGGAGTTTTGACAGTGATGAGGAGTTGTATGAATTTTATGATGAATAAAACTTGAGCTCAACAACTTTATGTAACACATCTTTTTTTCAAATTTCGGGCCCCAAAATTAAGGTGCATCTTATACGTGGGGAAACGCGGCATGTTTTCCTCACATATGTTAGCAATCAGATTTTCAGCCACCTTCTTTAACTGCCTCCTTTTAAAGAGTCTCAGATGGTCCTCCAAGTGGTGTTCTCAAAGGTTACATGCTGTACATTCCTTCCCTATTGCGAAAGGTCGTATCAAGTCAGGGAAGCTTGCCACCTGGGAGTTGTAGACATTGGCACAGAATTCAGATGTTGTCACCTGATGAGGCTGACAAAGCCTGGCCGTGGCAGCCAGACGCCATCAGAGCTGTCCAGGAGAAGGACCCACTTAATTAATGTGAAGGGTCAACTGAAGAAAAGGGCCAGAAACAAGACAATGCAATATTTCAACTCCAAAAATATCAGAGGCCTCTTTCGTGGGACAGAACTCATGTTTGAGTCTATGCAAAGAAGGAAAGCCTTCGTCACTCTTTATCAATTTCTCTCACTGTTGTGTTAGAAGTATTTCACCAAGCCTGCTAAAAAGCTCCATATAGTTCCAGATTAATTCATACCTTTCTCTTGGAGCCCATCAATTGGACTCAACGGAGATTTATTTATCTGGCAGCAAGAATGTCTCTAATCAGGGATCTGAAGTGGGTCAAAAAAAAAAAATCTACCTTGTTTGAAATAAATAAAATAACACTGGTTATTCAAGGATGTGTGATGTAGAAATACAGCGACCGTGTATCGGGGTGGGGACTGCTTTCCACCAACGTGTGATCCGTGAGCGCCCCGGAGGGTCTCGGATGGCCAGCAGGCTCTGCGCCCTGACTCCAGCCCGCGAAGCCTCAAGGCCCCGGAAGGACTAAGGCTGCCTGCTTCCCTGAGGTTTTCAAGCACTGACTTCCCATTAGACTGCCATCCCTTGTGTGACCACAGAAATTCCTTGTGGTGGAGAGATGAAGACCTATGGCTGCTACCCTCAGCTCTGCCGCTCTCTCCCTCTCTGAGTGCTGGGGGGGGGGGGGGGGGGGCAAGCGGGCAGCTCCCGAGGCTCTGCAGGCCCCGCTCCTTTATTTTGTCCAACGGCGATACAGAGACATGTGTGCATGGCAGTTCCATCTCAGTTTAAAATATTTTTTAATTGAGTATATTGGGATGACACTAGTTAACAAAATTATACCGGTTTTCATGAGCATGATTCTATACAACACATCTCTGCACACTGTATTGCGTTTTCACTGCCTCCCCCAAGTCAAGTCTCTGTCCATTGTCCTTTATCCTCCTTAACCCTCCCCCGCTCCTTCCCGCCGGCAGTCACCACACTGTGGACTGTGTCCCTGAGTTTTTTCACATTTTTTTTTGTCCTTTTTGCTCAATCCCTCCACACCCCGCAATCAGCTCCCCCGCTTATGGTCATTACATTATGAACAACCACACAAATATTGAATCCCAGAAATTTCTGTTATCAGAAAGAAAATGGGACTATAAGTTAAAATGTTCAAGATAGCCAAACACAAAGAGGTTTGCTGATGGCCTCGCTTCTGTCTTCAAAGCTCGCGGGTCACATCCCCCATCACGCCCTATTTCAGGCTAACACTCACATGCGGGCCACTCTTTCCGCAAAGAGTACTTTCAGTGCCTTTACCACAGAAGCAAACGGCTCACTTTGAACACTCACTGTTTGTTTTTAAAGTAATGTTTTATGGGCCATGTAATAAAGTATCTAGCCCGGTACCGAGCATATGGTAATAAGTATTCGCAGACTTGATATGTCTGTCTCTGTGTGCCTGAGAATGATTTCTGCGCTATGAAATTCCTGTTGGCAAGGAAAGTGGGTTTTGTTGATACTGGTAGACCATCTGGCCTTGCTTTTCTAATTTGGATGGCTCTATTTATACATAATGTCTTTAAGGGAATTCCATATTTTTTGACATTTGTTTCCCAAACTAGAAGTTGTTTACAGGGTTCTGGACCCAAGATAAGAACATTTTACCCTTGCAAGATAGCTTATGTTACTACAATGATCTTTTTAATAACTAAAAATTAAATACAAGTATGTTGGATCAGAGCTCAAAGATCCCTAGACATTCTAAGTTTTTAATATTGTTTCTGTAAGGAATGTACAGTATATTAAACATTTTATGTTAAGCACATGTCTTGAATGCTTATGGAAAGCCTATTCAAATGAAAGCCATCACAGATGTAAGTATCATAACCTATTCCATCCCTTAAATTTTGGATTATTAGTTAGCCATAAGTGCTAGTTCTGTGTCATGCAACTGTAATATTCACATGAGTACTCATAGGCTGACTCTGATTAATAGACCCCTATTCTCTCACTTTTTAAGACTGTAGAATTTTGTCTACAAGATGCCATGTCTTGTAAAAGAATTGCAGCCAACACCCAACTTGGCAAGTGTGGAAGAACAGTTGGCCTCAGTCCCCACCCTGCCCTATTACCTCCCACCATCAAATTGAACATCGATCACCATTTCTTCTTATTCCTGTGCTCTGGTTTTCTCCATAGGTAGTTGAGAAAAAAACAAAAGATAGAATGAGCAGGTCATTTTCTCTCTGAGAAATAGAAACTATTTCCCTGTGGTGGCCTTCCAACTGGCCTGCCTCTGTGTTTGCCATACCCACCAGGCCCTTGTGGCCTCCGAGTGTGTGGCTGTGGCCACTGTGTAGTCTTTGCCTTCCTGGCTTGTTGCTGAGGCTTTCCCTTTGTAGGGAACCACATTTTATTTTCTAAGATGATGTATAATGAGAAAAGAATGTAAGATTTCCCCAGGTTAGTCTGGGCCTCAGGCAGCCACCTGTCCTCTTTTCTTCGGCCTGTTGTTTTCTCACTTGTGAAACACCAATAATGATACACAGATAAAAATAGAAAGGAACTCTGTCTTAAACTTCTCACAAGATTGTTGAGCCACTCAAAGAGTAAAGTCTTTGAACATGTTTGATGAACTTGGAAGTATTGCACAAAAATAAGGTGGTAATAAAAGCAGTTCTGAACCCATGGAGTGAGCATGGCTCTCAGGTGTGGGTAGATGAGCTGAGGACTCAGGGGAAGGTCAGCCCAGGTCTGGGTGAAGTGCCCCAGAGCAGGATCCATCCCACACCTGTCAGAATCCGAGCCCAGGCACCTCCTCTGTGTTATTAATAATGCTGTGGTCATTGCCTTTGTCTTTGTTTTTGTCTGCCATAAAAAGACTCAGTCAGACTGATGAAATATGCTTTTTTTTATTTCCATATTAGTTAAAACTTTGTGCTGTTTTAATTTTGTATAACTTTGAAATTGAAAGTTCTTAAAGTAGTGAAATGGTAGGCAATTGAAACAATTCTGTGATGATTTACAGCAGTGGCTATTGTAGGAGCAAAGAGTGCAGGTGGGTCCTCCTCTGATCGGGCCTCATACTTCACAACTTACAATGGAAACAAAAGCAAGCATTACTGATCCAGGCCAGGGTGTCCGGGTCCTGCAAGGTCATCCAGACGTGACTAGAGGAGAGATTGCCTGGTCCACCAGTGACAGAATAGTGTCCACTGACTAGGTCAGGTGTGATTTTATAGGAGGGCTCCCACACAGTCTAGTGGGTATGACAGACATGAGTCAAATCTGTATGTAGATATAGGAAAATGAGGTGTGGTGAGAGAGACACACACACAGCCATGAGCAGTAACCCTGGCATGGGAAGCCCCCCTGGCGTGTGGCAGGGGTAGAACTGAGCAGGGTGAAGAGGTCCCAGGTGAGGTGTGAGTGGGACGGAGCAGTGAGATGGGAAAGGGAGAGGAGGGGCAGGAAGAAGCAGGCTACTTTATCTGACTTCGCTTTCCTTACCCCTTGAGTAGTGGGGAACCCCTTACCCCTTGAGCAGTGGGGAACCGTGAGAGGGTTTTAAGCAGAGGGCTTGGTGTGATCAGATTTTCTTTGTGAACAGGCCCCTTTGGCGGGGGTCTGAGGAACGGATTGGGGGGCAGCCATGTAGATACAGTCTCCAAGACAGGAGATGCTGGTGGTTTGGACAAGGAGGCTGACTCTGGAGATGCAGAGGTTAGGACTCACAGGAGAGGTGGATCTGAAGGTCATCTCAGAGGTCAAGAGGGCTTGGTGGTGGGATTAGATGGGGCGAGGGTGGAGAGGTGAGAAATGGGAGGGCCCGGCATGTGACCTCGTGCAGTGAGTTCACAATGGGAAGGAGCCTTGGAGGGAAGCTCAGTGCCGGGAAGATGGGTTGTCCGTCCTGGTGCACATGGAGGCCAAGGACATGGAGCTGGCCTGGTAGAGGGTCATGTGGCAACTGGACATGTGATTGAGACCTCAGAACAGAGGCTCGGGCAACAGATACAAACGGGGATCAAGGCAACCCCAAGGGAAGTGAACGCTTGACGTAAATAAGGTATCAGCAAGAAAAGATGATGCAAAGTAAGAGAAGGGCCTCGGACCAAACCTCAGAGAACAAAAATCACAACATCTCACAACCAGAAGAAGGGCGGAGCTTTGTTTGGGTGTGTCTTGTCAAGTGTGTGGTTACCACCATGGTTTGTCATTTTCATTTCTTTACATAGGACCTGATGACATTTCATTGGCACACACAGATGATAGTTATACAAGTTTCACGTAGAAAATCTGTTCTGCTTCTTTTTTTTCACAGATAGACTCAGAAACTTACACACAAACCTCACAATCTTGTGACTATGAGTTAGCTGACATGGATAGAAAAAAATCCTTCATTGTTATTTGATCGTGTAAGGGTTAGAGGTTAAAAAATAATAACGCCCGATGGTTACATCCTGTGGCTTAGTCAGTTCAGGTTCACATTTCTGTGAAGAAGATTTCACAGTTGGTGTGCCCTCCTGCACCACACAACCTAGTTTCTGTTCCCCTTTTCACGGCACTGAGATTCCTCGGTGGGCTCCGGGGGCCCCATCCGGACTCACCTGCTTTCACTTTCCCTTCAGCCCCAACCTGGAGTCTGAGCAGCTTTGGATGGTCCTGGATAAGACAGAATTGTTGTTCTGAGTTGGCTTTCTGAGTGTGTGCAACCTACTGAAGGCATCACAGAGGCTCCTGTAAACCTCGGTAAAAGTCTGTTTGAGACTGAATATGCTTTAAACTAATGTGAATTGGTCATCTTTGAAAATAGTATTTTTAATAGAACATTGATAGTATTTTGTAACACCGCTCTTTAGTAAATGTAAATTTATGTCTGTTGGATTTGGTTAAAGCAAGATACACCAACCATCTCTTAGACCTTCCCCTGTCTTGGACTTCTAGAATTGAAGCCATGATTTTGATATTGACAGAGATGGCAATCCATTGACCTAACAGAGAGAAGTAGTCAGATATTAGCTGTGTATATGAATGCTTTAGCTACATTGAGTTTTTAAAAGGTGCAGACTCTTCTTTAAGTATATATATTTAAAAGTAAGTTTTTGTTAAACTAGTAAGGAAAGCAGAGAAGGAACTAATATTTTTAGGATGCTATTTCTGGGCAAGGGCAGGAAACTATGTGTGTTTCACAAGATACAAATATGTAAATATGTAGCAGGTTTTGAAGGTGACATCACATATCCCTTTCTACATGGAACGGATCACTGAACCACTAAAGACACAGAGTGGAACGGACATGCAAACACAGGCACATATCGGAAGGCTGGCATCATGTGGCACCAATATGGCTTGAGTGCTAGTCTAGACCAAACACACGTGCCTCAAAATAGAGGTAGTGTCCTAGTGTTGCTTCCGTATGTCAGCAGGATTTGTCCTGAAGACATTACAGCTGATTTCATAGCCAATACTGCTAGAATCACGTGATAACAATGCTAGGGTCACATTACTGGCCAAAGCTCCCAGTCTATAATACATCTACCAATATTAAGTGCATGCTTTTTGCAATGTAACTCCTGCCCCAAGCCAGACATGCACAGGACTGAACTGTGCAGGAGATCCCCAACCTTCTTCATGGTAGAGCAAGGACCCTATGCCAAATAAACACGGTGTTACACCCCCCCCCCCCCCCCAGTAAAGTGGTCTATAGAAAACTCCATAGAAGTTTAGAAGTGCAATGTCAAACAGTAATGTCTAACTGCTTCCTGCTGGGAACCAACAGGAATAGCCAAGATTGCAAGTTTGCAAATGGAGATGCTTTCTCTAGTGGAAGGTCAGTGAAGTATGGGGTGCAAATCACTTTCTCAGCAAAGTGGCTGGCTCGGTGGGTTTAATTAAAATTTGCATGGGGAACTGTAGGTTAAAATTGCAATGTCCACACTCCTTTATTATCTGTTAACATCAGTAATTTTCAACCGTAAAGGATATAAGACTATATTCGGAACTATTCTTGGTAAGACTATAAAGATATGCATTCATTCACTCCTGTAAAATGTGCTGAGCACCTGCCTCTGTTATGGGCGCCGCAGACAAAGACTGCCTGCTCATGGAAGCTATACTCTAGAGCAGTGGTCCTCAACCTTTTCTGGGCCACGGACCAGTTTAATGTCAGAAAATATTTTCACGGACCGGCCGTTAGAGTGGGACGGATAAATGTATCACGTGACCGAGACAAGCGTCAAGAGTGAGTCTTAGACGGATGTAACAGAGGGAATCTGGTCATTTTTTTAAATAAAACATCATTCAGACTTAAATATAAATAAAACGGAAATAATGTAAGTTATTTATTCTTTCTCTGCAGACCGGTACCAAATGGCCCACGGACCGGTACCAGTCCGCGGCCCAGGGGTTGGGGACCACTGCTCTAGAAGGCATCGTGCAACCGTAAACACAAAGACCGATAAATAAGATGCTTTTGTGCAGGGGTCACAGGAAAAGAGGGGATACTGGGATCAAGGCTGAGTTGGGGGTAGACAGGAGGGCCATAGAATGGTGGGTCAGTGAAAGCTTCCCTGAGGACATGATGTTTGAACAGGACAGAAATAGTGAAAGAGGAACCAGCTGTGTTATGAGCAGAGGATAAACAGCTAGCATAACGGATCCAGGGCAAGGACAAACTCGATATAGTGAAGCACTAGAAAGAAAACGCCCATGGGTTTGAAAGGTCATTGCCAAGGAGACCAGCTCAAGCTGGAGGGGTGGGGCCCACTGGGCCTGTGATAGTCCTTCAGTCAATGTTTGTCAGAAGGAGCTGAACAGAGTATTCTGTGTTCATTTAAGCAGTGGAGATCAAGAGAAAAGCTTAAGTAGCCTACAACATAGAGAAAATTATGGTCATCATAATGTATTGATTTCTAGAACACTCTTTACCTCAAGAATTATGAATCATTTTGCAGATGGAGAGATAATGAATGTATTTTCGATCAGTTTTGACATGCAAGCTAAAATCAATGGTATGTGAGAACCAATAATAGACCAGGTATTTTCAGTGTTTTTTGCTACATTGCAATTTTTATCTTTGAAAATACTTTAAGATAATGCTATTTTAGTTTAGCTAATCAATGACATTTAGCCATACAACTTTTAGATTAGAATTTTGAGGGATACAGGAAAAAAAACTATGTAGACATAATGTAGCAGATAATCAAAGACCGTGACTCAGTGCTCACGGATTCTGAGCTGGAGTCTTTCTGCTGCAAACCCAGATACCTCCTTCTAAAGCAGACTCTACAGATGCCCAGCTTTGACCAGGGTTCTAAGGATATGAATGTGCAGAAAGTTTGGTTTCTGTGATTCCCGGCATAAACATGTGTGACGAGAGGAACAGTGAGTTGCGTCTGCATTATGTTGTCACATCCTGACCACGCCATGTTCTCATACTAAAGAAATAAGTAGCATTTGCCAGTTGAGTGTTTAGAAATATGAATAGTCTACCTAAGTGCTTCTCAGCCCTAACTATGTATTCAAATGCTATAGGGACACGGTGACAAGTATCAATGTCCAGACTCCCGTCCCAGCCCTATTAAGCCAATCTCTATGGTTAGGCCTGGGCATTGGTGTGTTGTAAAAAGCTCCCCAAGTGATTCTAATGTGCAGGCAGGGCTGAAAACCCCAATCTGATTCAAATGGCCTTTAGGATAAAGTTGGTTTGGTTCTGACCATCTTAGTCTTTGCTCCTTGTCTCCCATCACCTGGATACTTCTTTCATTATTTCCTGACATGGCGGATAGAAATGCGGCTCTTCCACAGAGTAGCAAGAAAAGCGTTTGGGGGACCTGCCTAAGAGGTTGAGGTGTAGTGGTAAGATTTATTGAAGCAGAAATAGAAGACTGCCCCTGGGTTCTCAGTGTCTCCTGTCTGTCCCACTGTGAAAGAAATCCAACTTTATCTTCATCAAGCTCAAAAGAAGGGCGAGGGTCCAGAAATTCTGTGCCACTGGTTCAGTCCATGCCAAAGCTTCATCCAGTTCAGCCTCTGTCCCCATCCAGCTAGTTTAGTCTCTGCTCCCAGCTGTGCTCTGGCCTGCACTGGTTGCTGTACCCAGATCCGTGCTTGGAGCCACGCTTGGGCCTGCAGGGCTGCTAGGCCCCCGTGGCTGCTACAGAGAGCGAATGAATGGGCGAGTGTATGCTACCCAGAGAGACCTTTGTTAAGCTTTGATTATATTATCTAGGGCTTGGCAAAGGCCAGACTCTCTTCCAAACTAACCAGTCTCTTTCCCAATCCTTTGTGGGCCTGTGCTGGGCCCTCCCCCCACCCAATCCAATCCTTTCCCCAGACTAGAAACCTCCCCCTTATGTCGCCATTTTGGTTCATAGTAGAAGGACCTCCTTCTGCACCATTTGGGCTTCTACTGGGCATACACTCAGCAGAAGAATTCCCCCACTTCTCTCCTTGATAATCCTGGTACCAAGCTGGCTGTTTCCTGGGGAGATTTTTCCTGTTTGCTTCGGGGATTAAATCCTCAGAGTGGAGGATGTACAGACTTTGGGGAGCCTGTCAGTGCTGTGGCTTCCTGGTAAATGAGGCTCAGTGTCTGATCTTAATATCTGATTCAGCTCCTGAGTTTATTTGATTTCATGTCTGATTCCATTTGCTCCCCTCCTTTGTTAATAACTAGCTAATGGCCTACACTCACTCTCAGAGATCAGAGCATACGCTCCCAAGGGCTATTTCAGGGGGAAAGTCCCATTTTATTTATTTTTTTCATCTTTAGCTTTTAAAAAATATATATCTCCTCTAAAGCCTAATCTGAACATTGAGAACTTTTTAAATCTATGAAGGACAAGTCCAGAGTAACCCAATGTAAAATTTCATTGTATGCCATATTTAGAAATTAAAATCTGATTCTAAGAAATATGAAAGTTGTTGGGATAAAGGCACTTATATAAGACTCTTCAAAATGTGTGAAATCAAACACTTGTAATTGGGGTTGAAGCAGAGAGAGGGAAGAAAGACGAAGACTACAGTAATTGCTGTAATTGAAGGATAATTACAGCTTTGAGCTTCCAGCCCGGCATATGAGCAGGAAAGAGAAAAGAAAATGTGATTTTTGTATGTACAGTTTAGTTGTTATTTAAATGAAAAAAAGCAAACCAATCTGTCAGGATTAAAAAAAAAAAAACCCAACTTCTTCCGAGCACTAAAATCTCTGAGTTTATTACTCAGACACACAAAGCTTTATGTACTACACAATAGAACGTCACTAATACTTTTACCAAAAACTGCAGGTAAACAAGTCATGATGGTTTCTCATATTAATATTGCATAAAAGCCACCTTCTTATGACATTACTTAGTGGGTTCAGCTGCTATTTAATATGGCCCCTCACTCATGACAGTAGGACAGTGCCAGCCACCTATAGAAGGAACAGTATACTAGTTGGCAGTGTGAGGAGGGTATCCCTCAGTTCACCCCAAAGCCACACCCAGTAATAAATTAGGGGGAAACAAAGGTATCAGGTTACAGCTCTGTTAAGAAATATGGATCTGAAATTTTATTGTTCAGTCAATACCTACCCTTTTAAATGATCACAGTGGTGGTATTATGATGACACAGTTTTCAGGAGAGCATTAGCAGTTTGGGGACTAGACTCAAATCACCCACCCTGGTGTCTTAGATTGCTCCTGGCTGTGGAATCAAAGGCTGATCCATGAATGTTCCAGGATGCCTAAGATTGTTCTTATCTATGTTCTCAGTTAGATGAAACGGTGCATCAGTGACTGCTAAGGGATCAAGTTGTTCCTAAAATTGGCTTGTTCCTGATGTTTTATGATGTGGTAGTGCATTAGGAAGTAAAATGAGCCTGACCAGGTGGTGGCACAGTGGATAGAGTGTTGGCCTGGGATGCTGAGGACCCAGGTTTGAAACCCCGAGGTTGCTGGCTTGAGCGCAGGCTCACCAGCTTGAGCACAGGGTCACTGGCTTTAGTGTGGGATCATAGACATGATACCATGGTCGCTGTCTTGAAGCCCAAGGTCGCTGGCTTGAGCAAGGGGTCACTGGTTCTGCTGGAGCCACCCTGTCAAGGCACATATGAGAAAGCAATCAATGAACAGTTAAGGGGCCAAAACAAAGAATTGAAGCTTCTCATCTCTGTCCCTTCCTATCTGTCCCTACATCTCTCTCTCTCTTCTCTTTCTCGCACTAAAAAACAACAACAAAAAAAGGAAGTGAAATAAAATAGGATTTCAAAGTGTGGAGAAAGGCCTAAGAAAAGTAATGTAGGAAAGACTGAATCACTTTTTTAAATTTAAGATATAATAATGTATTTTTTATAGTTAATGTTGAGAAATCACGTAACTATAATATCCTACAAAAAGAACTGGAATGAAGCCACTTGGTTTAGATTTATTTAATCCAGTGAATTAAAATGGGAGTTTTAATAAAATTAACTTTTTGTCCCCAAAACACACCTTTTTGTTTCATTTTGTAAGTATGTTTTTCTTGAAGTGTTTCTGCATTAAGGGCATGAGAAATCATTAAAGTGACCCTTTCAAGATCAAATCCTACTTATAGTTACATAGTGTGCATCTATTGTAGCTCTGCAGTGCACATCCCCTCCTCTAGGGGGCACACATCACACGTTACAGTCTGAGCTCTTAGAAACAGAGCCACTCAAAGCCCCAATGGCAGAAAAGAGAGAACACCCATTCCTGACTTCATGAGCAAAATTCCTTTGAGTTCCCATGTAACCACTTTTAAAGTTCTTAATGGTTTTACCTTATACTGCATAAACATCTGTTTGTCAGTAAGTGAAAGTGAACACTGGGTGACTTAGACACCCAGGAAGGTAAGGCTGGCAGGTATTTTCTGAGCTTAGCACAATGCATCTCCCAATGGGAAGTGCGTCTCCCAATCTGCTCTGCTTTAACTGTCAAGTTAATGTAATTTCCTCCCATTCAGGACGGGTGGGGGACTGTCTCAAGTACCTTCCCAGGTCCTTGACGTCAGACGGGTCCTTGCCTAGCAGCTGGCTGACCCTCAATGCATGCAGAGTCTGAGTGGCAGGCGGTCCTTCCAGCCTGTGAGCACGCAGAGGCTGTCTCTGGAATCCACCAGACACTTTGAGGCCAGTTCTCGGCTTGAAGCATCCATCCAACGGATCTGCAGCTGCGTCGTGGCCTCGTCCGGTGAAGAGAACCAGGCCACAGCTGTGACCACATGTGGTTTCTGGTGCTAAACAGTGGGAGCAAAAGAGCTTGTGGTTTCTGGCTATTGTCCTGGTGTCATATGCTTGGAACTCAACAATCAGTGGTGTTTCATCTTTGATCAGATGTATATATCTCCATTAGGAGCTTGATTCTAAATATTTTTCACCTCTTACCAAATGGATTTTGCAACTGAATTGCAGCAGACCCAGGGACTCTCAGGTTCAAGGTGTGACCAGCAGATGGAACAGAGCTCGACATGTCGTAGGCACTCAGCTATTACTTGTTTAACGAATTGCCACGTCAAAGAGTTACCCACAGGTTGTGCCTCAGTGTCAAAGAATAAAGAGTGTCATCAGAGGGATTCGTCAAGATACCAATAAAACTAGCCCAGAAAGCAGACCACGTTCTTTAATGACAGAGACAGAGAAGGGGTCCGGAGAGCTCTCTCACACTGGGACCCTCCCCAGGCTTATGAGCACTGAGACTGGGAGTTAGATGAATCCCTGTCAGACTTGCTGTCTCTCTAAGATACACATGGGTATATGCCTTTGAATACGTGCAGATACCATCGCCTCCTCTCTTTGCATCGCCTGGGCCCTGGGCACGCCCATCTGCATGCTTTGGTGTATCCTTGAATGTGTTGGAAAACAGTTATAAAAATGGCTTATCTACCGGCTAGACATGAATGATGACACAGAAGTCCCTGTGCTGTGTTGGTGTGGCCAGACGTGCAGGTGACATTCTGGGGAGGCTGTGGGGGCAATTGTCTGGCCCTGGACACTGAGTTCACCTCCAGGCATTCCTGTCACGGGCATGGCCTCATTTTGCTCTTCCCTGGAATCACTAAGATGTGCTTTCAGGGGAGTTGAAACTATTGATCATACAGGGAATTTCAGGTTCTTGCTGGGTCAACATTTCCCTTGTAAGTCCTGAATGCTTGTGTTAGAATTTAGGCATCTCCAACTACTTTTCTAAAATGATAGAATCTCAGAGCTGGAAAGAGACCTTATAAATGACCCCCATTTTTCAGGAGAATGAATGAGCTCGTTTTTTAGGTGGAGAAACTGAACATGGGAGGACAAGAACAGAGAAGAACGGGGCTGTGCCTGCATGAACCAGGGACATGTCTGTGCACTACCATGTCATCAGGAAGGGACCTCTCTATCTGAGCACTTACATGGGGATTGGGGAGGCTCCTGGGACGTGGGAGCCCTGACCTCTTCACCTAACTTTGGGTGAGATGAAGACCAAGTTCCTGGACCGCGGCCTGGCTCGATGACCCTTCCACCCCAGTGGGAAGGAAGACAAACGTGTACCCCAGCACTACGCCCAATGTGGTCCTCGGACAAGCAGCCTGGGCTGCACCTGGGGGCCACTGAGAATGCAGAACTCACAGTCTGTACCTTACTTAGCAATATCTCCAGGGATCTGTAGGCGGGGGTGGGGGGGCATGCTATTCTAGAACAGTCTTTTCAAATGTCCCCGGGCAACACAGTCCCCTGGAAGAGAAGGCCAGGCCCCAGCCCACACGCCTCGACTCCTGAGCCGCAGGAGGACCCGGAATTCTGTACTTTTGCCAGGTTCCCAGGTGGTGCTGGGGCATGTGGTCCAGGATACCTCACAACTCTGCTCTGCAGGAACCATAGCCCTGTTGCTTTGTCTGGACTATGTCTAGTGCTAGGGAGTCACACCCCAGTGTCGTCTCTGCCCCCTCCTGGTAGAAAGCCTTGAGGGTGAGCCCAAGAATCCAGTTCAAATACAAGCTCTGCTTCACTCCCATCAACCTGTCGCTCCGGCATCCCCAGCCCTGCGCTGTTCCCAGCCATACCAGCAAGGACGTGAAGGGACGCTTCCTGAGGATTTCGATTATTGTTAGGAGCCAATAAAAAGTATTCTGTCTGCCAATTTTAGAGTATAAAAAAACCCTCACTGTTTTTAAAACATAGTAAAGGTGAGAATTACATACAGATGACCGTCGATGGGTTGAGCGCCAGGCAATGAGTGAGCTGTATTCTCGCCAGCTCCCAGGTAGAATGTTAAGTGTTACACCAGCAGCCCCGCCGTAGGGACGCAGGAGTTATGTCAGAAGGCATGGCAGAGACACAGGCTGCCGTACCGGACTCTGCACTAGTGCGTGGTGACGCCAGGGCTATGGACTAGCGTTCCTCTGGGACGTGGCTCAAATTGCCACCTGACCCCTATTGAGAGCTCACTTTCCCTGGAATGAGCATCCTCGGACATGCAGTCTCAGTAGTTAGAGAGAGGGCTTGGAGGATGCTCACTGGGCTGTGACAGACACCAGAGCACTTGTCACCACTGTCCAACCACACACAGTCCAGCCAAGTGCTAAAATGAACCTGACATTTTCTCGATCATGAGCCATGAGCAGAGGATATGAGAGGCATTTACGTCACACAGCACATTTCTGAACCTCTCAGCAAAGAAACTGAAGTTTGTTTTTGGTTAAGTCTTTAACTATTTATATATATATATATATATATATATATATATTTTTTTTTTTTTTTTTTTTTTTTTTTTAAGGGCTGGCTCACCAAGAGTCAGAAGCCAAAGCAAAACAGTGCAAAGCATGGCTTAGCAGAGCAGGACAGTCCCGTCCGGTCCAGTAAATAGCCTGGTGGGAACACCACGTCCCCAGATTCCTGCGAAGTCAGTAGAGTGGGAGCTCTGAAGCTTCAGGGTCCCTTAGAAGGAGGGTCCATGAGGGACGCATGGCTGGGAGCGAGCAGCCCATAAGCTCACCAGACAGGCCAGACACCTGGGGGCTGTGAACACGCCGGGGCTGGGCCTGTCCCCTCTGTGCAGCACGTCGCTGGGCATTGGTCTGTGCAGGACCTCGGGAGGACCCAGGGGGGTCAGGATGGTCCTACGCAGCCTGGAGGCAGTGCCGTGGAGATCCGTGTACCAGCTAAAGGCCAAGCAGACATTAGGAACCACTCAGGCCCCTGTAGAATTTCAATGTTGTTTGAGAAAATAGAAGAAGAGTTTCTTCTCATTCTTACCATCACTGAAGGCCTGGCACTCTCTGCCTCCTCTCAGGAGCTTTTTCTCCTCTGAACTGCTAGCTCATTCAACTTATTCTTTAAGTGCCTACTGTGCGCCACACACTAGGGCAATTGCATCAGGAAGGCTGCTCCATGGAAGTGACCTTTAATGGGGGACCTAATGGCGGGTCAGGCTTTCATTAGACGGAGACGTGGGGACACGGACCGCAGAGGCCAGGCGCCATGCTCACTCCAAGGAGAAGGGCTGGCATCAGATGCACTTGGCTGAGTTTTGATCGTTAGCCTGACATGCTCATTTCTTGAGTTCTCCTTTTCTCTCTTCCTCTATGAATGACTGACTAGACTTAAATTGTTAGAGTCTGCTTGGGAATCTATTTATCGTTCTTCCCACAGAAACAAGTGCCCATTCCATAAAAATTTTCCAGGAGGCTCCCACTTCCCAACTCATGTGGATGGCTGGGACTCCAGTGGAAAATGGGGTAGACGCCTCGCTGCCCTCGGGGGACCTTTCACTTAGACCCAACGAGCAGGTGGGCAGGGCAGGAAGCCAGACCTCACGCTCTCTAAAACACCTGGCTAGACCTGCACAGGCAAATGCAGCCCCTCTGCCTGTGTCCCTCAAAACCAGCCCAGACCTCCCTCCTCCCTCCTTTTGCTTGATATTTACCATTAAAAATAAAATATAAAACTTGGGCATTGGTTTTCAAGTCAGGATGGGAGCAAAGGATGCCTTGGAAGTCGTCTCTTACCCATCCAAGACGCTGACCTGTTGGCTTTTCTGAGGTGAGGCTTTTACAAGCCATACACTGCCTGGCACATTACCTGTGGTTTTGAAGACTGGTGACAGCCGCGCAGACCCCGCCCACGCTCAGACCAGCATTCCTGTTCCCTGGGCAGATCGATAGGCCCGGTCTGTGTGAAGAGAAACCAGATGGCGCTGACAGCAGCCTTGAGGATGTACGTCTCGCCCTCAGGATGGACACCAGAGTCTCTCTGCAGCCACCTCCATGGCTGGGGCAGCGTGGTGGTGGCAAAGTGTGCCACGCTCCCTCGTCCTCTGTCTCTCTGAAGCCACCGCAGGAAGAAATGTCAAAACCCTGGTCCCTGCTGATGCTACAACACAATGCAAGAAACTGGGGACAGGAGACGCTTTCCCTGAGTACTCACCACCCTCTGCAACTTGGGTGCATTTCCCTGACTCAGGGAAAGGGCATGAGGGAGGTCAGTGTAGCGACCTCACTGGGCAGCAAATCATTGTGCCTTGACTGCATGGACAGTAGACGTTTGCTTGGGTGATTCTCGTGTTGATGTCGATGGCAGCCCTGGTCTCCGAGTTCAGTGTAGCAGACTTACCTTTTTTTTTTTTCTTTTTTTTTTTGTATTTTTCTGAAGCTGGAAACGGGGAGGCTGTCAGACAGACTCCCGCATGCCCCCGACCGGGATCCACCCGGCACGCCCACCACTGGGCGCCCGGCACGCCCACCACGGGATGATGCTCTGCCCATCCAGGGCGTCGCTCTGTCGCAACCAGAGCCATTCTAGCACCTGGGGCAGAGGCCAAGGAGCCATCCCCAGTGCCCAGGCCAACTGTTCCAATGGAGCCTTGGCTGCGGGAGGGGAAGAGAGAAACAGAGAGGAAGGAGAGGGGGAGGGGTGGAGAAGCAGATGGGCGCTTCTCCTGTGTGCCCTGGCCGGGAATCAAACCCGGGACTTCCGCACCCCAGGCCGACGCTCTACCACTGAGCCAACCGGCCGGGGCCCAGACTTGCTTTTAATCTGAACAGAAACCTCCCTGAACTTAAATACTTCAGCTTCCAACCCCTCCAGGAAGCCTGTGATGTGGCCATGCGGCTCCCAGGACAGGGGCCCAGCAGAGCCCGGGGATCCTCGCCATGTAACGAGTTTGGTGCGTCTGTGGCTGAAAGATGTGTCATTTTATTGCATGGCTCCCACACCTGGTCGTGACCAGGAATGAGGAGGTCCCCGGCGGTTGGATCCATCCGTGAGGTCACAGTGATTTCTATCCTGCTTAATTAGGGGTCGAGCAGGACAGCTGTGTAGTGGAAACAACTGTCATGACTGATGGAACTCTGTTTCAGAGGAGTGACGTGTCTGCTCAGGAGCCCGGTTACCGTCCCTCCAACTGGGCCAAATTGTCATTTACAGCAGTGGTCCCCCAACCCCTGGGCCGCGGACCGGGACCAGTCTGTGGGCCATTTGGTACCGGTCCGCAGAGAAAGAATAAATAACTTACATTATTTCCGTTTTATTTATATTTAAGTCTGAACGATGTTTTATTTTTAAAAAATGACCAGATTCCCTCTGTTATATCCATCTTAGACTCACTTTTGACGCTTGTCTCGGTCACATGATACGTTTATCCATCCCACCCTAAAGGCCGGTCCGTGAAAATATTTTCTGACATTAAACCGGTCCGTGGCCCAAAAAAGGTTGGGGACCACTGATTTACAGAATTTCCTGTGATCAGATCACCTACCTGTTGAACAGTGTTTGGCTAAAAAAAAGGAAAGACAGCAACAGTTGGTCTGCACCTTTCATTCATTTCTTCTGGTGTCTGTTTCCTTTCCTGTCGGAAATAGATGTTGGAGGCTGATCTTAGGGAGACAGTGACAGTTAAAACGAGCCACTGGCACAGACCGAGAGAACTGACTCCTTGACGAGCCTGAGGATAGCACTGTACTGCCACCTTGCGGTCAGAACGCACCCGCTTTTAAAGCAAAAGGCTGTCGGTTTTTCTACTGATAACATCGCAAATCAATTCAAGTCATGAAAGGAATGGGTGTGAAAGAATCAGAGCTTGTGGAGAAAAATTATTTCGTCCAAAATTATTTTAGCCCAAAATAATTATCCAGACCAACTTTTGAAAGGGTCCCCAACAGGAGTTCCACACCTAATAAGGCATTGACCTTTCTCGGGGCCAAATACAAGTTCCCATCATAGTCTGAAAGAGTATAATATTTAAGTGGGGGAGATATTGCTTCTTTTACGTCAGCATCACACATTACTATTAAATTATAGTCTCGGTCGTGACTGTACCGAAGTGCAGCCAATAGTGGAGTCTGTTCTGAAACAAGAATTGGTGTACAAGTATTAACACTGAACTGGCGGTCCCAGTAATACTCCCACTGTCTGCAGCTCATCTCAGTGGGCAGGGCTGCTGTGTGACGGGGAGTGCAGCTGCGAGGCATGGTCCCCCTCAGTGGGCAGGGCTGCTGTGTGACGGGGAGTGCAGGTGCGAGGCATGGTCCCCCTCAGTGGGCAGGGCTGCTGTGTAATGGGGAGTGCAGGTACCAGGCATGGTCCCTCTCCGCCCTGTGCTGAGTAACTTAACTCATCACATATTTACACATGGGGTCCTGTGTTGGAATTCTTTCTATATTTTGAAGAAGTCATACTCTGTTCTTGAAAGTCAGGTTGACTGAAGCAGGTAAGAACAGGATTGAGAGAAACAAGCCGCACCATTGCCATGACACCAGGAGAGGTAGCCCCAGGTTGTTCGGTATCTCAGCTGATAGGTTCTGTGCTAGGGGCTCAGAAATCTCTCCCTTGCTGTAGGAATGAGCAGAAAATAGGAGGGTCCCCAAGGCAGTAACTGTGCTGTGGACTGAGCAGCCATATGGAGGATTAGCTCCTCCACATGGGACCTGGCTGATGGAGGGCCCCATGTGTAGTCTGGATTGTGTCCTCAGTGCCAGGGCGGCGGGGGGGAGGGGGAGGGCTTTCAGGGAATTTACTGCCCAGACACTGGGTCTCCTGTCTTCTCATTTTCTCTCCTCTTTTTCTGACCCTATGGGAAGCCTTCCAGCCATGGGGAAAGATGTGGAACCCCACACTGCTCAAAAGGGGGACCCTGAGCACTGTGTTTGAGCACATGAGCCACTGCACGAGAGCCCGGCCTTGAGGAGAGGCCATCGCGCTCTGGGGAAGCCCTGGACCACTCACAGAAGACTTCCAGTCTCATCCCCACCGAAGAGGAAGGCCACAGGAGTCACGTATGTGCATCCACACACAGGGGGGAGAGCAGATCTGTCTCAATTGTAGGTAAGCCACCGAAATTTAAGAAGGTGATGGCCAGAGAAGGAATTGACCAGAAAAGTATGGGAACAGAAGTCCCGAATAAAAGACCAGGAGGGAAGAGTCACAGGGCACAGGCTACCTCTAAAATACAAATAATCCCCCTGGAGGTATGCTATGAGGTCAAAGTCGTGTGTATAGGACCCCTCCCAGGGCAGTGGCCCCTGTCCCACCCCCGCCCCCACAGGACTGGGTTGCTCCTGGTCTGTCTAGCCACACTGGAGGCTTCTGGGAAGTGGAAGTGCCCTTGGCCTTGGAGATTAGAGTGCATCTGACTCAGATGATGATTCTTTTCACTGTGAGATTTTTGTCTATGATGAGAACTTTCATGCAAAAGTATTTCTTTCAGTAGCTTTTCAGCCAGTTCTAGTTGAAAGGGAGTGAGCGAGGAGTTCGGACACACTTTTTTTCTGAGTTAACAGCTTTTGTTCAGAAGCTGGTACGAATCAGCTTTCATCTTTCTCTCCACACTGTTTTGATCGGCTGGCACCTCACATATTTCATCCTATTCTCTTGGCCTCCCCCATGGAGAGAGAGAGAGAGAAGAAGAGAGACACACAAAAATGGAGAGGGTACTACAAACCTCACGGTCGCTGCCGGACACGTATCTGGCATTAGAGCAGATCACCCAGCAAACTATTTTCTCAGACCCTGGCACTTTATTCACAGCCACTGGGTAACTCTGCCATGTGGACGAGTGAGGGAACGAGGAGCAAATGCCTGCACAGCGGGTTCCCCGTGTTGTGCTCTGGACCTTCGTGCCAGACTTTATCCCAGATGTACTCATAGGTTGCCACGATATCTTTTTGCTTGAATGCATTTTAACAAATGCATTTCAACAGTTAGACTACAAAAATAGTGCCAATTTGTAGTCTTAAGTTTCAAGTGAGTCATTTGTTGTTTCAACAGATCCTAAGAGAGGTGGTGGGGATGTTCAGTCAGTGAGGGCAGCCCAGGGCAGAGCAGTCAGGGCACTGTGACCGTCAGCAATTGAGTCCGGAGTGTTTACAGACCATCACGGGGTGGAGGAAGTCCTCTACTGTACAGGAAGTTGTGCCTTTATGTAGCTACAGAGCATTGGGAAGTGTCCCTGTGGATTTGAGGGCTAAGGAAGACGATCACCTTGTCTTCTAGAATTCTCTGTGTATGTCATAGGTATATGCCACATGCTGGCTTTTTCTCCAGCTTTTTGTTGTTATTCCTCAGACAGATGGGGACTATTGCCCCTGGAGAAGATGTGGCCAAGGTGAACCGCCTTGAGGACGTGGCTTTGTCCCGGTTTGTGCTGTCCTGGGTGTCGTGAAGCCACCATGTGCTAGCCGGACGGCCTCCCTAGTGATAGACGTGGTGACGGCTCTTTCAGGGAAGCAAACTAGAATGGAAACGTCAACATTTATTTTCAAGACAATGCCTTATTGGGTTTTGACTCGCTATAAAACAAAATAATTTACCTGCTTACCTTATTTATGAAACTCGAAATTGCCTGAGGCTGTTCCTTGTAAGTTAGACTCGAGCAAAGCAAATATTCTCTAAATAAGACCTCTCTGACAAGAGATCATCATTGATTTGATTATGCAACTCTATTTTTCAAAATCCATGGCTTAAAATAGTTTGAAAAGCTAATCTCACCATGTACATCTAAAAGCAATATAGGTGGAAGGGAGTGGAGTGCCCTGTCGGGGGGAAGACCACAGGATTTGGAGTCAGAGACTGGGACCCATTCTCACCTGCCACTCGGCACCTGTGACACTTTGTGGGGAACTGAACGTCTCTGCCATTCAACTTCCTTGTCAGAAAGACGGGGGTTAGCAGTGAGTGCCTCTCCATAGGCTGGGCAGCGATTTAAATGCAGAAAGCATTTAGCAGAGGCCCAGGGACATGCCAGGTGCTAAAATGTTCTAAGCACAGCTCATATGCTTAATTTGCCGTTGTTCATAATTTCTCGTTTACTGCCGGTGGTGTTTCTTAGCACAGACTCTCGTCTGCTCACCTGAAAATGTGCTTACTGAGCATTCACAGAAGTGTAGCAAAAGTATCCTGAAAATAAAGTTGTATATTCAGGATAGATAACTATTTATGAGGTGAATCTAAAGAGATTCTGTTTCATTAATTGCATGGACCTCAAACTTTCTGGAAGAAAAGCAGGTTTGGGGAGCTGAGAAGACAGGTGGGGATGACGCAGACTTCATATCTGTAAAAGCTATGTAATAAGTGCTTTACATGGCGTGGGGGAAACAGCACACGTTTGTGTGTTTGCTGTGCGTTCCCTGGAGTCCTACCTCACGTAAAGGCATCGAGGAGTCTATCCCCAAACGTACTGAAATGGAAGTGGTCAGACACCTGTCACCTCTCCTGCTGTGAGGCACTTGTACCTTGCTGGTTCACACTGTTAGGTGAGCAGACGAGGGCCTGGACAGCAAGGGGACAAGGGTCCAGTCGAGTCCATAGCACTCACCTCCCTGACTCTTGTAAAGCCTTCCTCCCACTGGGACTAATTACAGGATGCTGGTTCGTCATCGCCTGAGCCATTGTTTCACACAGGCTGCTCTCTCTGCAGGTGGACGCAGCCCTTGGGCCTGATGGTACCAGCTCTGAAGGACTGACTGCAGACGGTGCCACCTCCTGCTGCCACCATGGGACCCTCTGAGGGCCTGCTGGGTAGTGGACACATGCAGCTTGTCCTGTGGGGAAGTTTGGCAGCTGCCGCCACTTTCTTCCTCATCACCTTCCTCATCTTCCTGTGCTCCAGCTGTGACAAGTAAGGGCCTGCGACGGTGTCTGCTGGGACCTTTAAGTGACACCTTCCATCCCAGCAGACTCATTATAGAAAAGCCTGCCCTGCACAGCTTTCCCCTGTGTAGACAGTCACAGGGACACGTCTGCTCAGTGAACTGACTGCCCTGCTAGCGAGGGTCCCAGCGCTGTCCTGTTCACTAAGTGAAACTGACATTTGATTTTGGCGGGGAGCAACAGGAAGAGCCCTGGGGACAAAGTGTCCCCCCCCCCCCCAGGAAGTTCCTGCAGCTCTCTGCTCAGAGGGAAGCAGGGTTCTTTCTAACCGGGCTGGGTTTCACAGTGTTCAGAGGCTGTCCTCAGGCGTGCGGCTTCTGGTGGGTCAGCGCTGTGAGGAGCCTCTGCAGACCCCCCAACACCCTCTGATAACCTGACAGGAGACTCAACAAGTGTCATTGAAGAGTCTGGATATGGCTTCCTACACTGATGTCTCTGTCCAGAGGGGAGAGGGGTACTCTCGGAGCCCAAGAGCCTCCTCCTGCATGTCCAAGATGAACCCAGGCTGGCAGGGTTGGGACCCTGTGACCAGAAAGAAATAGAGCTTCTGTAGTTATTGAATCTCCCACTGGGTGGCGCTCTTGCCGTGTACATCTATGGGAAACGACCTAGAACTGATGGCTTTCTTTAGACTGTCCTGCGTAAAAATAAATTCTATTTTTACTCTACGGACTTTTTCATGGACTGGAAATACATATGAGTCATCCTGAGAGCACGCACCCTTCCCAACGTGCCAACATTTGTATTTTGTTGGATTATTTTTCTGAGTCCCACTGCAGTTTGTGACTTTGCAAAATCTCCACGTTGAGAAAAGTGATGTCTGCATTTCCTTTGGGGAAAAAAGGCATCACTTTTCCAGTATTATAGATACGGTCAGTTTCTACTCAGGATCCTGCCTCTGTCCTCTCACTGAGAACCTGTGGTTTCCACCCCTGGAGCAAAGGGTGGGACTCAGCCCCCTCAGACCTTCCCACCAAGGAGGGATGAGTGCAGTCGGCTTTGCTTCCTTGGCAAGTAAGGTTGGTTCTTAAAAGAGATATAAACGTTGATAAACATTAGTCTGGGAAAGGGGCGTACATTTGATTTTAGATGGTGCGTTTGATATCACGGCGATGTCTTGTTGTCCATTTCAGAGAGAAGAAGCCGAGAACTGTCAGTGGAGACCACGAGAACCTAATGAACATGGTGAGCCTTGTGCACATGTGTGCATGTGTACACATGTGTCTATATCTATGCACATATGTCCGCATGTGCATTGCGGCTACATGTATGTGTGTACACATGTGTGCTTGTCTGTGTGTGTGTCTACATATATGCACAAGTATGCATTGCATCTGCATGTGTGCATGTGTATGCATGTGTGCATGTGTCTGTGAGTGTGCGTATGTGTGTTTTCAAACATCCGTCGCTCATCTAAGGGTGTTCCTGCGAGCTCACAGTTTCCTCAGGAGAGAACTCGGCCTGGGTTGCCGGGCTGCCTGGGCTGGGTCCTCGCTGCAGGTGCAGACTCCGCGGCTGGAGGCCTGGGCGAGCCGCTGGGGGCCCGGAAGGGTTTCTGACACGGACGCCACTGAGCAGCTCCTGGACAGACCCTGAGAGCCCCAGCCACGTGGGGCCACATGGAAGGGTTTCTGACGTGGATGCCACTGAGCAGCTCCTGGACAGACCCTGAGAGCCCCAGCCACGTGGGGCCACACGGAAGGGTTTCTGACACGGACGCCACTGAGCAGCTCCTGGACAGACCCTGAGAGCCCCAGCCACGTGGGGCCACACGGAAGGGTTTCTGACGTGGATGCCATTGAGCAGCTCCTGGACAGACCCTGAGAGCCCCAGCCACGTGGGGCCACACGGAAGGGTTTCTGACGTGGATGCCACTGAGCAGCTCCTGGACAGACCCTGAGAGCCCCAGCCACGTGGGGCCACACGGAAGGGTTTCTGACAGGGATGCCATTGAGCAGCTCCTGGACAGACCCTGAGAGCCCCAGCCACGTGGGGCCACACGGAAGGGTTTCCGACACGGATGCCACTGAGCAGCTCCTGGACAGACCCTGAGAGCCCCAGCCACGTGGGGCCACACGGAAGGGTTTCTGACGTGGATGCCACTGAGCAGCTCCTGGACAGACCCTGAGAGCCCCAGCCACGTGGGGCCACACGGAAGGGTTTCTGACGTGGATGCCACTGAGCAGCTCCTGGACAGACCCTGAGAGCCCCAGCCACGTGGGGCCACACGGAAGGGTTTCTGACAGGGATGCCATTGAGCAGCTCCTGGACAGACCCTGAGAGCCCCAGCCACGTGGGGCCACACGGAAGGGTTTCCGACAGGGATGCCACTGAGCAGCTCCTGGACAGACCCTGAGAGCCCCAGCCACGTGGGGCCACACGGAAGGGTTTCTGACGTGGATGCCACTGAGCAGCTCCTGGACAGACCCTGAGAGCCCCAGCCACGTGGGGCCACACGGAAGGGTTTCTGACGTGGATGCCACTGAGCAGCTCCTGGACAGACCCTGAGAGCCCCAGCCACATGGGGGTGTCTCCCTTTACGTCCACCCCACCCCAGCTCCTGTGCTCATTCCTGGGGCTGTCATAACAAAGGACCCCAAACTCGGTGTCTTAAATATTAAATTTATTGTCTCAGCTCTGGAGGCTGGAAATTGGAGATCCAGGTGTCAGCAGGGCTGGTTCTGAGGGCCAGTCTTTCCCAGGCCTCTGCCAGAGTCTGGTGGCCTGCTGGCCGTCTCGGCATCCTCGGTGCCTCCAGCGTCACGTGGTGTTCTCTCTGCTGTCATGCATACTTGTCTCTCTTCAAGGTTCCCCTTTTTATAAAAACGCCAGTGTGACCTAACTGGTTTCATCTGCAATGACCATTTCCAAATCAGTCATGTCCTAAGGTATCAAGGGCTAGGATTTTGGTGTAGGAATTTGGGGAGGATATAGTTCAACCCATAACCACTGACCATCAAGCTAAGCACAGCCTGGCAGCCTGACACTCTAGGCATGGCCTTGCCCTCCTGGGCTTCCGCAGCCCTCAGTGTCTGACCAGTCCTGGCCAGCCCGAGGCATCTCAGGTCATCGGTATGGAACGGCCTGGTCCCTGTTGTCCTGGTCCTGCCTGGTGCCCCCCACTCAGGTACATGCCCTTGACCTACAGAGCCATTCCAGCAGCTGGAGGTGGGCCACATGTTTGCAGGGCCAGCTTCCTTGGGGTCCTGCCTTGAGGTCTCCGCTGAAGCAGAGAGCGCACTTCCTGTCCCTGATGGCCTCACAAGGTCAGGTGGTCCATGTAGAGTCAACTCTCTTGGGTGAGGATGTAAAGCATGCAGGCTGCAGGCAGGCTCAGAGCTCACTCGGAGGGTCTGCAGGCTCAGCCGCCCTGCCTGGCTAAGGTGTCTGAGCAGGCAGAAAGCTGCCAGGACCCTCTCCTCTGGGGAGTCCTGGGGTCTACCTCCCTTCTGCTCTGGTGCACCCGCTGTGGGCTCTCAGCACCACCCCCTCACCCTGTCTCACCCCCATCACAGTCTCTGGTTATCTAGTTCCTGTGGGTATTTTCTCCTAAAAGTTAAGAGAAGGTAGGTGGAGCCCAGGTTATAGTCATTCAGCCGGGATGGATTGTTAGGCGGTTGTGGTTCTACTTGTGAGGCTTCCGGCCTCACCCCTGACACCTACCCAGGTATAACATCCCTTTGTGACGTTAGTATCTGTTTCTTGAGTTCCTGGCCACCTCGCATAACAAGCATCTCCCAGCACCCTTCACTAGATGGAATCTCTGATTCCCATGAGCCCTGGAGGCAGACGCAGTGTGAGCTGTTTGCTCACCACTATTATGTGGTTCCCAATCCAGAGTCAGAGTGTACGAGGCCAGAGGGCCGAGTTTCCAGGGCTGTTGGCACCAGCACTTCCCGCGTGGAACCCTGGAGCATGTCCAGGGTCCCTTGGGCTCTGCAGGCCATGCATTCCAGGAGACAGGCGGTGGCAGATCCTGTGAGCGGTGGTTCAGGCTGCCGCATGGGACCAGCTGGGTACTTGAAGAAATACGTGAACTACCAACTTGCTGCCCACCCATAGCCACAGCTCGGCACAGCAGGCTAGTCTATGTGTGCCCACACATCCGAGCCCAGCAGAAAGCCTTCTGTCTCCAAGGCCATTCTCCCCTCCTAGGGCCCTGACTTTGTGAGAATAAGCAAGGCTTACAGACCTGCTTTTCTGAGTCTGACTGTTTTATAAACCTTGAAGCAGAGACTTGGCACGTTATGGAACAGCCTGGGAAGTTAGTGACGTTATCTGTCACTGACAGAATTAAGTCTCTTCCCATCAGGTGATGAGGAATGCTCTCCCATGTTTTGCATGGCGTGGCTCACCATTAAAAAGAGGAATGTTTCACAGCACCCGGGGAGCAGGATGGGGCAGGATGTGATGGGCAACATGTGAGGGAACGGATCCCTCATGACCCACATGGGGCCCATCCGCAGACCCGCCGGTGGGAGGATTCCCAGTGCCCCGACGATGCTGGGACAGCCCCATCTAGCAGAACGTCCCACTGGACAGGCGTGTCCTGTATCTGGTGATCTGTATGACTCATGGCAGCAGAGCCCTGGAAATGTGCCGAGTACCACTGAGCATCTGGAGTTTATTTTCATTTCCCTACATTTAAACCAAAGTCATGGATGTGGATTTTTGTCATTGCTGCTATAATTTGTAGAGAAAGGCGCGGGAACTCCCCTCTGCCGGGTGTCTGACCCAGAGCCGTGTGTCTGTCTTGCAGCCCTCGGACAAGGAGGTGTTCAGCCGCTCGGTGACCAGCTTGGCCACGGATGCTCCCCCCAGCAGCGAGCAGAATGGGGCACTCACCAATGGAGACAGTAAGTCCTGCATAAGCGCCGGCCTTCTGCGCAGAACCCGCCGCCTAAGAAAGGACTGGATCTTCAAAAGTGTAGCTCCAAGACTAGGAACTACGTGCTTGCTCCCTTTTTGTACCAGTTTTAGCCAAAGTCGCCTCGTTCGGATGAAAAGCTGAGGTGCACTTGTTGGCTGCCGTGTGGCTTTGCCTTGGGATGTGTGCCAACTCGTCTGTCCTAGCAGCCACCCTGTGAGATTGCTGTTGCGCACAGCAACACGACTGCTCCCTGTGAGATCAGTCCTGAGTGATAGTAACACCTGTGATTACTGTCTGTAGTGTGCAGTGAGGGACTGTGGCTCCTGGCCATGGAAGCCCCTCAGAACAGCGGGGATGCTGCAGTTTGTGACGCTCTGCGCTCAGAGTGTGGGCAGGGCTGGGACCCTCCTGGGACCTCCGGGGGAATCTGTGTCTTTGCCTCGCCCAGCTCCTGAGGCCCCAGCTTTCCTTGTCATCCCTGCCTCTTCCTCTGTTCCACACCTCTCCCCACTGTCCTGCCTCCCCACCTCACCTAGGGACCCTCGTAATAACACGGCTACCCCTGGTAGTGACACCCACCCGCTTGTGCACCCCAGCTCAGCTCAGTTCATAGTCCCACCTGTGTCCTTAGTTCCCCACGTGTCCTGTCCCATTGCACACTCACAGGCTCGGGAGAATCAGGGCATGGACGCTGTGCGAGCCATTGTTCTGCGTGCCTCAGAGGTTAGTCGTGTGCCCGAGATCACAGTCAGTGTCGCGAGGCTCTGTGTTTGAACCCGACAATCTGAGTCGCAGGCACACACTTGGGACCACCCTGCCTGCTGGCTGTCCCCTCCCCCCATAGGCTGCTCCCCAGACAGAAAGAGCACCTACGTTTGTTTCGCATGTTCTGGTTTATAGAAGCGCTGACCTGAACTAGGAAGTTGTCCTGTTAGCACATCCGCTGACAAAGAAACAGGTGCTCAGTGTTGACCCAAGTCCTCCAGTGCCCGTTGTTCACCCTCTGTGACGCAGCCGTCTAGACCCAGACGGCAAGAGTTCCCCCCGTTCGCCCTCTGTGACACAGCCGTCTAGACCCAGACGGCAAGAGTTCCCCCCGTTCGCCCTCTGTGACACAGACGTCTAGACCCAGACGGCAAGAGTTCCCCCCGATCGCCCTCTGTGACGCAGACGTCTAGACCCAGACGGCAAGAGTTCCCCCTGTTCACCCACTGTGACACAGACGTCTAGACCCAGACGGCAAGAGTTCCCCCTGTTCACCCACTGTGACACAGACGTCTAGACCCAGACGGCAAGAGTTCCCCCTGCTCGCCCTCTGTGACACAGCCGTCTAGACCCAGACGGCAAGAGTTCCCCCCGTTCGCCCTCTGTGACACAGACGTCTAGACCCAGACGGCAAGAGTTCCCCCTGTTCACCCACTGTGACACAGACGTCTAGACCCAGACGGCAAGAGTTCCCCCTGCTCGCCCTCTGTGACACAGCCGTCTAGACCCAGACGGCAAGAGTTCCCCCCGTTCGCCCTCTGTGACACAGCCGTCTAGACCCAGACGGCAAGAGTTCCCCCTGCTCGCCCTCTGTGACACAGACGTCTAGACCCAGACGGCAAGAGTTCCCCCCGTTCGCCCTCTGTGACACAAATGTCTAGACCCAGACGGCAAGAGTTCCCCCTGTGACGGCTTAATATTTAAAACACGGCATCTGGGAAGTTCAGAAGGGCTGGGATCCATCATCATTCCCTCCAGTATTCTTAGGGACACTATTTCTAATCCCCCCAAAGAGAGCTGGAATGTCTATAACTTATAGCCTAGAGTCAAACACAGATGAGCACGCTGACGTTATGCATGATCAGCTTCCCTGTAATAATTATTTCAGAAATTGTCTTTCTCCCCCTTACTCCGTTGGCTGCAGTTGTCTCAGAAGACAGCACTATGGCCTGCATGCAACATTATGAGGAGGTCCAGACCTCGGTCTCCGACCTGCTGGACTCCCAGGACAGCACGGGGAAGCCCAAGTGTCACCAGAGCCGGGAACTGCCCAGCATTCCTCCGGACAGTGCGGTGGACAGGATGGTCAGCGGGAGCAGCGTGGACGGAGAGCAGGGGGTAGGGACAGAAGGGCCGTATGAAGTGCTGAAGGACAGCTCCTCTCAGGAGAACATGGTGGAGGACTGCTTGTACGAAACCGTGAAGGAGATCAAGGAGGTGGCCACAGCCTCGGGCCCCGGCAAGGGCCCCAGCAGCCGGTGCACGGCACCTTCCACGTTGGAGGAGCCCCCAGGGCCCTCGGCCCACGGCAGAGCCGACTTCGCCGAATATGCCTCCGTGGACAGGAACAAAAAGTGTCAGCAGAGTGTGGACACAGACAGTGTCCCGGGGCCTTCCCGTGACCCAGAAGAGGAGGCGCCCCCGCCAGTCCCCATGAAACTTCTGGATGAGAATGAGAACCTTCAGGAGGAAGAAGACAGGAAGGCAGGCGAAGGAAGCGCCCCAGAGGGGACCAGCGAGACCAACAAGGTGAGGTCTGACATAGCTGCACGTTGCCCTTGTCACCGCGGGCATCCGGTCACGCCGGGGCTTTCCCTGGCGCGTCATTCGGGGAAACACAGACAACCACGTTCGGCTTCAGTGAACGATGCAAGTGGTTCTGGTTTAAGCTGTGTTTGACGTCTCCTCTCTGAGGCGGAAAAGACAGAGCCCTCGTGCTTATAAAATATTTCTCTTGGCTCCTTATCTGAATATTTCTAGTGTTTACAGCATATCGAGTGGGGTCCCAGGGTTGTTTTTTTCCTTTTGAGGAATTAGAACTAAGTCGAGAGACCCGACTCCTCGGCCACACATTTAGTCCTTCTGCCACCCCCCGTGGTGAGATGACCTGACCCTCTCCAAGTCCCCGACGTCAAAGCCAGGAACATCCATGAGGAAACAGACCCCGGGTGCAACTCCTTGTGTCTGATTAAGTATATACTTTTATTAAATTGAAAGAGAGATTTTATTTTGCAACAATTTCTAAACAGTAACCTGTACCTCAAGTTTAAGATAGCCAGCAAAGCTCTAAAATCTGTGATTGAGCTGTGAGTCTACAGTCACTTGGAATTCTCATCTTCAGCCGTCCCTATTTCCTGGGATGTAGGTAGAATCTTCTTTAGGGACTAATAACTATCAATAGTTTCTATTTTCTACACAGAAAAAGAGTAAGTTTGCTGCTCTCAGGTTTTGGTAGGAAGGCCAAGGAGGGATTAGTCAGTCAATAGTAGCCTTTAAAACCATCAGAGTTCGTGGTCCAAAGGTGAACCCTGGCTGTGATTAGATAGAGCACAGTAGGTACATCACTCATTATCGTGTTTCAGCCTTTCATATTACCCACAAAATCAGCTGCTGAGAGTGCCCGCGAGAGTGAACATAGTTGGAAAATACACCAACGGTCTAATTTTTTCCTTCATAAAACCAACGCTAATAAAACGAACGTAGGCCCTGGCCAGTTGGCTCAGTGGTAGAGCGTCGGCCTGGCGTGCAGAAGTCCTGGGTTCGATTCCTGGCCAGGGCACACAGGAGAAGCGCCCATCTGCTTCTCCACCCCTCCCCCTCTCCTTCCTCTCTGTCTCTCTCTTCCCCTCCCGCAGCGAGGCTCCGTTGGAGCAAAGATGGCCCGGGCGCTGGGGATGGCTCCTTGGCCTCTGCCCCAGGCACTAGAGTGGCTCTGGTCGCAACAGAGAGATGCCCCGGAGGGGCAGAGCATTGCCCCCTGGTGGGCAGAGCGTCACCCCCTGGTGGGCGTGCCGGGTGGATCCCGGTTGGGCGCATGCGGGAGTCTGTCTGACTGTCTCTCCCCGTTTCCAGCTTCAGAAAAATACAAAAAAAAAAAAACAAACAACAAAAAGCGAACATAAAGTTTATGTTTAAGCAGAGAAGGCTTTTTGCCAAGAAGGTGAGCTCACCAGTGGCCCAGGAGCTGAGGGGTTAGAGTGTGGTTATGATGCAGGGTGAGCTCCTAGCACAGCAAGAAAAGGCACCCAGGGGAAGCAGACATTGGATAAAGGGGTCAGAGCTGACGGCATTGGACGATTGTTAGAATTGGGTTCTAGAAGAGTGATCTTGAATGTGGCATGCTAGTCTGAAGGGGGTGGTGAGGCATTGGGATGTGGAGTGGCTGTGGGCTGTGGTTTCAGGTACTAGAAGGCCAAGAAGTGAGCAGTGAGCAAGGTTGGGTGGACGGGGGTGGTGGGGTAGGTCAAAGAACTAAAAGGCTCGGTATGAAAGGACTCCTGTTTGTTGAAATCAGGGAGATGTGTTAAAGAGGGGACCTGTGGACCAGAAACCAGAACCCTGAGACAGGAGGCAGGGAGCAGACCACAAAGTGTGAGCCGATTTCTCCATTAGCTGTGGAACGTCTCCAGATCACTGAAGAATCTCTGTGATGATTCTCACAAACTGCAGACATATACAAGTCTGGCATTCTGTAAAGCAAATGTGGTTGTTGTTTTTTACTATCAGTTTTTCAGTGACAATTAGGAATTAAAACAGTGGTCTGTTTGACTCATATGTACCTACAGATTGAAATACAAAATTGGAAGGTATCACATGATAGATTTTTTAATGTGTTTATTCCTCTAGTGCTTTATGGAATTTTATTGTAGAAAATAATTAATTTCCTAAAAGTCACTTGAGAACATTTTTACAGATGGAGGTGTCAAAACATACCCAAAAAGAGAGTTTGGATTGTTGTCTTCATACTGCCTTTTCTCGGTTTCTGTTTTCCTAACAGAGATTCAGTACCCTGTCATACAAGTCCCGCGAAGAAGACCCGACTCTCACAGAAGAAGAGGTGAGTCTTGTGGCCTTTTCAATAACCAGGGAGCGTCCCTCCTTGAATGACCACATGCTACTTAACCCTTTGTCGGGAAAAGCAAAAATATTCTCTGAAGCCCATGTCTGGAGCTCAGGGTTCGGACGTTGCTTTGTCATGGCTCAGACGGAGGGACTGGCAGAGGGGAGGGACAGGTCAGCCAGGTAAAAGAAACCGAATAAGAAGGAAGGGTCAGGAAAGTGGAGACAGGAGGAGCAGAGAGGGGCCTGAGGAGAGAAATGCATGTGTGGAGGAGGTCTAGTCAGCATTCCCGAGGCCACGCGAGGAGGGAGTTCATCATTGCTTGGAAAATATAGGACATTGGAATGGATGAGGGATGGAAGGGATTTGACCCAGGGATGGGGGGATGGGGAGACTGAGGTAGCCTGTCTAAGTGAGGGGTGCTGGGGGCAGAGAGCAGGGAACCTCAGGACGCGGGTTCCTGGCTGGGCCGGGCCAGACGTACCACCCACGCGAAAGGCTCACGGGTTCTTCCAAGCTCCGAGGCTGGAAGTCACTGGTTGTAGGTCAGCGGAGCGTGGGCGCAGTGAATGCCACTGCGTGTGTTATGCTGTCACGCTACGGCAGACAGAAGAGTGCGCTGCCTTCACTGATTGGCCACAAGTAGCAGCTGGAATCCCAGCGCAGTGGACTGTGTCCGTGTACAAGAGTGATTGATGTACGTGCGCATGTGCGCCACCTCCCGTCCCGGGCTCTGCTGGGAGGACTGCAGGCAACATCGCAACCCCAAATGGAAGGGTCACGGAGCGGAAGTGCTTGCCCTGGGGGCTGTCGCTCACCCTCAGGGCTGCTCCCCAGGAAGTGCACCCACCATCTAGCCACTGCCCTGCGAGTTATCCTTGACACCTCACTTTCTTCACCGTCCTCAGAGGCTGCCAATAGCCAGGTCCCTTCCATTCCATCTCCAAATGGTTTCTTTCATGTGTCTAGTCTCCATCTCCACTGTGGCTGCCCCTCAGGGGACTCCCACCCACCATGCCCTCTGCCTGGGCCCGGGTGACGTGGAGGTCCTTGGCCTTCCTCCAGCGTTGCTTACTCTGTGCCAGAGCCAACCCTTTGGGGACCAGAAAATAGAATATATAAGAGATCTATAAATGGAGCCTATGCAAAATAAACCAAGACCATGTAAAATTTTAAATTACTTTTCTTATCTTACGTTTGTGGCTTTTGAAAATAGGACCTAGTTATACTGATGAATTTTTAATGTAAAATAGAGAACTGTGATTCATATATATTTGTATTCATTTGAGGAAGATGATAAGAAAAATAAGTGCAGAAGTCATTTATTTCTCTACTTGTGTAACATTACATGGTCCAGACAGAAACTGAGACACAGGTTGGAAGCGCTGTCCCCTCAGTTTCACAGGATGACAGGGAAAAGTGTTGATTACCCAAGGCAGAGAAATGGGAGCTAGGAAGAGAGTAATTTATGAGAACATGATTGATAGGCCAAGTAATAAAAAAAATGGACGATTTTAAAGAGAAAAGTTGTAAAGCTAAATGCATTGTAAAGAGAAAGAATTTGGCCCTGGCCGGTTGGCTCAGCAGTAGAGCATCGGCCTGGCGTGCGGGGGACCTGGGTTCGATTCCCGGCCAGGGCACATAGGAGAAGTGCCCATTTGCTTCTCCACTCCCTCCTCCTTCCTCTCTGTCTCTCTCTTCCCCTGCCGCAGCCAAGGCTCCATTGGAGCAAAGATGGCCCGGGCGCTGGGGATGGCTCCTTGGCCTCTGCCCCAGGCGCTAGAGTGGCTCTGGTCGCTACAGAGCGACGCCCCGGAGGGGCAGAGCGTCGCCCCCTGGTGGGCGTGCCGGGTGGATCCCGGTCGGGCGCATGCGGGAGCCTGTCTGTCTCTCCCCATTTCCAGCTTCAGAAAAATACAAAAAAAAAAAAAAAGAGAGAGAGAGAAAGAATTTAATGCTAAGGGCTTGGAGAGAAACCTGCACACAAAGCAGGAAGGCAGAGATGTTCAAAAGGCATGTTAGGAGACGCTAGAAACTTGTAAGAGGGAGAATTTACAGTGATACCCTCCACACATTAGGTACATTCCCAGGGATAGTATTAAGTCGCAAGTTAATGGAAAAGCCAGTATTTTTTTTTTTTTTTTTTTTTAGAAAGGGCATTTCTTCCATGGGGGAGGAATTTGAGGAGAGAAACAGACCCAGTGGTGAGGGGCCGGCTCCTGCCTTTACAGTCCAGGTAAAGGTGCGTCTGTCCTCCTGACGCGACCCCTGAAGGAGAGAGTGAACGTGTAGTGTGCCGGCTCCCTCAAGCTGCCATCCACAATTTCACCCCCTGATAATCTGTCCACATTTCGGCTTAGACTACTTTTTGGATAAAAAGTACCATGTGTTCACACTTCACCATGAAAAGCAGATGATGTTTTTAAATTCTTCCTAAATTCAAAGAAACTATGTCTTCATGTTGAGAGTCGTTTTTCCATTAAAACCTCTAAGGTGAGAATATTAATTGAATAGTTGTCTGGATGGTCTGATCAGCATGGCCAGAGCTTCCCAGAGATTATTTCTGTCACTAAACCTTTAGAGCGGCAAGGCCTGGCAACCGTGAGCCCCCAGCCTGCAGAGAGAGAGAGAGAGAGAGAGAGAGAGAGAGAGCACGCGAGAGAGAGCGATCCTCATGCAAATGACCAGCCGGCAGGCTGCAGACCAGTCTTCAGAAGCCTGGGAGGCCAGCTGGAGCCACACCCACAGCATGTGGGCAGTGCGGAGGCAGGAAAAGCTCTCTCTGCACTTGCAAAGCCGAGCGTCTGTCAGGAAGTATGTTCACTTATTTCCCGGGTATTTGGATAAATCAGTCACTGTGGCCAAGATAAGCACAGGTAGTGAAAGATATGTTTGTGTATTTCCAACCATGATGCCTAACAATAAAAAAGTACCCAGGTAATCTCTTAATCCACACATCTACTCCACCATTACCATTGAGAGTTTAATTGCTCTCGATAGGAGAGCATCTATGGGGTATGTTCATGAAGCTCTGTAGCGGGGCTAGGAAAACAGCCTGCTCCTCGCATAGGAAAGGGTGTTCCCACGATGGCTTGTCTCCAGTTTCCTTTCTGAGGGGGCCTGTTGCAAAGAAGAATGCAATTTTCTCACTGAGGAAGCTTAGCCCTATCTGTAAACATTTACTTAACCAACAGTCTGCAGTGAAATCAAGAAATCACAGACCACACTCTCACAGATTCACATGTCCTGCCGAGCAGAGCCTGGACTCCACTCCTGACCTCTTCGATGGAGCCAAGAGCATCCAAGTCCCGTTCAGTGGTCCCCACATGTCAGTGGGCCGCAGAGTGCAGCCCCAGCCCTGGAGTGTTGGACTCCGCTCCTGACCTCTTCGATGGAGCCAAGAGCATCCAAGTCCCGTTCAGTGGTCCCCACATGTCAGTGGGCAGCAGAGTGCAGCCCCAGCCCTGGAGTGTTGGACTCCGCTCCTGACCTCTTCAATGATGGAGCCAAGAGCATCCAAGTCCCGTTCAGTAGCCCCCACATGTCAGTGGGCAGCAGAGTGCAGCCCCAGCCCTGGAGTGTTGGCTCCGTGGTTCCAAGATCAGAATTTGCCTTTCTCCTAAATCCCCAGATCCTGCTGCGGCTGGTTCGGAGCCCTCTGTTAGAGAATCACTTGTCTTATTCATGTTTTCTGTACCCCCCCCTTTTTTTAATAAAGCAGTAGAACCCTATTTCAGGTGAATGGCCCTTCTGATATAGAAATGGGATAAAACAGGGTGCTGTACTGAGCCCTGGGGCTTTGAGCTGCCCGCCCACCCAGGCCACACCCTCAGCAGACCACAGAGGGCCAGGTCTTCGTGGCTGTGTGCCAGCGTGACAGGTCCACCTACAACCTTGAAGATGATCTATGTGACTGTGCCCTGGTGATGTCCTCCAGGACTTGCACAGACAAGAAAGAAACCACTTCTGGACATTTATGTGAAGGAAATGAAATCACTGTCTCCTAAGGACAGACACCTGCACCCCTGTGTGCGTTTCACCATCAGTCCCAGAAGCCGAGACTTGGCAGCAGCCTCAGGGTCTGTCAACGGATGAACGGAGAAAGAAAATGTGATTCTATAGTTGTGTAGAACACATATATAACATTTAAATATATATACATGGTGGAATAGGATTTAGCCATTAAAATAAGGAAACCCTGCCTGTTGAGGCCTTGAGGGCAGTATGCCGAGTGGAATTAGCCAGACAAGGAGAGACAGACACTGTGTCCTCACATATATGTGGAATCTGGAAAACGAAAAGAAAAAGCTGATGTCATAGAAGCAGAACGTAGACTGGTGGTGGCCAAGGGCCGGGGGGGGGGGGGGCGGGGGAATGGAGAGATGTTGGTCAAAGGGCACAAACTTTCAACTAGAAGGTGAACAAGTTCTGGGACTCTGTCTAGCATGGGACTAGAGTTAACACTACTATAGGATATTATATACTCAAAATTGTTAAGAGATTAGAGCTTAAATGTTATTACCACATACACAGCCCAAAAATGGTAACATGATAATGGAGATATTAACTAACCTTACTCTGGTAGCCATTTCCCAGTGTAGATGTGTATCAAGTCATCGGGCTGTACACCTTACACTTTCCTGGGTTGTATGTCTGTAATATCTCAGTAAAGCTAAGGGATGGGAATCAGGACAGAATTCTTAAAGGGACACACACATGCTGGAGTGCTGTGTATCTAGTGTGTCACTAAAAGTGAGGGGGGCAGGTCAAGCCTGAAGCTTTTTTATTTGATTCGCTCTTTGTGTTCTAGATCTCAGCCATGTACTCATCCGTTAATAAACCCGGACAGCCCGGGCATAAGTCAGGACAGTTACTCAAAGCACCCGGGTCCTGCTGCATCCCCGGCCCAGGAGCTGCTCAGAGGTCCCCGTCATCCTGCAGTGACCTCTACGCGACAGTTAAAGACTTCGAGAGAACTCCCAACAGCGTCAGCACTCTGGCACCAGCAGGGAGACCACAGGAGGAGCCCGAGCCCGACTATGAAGCAATCCAGGCACTGCGCAGAGAGGACGAGAGGGCCGCCCTGGAGAGCGACGGCCACCACGGCCCCTTCCCGAAGGAGAATGACTACGAGAGCATTGGGGACTTGCAGCAGTGCAGAGACGTCACCAGGCTCTAGCGGCCCAGCAGACTCCCGACAGCCTCTGGCCAGCCGGCGGTGGGGGACAAGCAGACAGGAGCCATGTCCCTTCCACCCGACATGCTGCTGCATCAACAACTGAGGACAGTGAAGACAACAGGACAGTTCTTCCCCTCCAGGGACAGGAAGGTGCCCTGCCCACCAGACATGGTCACACCCAAGCTCACGTCCTACTCCTGTGTCCCTGCGCCCTGAGGGCAGGTCCTGGCTGTCACGGGAGGAACCACGACTCTGCCTGCCTAAATACTGCCCTTCAGAAGAGCCAGGGCTCCCTCCTTCCTCCTCTGGTTGCCGTCTGTTGTTTTCCCCCTGAAATCGCCTCGTCTCTACCGGTTCATTCCAAGGAGATTCGCCCACCACAGGGCTTGGCCTTCGCCTGCCACGGAGGTGATGCTGGGTCGTGAGAAACTGTGGCTGCTGGTGCCGTCAGACCCCCGGTCACCTCCGGGGGATGGTGCCCCACGCGGGTCCTGGGTCTTCACGCCTTCTGACATAGGCATGCCACGGCAGCAGCTTCTCCCAGAGGACTTGAAGTCATCTTTAGAGGCTTTATTTTATTTTTCTAGTCCACAAGGTTTTTTTTTTTCCCTTCCCTCAGTATTTGAAACTTCAGAACCTTTGCAGTATTTGAGGTGAATGCTGTGACGCTTCCACACCTGTGTCCTCCCAGAGCCTGTTCCTCCAAAGCAGAGCGCCTTAATCTCCACGTCAGGACGCAGACCACACGTGCGGACGGCCCGCGACGGCCGCCTCTGAAGGGCTGTGGACTTGCGTGTGCGTTTCTGATGACCCCTGCGGCCAGGCCAGCAGCGTGGGTTCTGGGACGTGTGAACTGCTGCCCCAAAGGTAATCCAGCTGAGATGAAAATGTAAACCTTTATTTTTGTTATCTAAATGTCTAAGCTGTTTTACGTTTAATGCCTAATTTCTAGAAAGTGCCAGGAAAAAACAAAGTGTGTATACGTGTATTAACTATACTGCTCACAAAAATTAGGGGGTCAGGGAACACGCAGACACTCCAGTACTCTCAGCCTTTTGTACAGTGCATTTTCACCAATGAAATAAAAGTTGGTTTTGCATTTCATTTGCTTAATCGAACAACTTTCTTTGATTTGTTGTTTACTTTTCTGATGTTCTTGTTTAATAAGAAAAAAAATCAAGTACTTCTTTTTTCTTATCACTTCGTATTCTTTTTAAATATCCCCTAATTTTTGTGAGCAGTATATTTTGATTTTATGTACAATGATTTATACCCTCATTGTGAAATGACCCCCATAAAGCACATAAGCTAGGTAGTTACAAGTCACCATTATCGTTTTTTTTCTGACCAAGTGTTTAACACATTGAAGGTGTTTAAAGACTCAGACTTTTCAAATGGTACGTGGAGCTCCTGATCAAAAATCGTGTAGCCCTTGGAGGAATCAGTGGAACAAGCCTAAATGATTCTTTTCAGTGGTTTGTAATGGAAAATATTGAAACATTCAAACTGGTAAAAAGTAGAAAGAAGAACAAAATAGGACGAAGGGTGACCGTGCGTTGTCAGCGTCACAAAGGTTTACCTCCTAAGGCAGGGGTCCCCAAACTTTTTACACAGGGGGCCAGTTCACTGTCCCTCAGACCGTTGGAGGGCCGGATTATAAAAAAAACTATAAAAAAATCCCTATGCACACTGCACATATCTTATTTTAAAGTAAAAAAACAAAACGGTAACAAATACAATATTTAAAATAAAGAACAAGTAAATTTAAATCAACAAACTGACCTGTATTTCAATGGGAACTATGGGCCTGCTTTTGGCTAATGAGATGGTCAATATGCTCCTCTCACTGACCACCAATGAAAGAGGTGCCCCTTCCAGAAGTGCAGCGGGGGCCGGATGAATGGCCTCAGGGGGCTGCATGCGGCCCGCGGGCCGTAGTTTGGGGACCCCTGTCCTAAGGCTTGGTAACAGTTTGAAGAAAACGGTGGTGAACTCTGTAGTCCAGTACTTGCCAGTGCAAATTGTCTCTTGGGATTTATTTTTCCCCACCTTCATTTTACAGAAATCAGTGTTTGTAGTCACTCAGAGGGAGAGATCAGTCCAGTTTGAATTTTGTCATCTCTTTAGATTTTATGAGTCCAGCTTCAGGAAACTTGTTCACTTCTTTTTTTTTTTTTAAAGAATCCGGTTGAAATGCTACTAGGCAGTGTGGGCTGCAGAGAGGGGTCTTTCCTCCACTGTTAGAGGGAAAACAGAGAGACAGGCCGTTCTCCTATACTGCTGTGACATCCTCCTCTTGTATCGTCACTCGTTGTGACAAAGAATGCTGTCGGAAGCGTTTGAACGCTGGAGGGGCCCGCTGCTCAGTGGAGTGTGTGTCCCACCCCTTGCACTCGGCTTGAGTGGGACCGCTCTGCAACACGTGTCTGAAATTGTAAACCACGCTCTGCGGGTGCACACCAGTTGTCTGTTACTATTTTCCAGCCCGCCTGGTCTGGTCTCTCGCTTCAAGACTCCATGTGCCCGAGGAGCACAGACACCACTGATGAGAAGACAAATTGGGATACGCTTAGATTAGGGAGTAGTACATCAGGACGGTGCAAGACCCGTGCCCTCTGAATGCCGCCCTTCGTCAGCACTGTTTGCCTGGCGCTCTTCACTGCTCAATGTTAATGAGTTTGAACCAATTGTCTCTGTGTCATGGGGTTCCTTTAGTGCACAGTGATAGCCACGTCACACCCACCTAGCACCGTGCCCATGGCTGGCATGTCCTTTATAAAATGCCTCGCCACTCAAAAATTTATTGTATTTCATGATGTCTTATTGATTGCCAGGGAAGTGGGTATCATCTCTTAAGTGTAAAACCATTTCTAGAGAGAGAAGCTGCTTGTAAATAGTCATTGCCTCTTGAAATTTCATTATCAGAATTTCCCCAAAGAAGTGTTGAAATACAGGCTGTGCGATGTAGCCAGAAAAGACATCCTCACATCTCTCTTGATTTGAGATCCAGTGCTAAGGATAAGCTGGGACATCAAGTGTTTTAGGTGTGCTTTAGAAGGAGCAATGAGGTCCTCCGGACAGACCGGCAAGGGGGTTGGGCGTGGGGGGTAGCTTCAGGAGATGGCTGTGTTCTGTAGATCATCAGCACCTTAGTGAAGGATGTGTATTAATATAGCATCGTGGTTTTGACCTTCGAGTTCAGTATTTCATAAATGCCATCACTTTTACTGTATTTGTTGAAAATCTGAGCTACCATCATTGGGGAAAAAACCTACAGCTTCTTTCAAAAGGGGTTTCATCTTGAGTTAAATGCTATGTATGAAAGGTAATTATAAAAAAAAAAGAATTTAGTGTATCTTTAGAATTCCACTTTGACATCCGTATTATGCATTCAATTATAATAACCTAGATTATATGAAATTATACAAAAAAGATAAAAATAAATTTTAGGAAAGTTTTTTCATCTCACAAATCAGAAATGCAAACTTATCTTACCTAAAAGTAGGGTCTTGGTCTTTGTTCAGAGAGTTTTAAAGCTTAGAAAAAAAATTTTTTCTGCTGCTTTCACTGTGTCTTGAATATGGTCAGCAGAGAAATGTAACCTGTTTCGTGTGAAATGTTTGAGGAACATTGAAACCCGAGAAGAAAGTCATTTTTGTAGGTGTTTCCCACAGGTATTTGTTTCTTGCCGGAGATTGCATCATTAGTCCCAGTAAAGCTTTGGACGGCACTGCTCTCCTTTGCCGGGGGAAAGCAGATTACTTATTTACTTGCCCTCAAAATACAAGAGTTAAATTAGAGTTAATTAACAATAGGTAGTTGACACAAAGAAGTAAAACTTAACCTCAACATGTCACTATCTCTGTTTCTCACATTGGATTTTTATTTTTTCTAATTAGAGCATTCACTAACTTGAACCCGTAACAAACTATATATAAAGAAGATGTATACACACACATATCCATACATTCATATGTGTGTTCTGGTGCTGAATTAATAAGGGCATGGCCTATTATCCTATTATGTATTTTGGATGTTTCTTTTACTAGTGTGAAGACTATCATCATAAAGTTGGAACAAAAACAACAGTTCTCCAATAGTTTTCATGTGGTAATTATAGGAAAACCTTCTTTAGTTGCCCTCATTTAATTTTTTTCTGATGAATATATTCAGATTTTAAATTGTGCCCACAATTCTTTGAGCTGAGCGGCATTGGTGTTTTTAGTAGTTTTGTTATTCATGTGACTCGCTCTATACTCAGCCCCCATGGGAGATGTACGCAGTGTCCTCAGACAGGTGTTGGAGAAGAGATATGGCCAAAAGCTACAAGAGCCATGTGAGCCAAAGCAGAGCCCCAGCAGGGTGACCCCACCAGGTAGCAGAAGCAGAACCCGTTACCACGCAGGACTGCTCTCTTGTGCTCTCCTCAGAAACTGCAGGGTCCACGGGCAGGTGGTGAGTGGAGTGTGACATAGAAAGTAACAGCTGTGGGATGGTGGCCAGGCTGGACTCTCAGAGTTTCAGTGCAAGCCTGCATGAGGACTTTATAAACGAGTCCATGACAGTTTTCAGTGCTTCTTGTAATAATGTGACTCCGTTCCTCTGGAAGTGTTGATTCCTGGTGCCCGGCCAGCTCCACTGTGGCGGCTGGAAGCCCAGTAGGTACTGATGGTTATTTCCTGGAAATCTTGACAAGACTCACCGCACTGTGCCCTTGGGCGATGTTAAAGTGGAGTGTTTGCTGTTAATAACTTACTGATGTGAAAATAGGAACATGTGTCTATGATATCCAACAGGGCTTTGTTTGCAATGCAGTGGAAACTCCTGATCCCAGGGCGGTGTTTTCCTGCTGTGGTGTACCTTTTCTTCGATACATTGTTTCTTTGGCAGCGTCATTAGAGTTGTATGCACTTAGAAAGTGTTTGACTTAAAGGGATCATTCCAGAAGCCGTGATAAATTAGAGACTTCACCTGGAGTTTCCAAAGGAAAGTAAGTAAGATCGAGGTCCGGAAGAGAACAAAGGTTCCTAAGTGCTTTTTACCCCACTGCTCAGTTTAAGTCTCTAATATTTATAAAGTACTTCATTGTTTTCCAAGTTCTACTTTTACTTAACTAAGAAATGGCAGTTCAGATCCGTCTTCATGCCAGGTGAAATGAGAATGCATTTTTGTTAAAAGGACAAGTTAAAAAAAAAAAAAGCATTCAATTTGGTAATCATTTATCGTAATGCACTTAGAGTTTTTTGTTTGTTTGTTTGTTTTGTTGTTTTTTTTGTGTGTGTGTGCTCACCACTTAAATACTATGGGTATTTTTAAAAAGTATGTTGGACTCTGGGTGTTTCATCACCTTGTGTAATGAATTATAAAGGCTGGTATTTGCTCAATTGTAAAATTGACAACAGTACATTTTTTAATGTTGTTACTTTTTAAATAATTGTGTTGTATTTAACATACCTTGTGTGTTAAGGGGAAGTTTGAAATACAGCTAAACAAATAGGAATTTGCATTTCATTGTTCGTGCATTTTTTCCCCTCGTAAAAATAGTTTCCCCCCCAAAAAGTGACTTCATTTCTGTTAGGTGGTCCTGATCAGTTTTAAAGTACTTCTCTGACTCAAAAAGGATTCATGACACTGAGTGGCATTTTGACTCAATGTCTCTAAAGGTCTTTGTCACCGTCAAACTGTCCAAGTTACAACAGAGTGGGAAAGTTGTTTCTAATGCTGAGAATTTCTAAGCCTTAGTTTTAGTCTGAAAATATCTCCTGTTGGCTTCCACAGCTTAAAATTTTTCCCGCCCTGACTCTAGTCTAAAAGACGGTGGGCAGAAAGGCCCTGTTTCCTCCCTCCTCCCTGAGGCTCCTGCACAAATTACCTGCTGTCACTTTGCACAGCATGACCCCTGGGCCTGTTCCCCACCCGAGCAACGCCCCCCCCCCCACCACACACAGACACACACACACAGACACACACACACACACACACACACACACACAGCTGTACCTTCAAGTCTGCTGTTCCCAGGATGTCCCGTCTTCCCTATCCTCTCCAATGCCACTCGCAGCCCCAGCTTCCCAGCAGAGAGCGTCCCCACCCCCAGGGGAGCAGGCAGCTCTGGCCAACTCATTTTCCTGCATGGCAGACTGCCCAGGTGAAGCCACAGGTACGCCCCGGGAAACACATGCTGGGTGTTCTTTGTCATGAGCTTTGCTCAACTAGGTACGAGCTTACCTACCTCTCTCGTGAGAATGGTCGGCACTGCGGGGCTGGGGCCGTGGAAAGGAGCTTTTGAGAAATTCTTTTTTGCGTACTCACACTCACAGATGCAGAAGAATTCTCATCATATGACAGTGGGCCAATAGGTTCCTGTAAAGTAGGGTGCTGATTATAAGGGGAGGGGAAAAAACCCTTTCTTGTTAGAAGTAATCATTTATAAAGCAAATTGAGCTCTTGCTGTCCCGTTTCCCCCTCCCCAGGCCATACTTCTTGTGAGTTATGTTAGTTATAACCAGCTGGAGTTACTCTTCTGGGTCCCAAGAAAGTGAGGGTGTTCAAACATCTAACTGGAGTTACCAGACGCTGAATCCCCCGGCCATTTCTAGACAAAGTGATGTTTGGAGTGCGAGACCAAGCCCCCGCTAGGGACTCGACCAGGAGAATGGTTCCTTAGTGGCCGAGGGTCTGGACACCTCAGGACCCGCCACCATTAGCCTTGATCGTTCTGTTTAGTTTGGATTGTTTTCAAATTCACTCTTAAGTGAACTTAACATCATAGTTAATTATTTGAATGGGTATTCCAGAGTATTTTATCTTTTCCAAATTAACTTCTCATTCTCTTTATCCATTTAATTTTTATAAGTCCACCCAATGCACCAATTTGTCACCCTTAATAAGACAATTAAGCAGAAAAGAGAAATTAGCCTTGGCCCCTGGGGTCTACACACCAGAACTGTCTAGTCATATGTCTGCTTTTATTTCTTTTCTTTTTTGTAACACAACAAGTTGGAAACCATGAGTGTAAAACAAATTCTTTCATTTCTCCTTTCTTAAGCTTAAAGAGAATTTTTTCACCTTATTTCCCCACCGAGGTAGGAGGTAGGAGGGGCTTCCCTGATAGACAGCAGGGAAGCCCCTAGGCCAGGGAACTGACACCAGAGGCCCAGGTGGGTCAGTAAGGGACTTTGGACATTCCTTTAACAGGTTCTCATGTACTGTTCATGTAGAACCCATAAATGAATCTGACGTGATATTCTTGACCTTCCCACAAGCTTGCTTACTTTTTAATATTTATGCTGGAACATCATCAGCCTGTCTTGTATCACCTGGAGCCATACAAGAAAGCTAATCTAGTGGGCTACTCCATGGCTGCCTCCCGGGGTCCTGAGCAGGCAGGACGGTGCTCATCTCTTAGAGAGGAGCAGATGACAAATGTCAGGGAAGCTGAATTTTCTGTTCATGTCAGCAAGCATTTGAGAGAGTCCTGTATGCTTCAGACTTTGAGACTTTGTTTTCAATTTCTTTCTTTTTTTTTTTTCTGAATATCAGCTACACACTCGATTCTGGGGGAAGGGGGGCAGGGCAGGGATTAGAAGTAAAATTTGGACTAAGTGACACAGGCAAGATTTCCTCCTCCCCCATCCATTTATGTGTCTGGAAAATGTATTATTCCAACTCCTTGTCTACCATTCTGTGTCTCTTAAGGGGCAAACTGTAAGTAGATATAAATGAGAAAGGCTGTCTCAAAGATTTAAATTATTATTTAGGTATTTCTTCTTTATAAGCTCAGGAATCAATCTGGTTTGTGGACAGCATAATATGGCTAATAAAACTATCATGTGACAAGCCTGACCTGTGGTCGTGCACTGGATAAAGTGTCGGCCTGGAACGCTGAGGTCGCTGGTTTGAAACCCTGGCCTTCCCTGATCAAGGCACATGCAGGAGTTGATGCTTCCTGCTCCTGCCCTTCTCTCTCTTTCTCTCTCTTTCTTCTCACTAAAATGAATAAATAAAACTCTTTAAAAATCTTAGAAAAAAATAAAACTAGCATGTGTCAGTCACTAGATGCATCATTCCAAAAGTTTTATTTAAAGACTTCTGACTTTAGGAAAAGAAACTCCTCATAATGGTAAAAACAAACCCAACAAAAGACTCCATCTAAACTCTTTCTAGAACAGTACAGCAGCAGTATAACATCTACCCCAGAGTGTGTGTTTCTGGACTATAGTATTGCAACAATTTTTGTGGTAGAAAAAAAAATGCACATTTCTTTGTTCCTTGGAAAAATGAATTCAAGTGTCGAATTAAATTCTCAGAGGAGAAAATGTGAAGAGAAGCATTGGTTTTTTTGAGACAAGCTCACAGCTCTGTGGTCCCTGTTCACTTTACTATGTGACCTTGAACAAACGATTTAACTTCTTTGTGCCTCAGTTTCTCCATGTACAAAATGGAGACAATGATACCAACCATTGCCTACCTCATGGGGATGTTATGGGGACAAATAAGGTAGAGAAATACCAATGCTTTGAACTCTAGAAGGAAGGTGCTATACAAATTAATGTCGTGGTGTTTTTCATGATTTTAATGATCCAGTTATTCTCTTTAGGGCTTATTCAATAGCAATACTGTTAGTCATGTTGAAAGTAAGTTTCAATTAGATACCTATTTACAACTCTCTTGGAGGGGGCAGGTCTTGATCATTAATTCAGTGATGGTACCTAAGAACTGAAATGGTTACTTGTTTTCTATGTTTCTGCCCTTAGTATTTTTTATTCTGAATGTTCCCCAAAGGCTGGAGTTTAACTTCTAATATCTTATCGTTTACATGTAATGGATCTTATTCATATTATGTGTAAAGTATAATTACATGTAAATTGCAGGTACGTTGTAATTAAAGGCACTTGTCAAATGGTCTTTGTTCTTTTTTAATTGCAATAAAGGTCAGTTTTATATAAAGGCTTGTTAAAATTCTTTTGGTGTTTGGGAAGACCAAAAGTGGCTCTTTTGAACATGCCCTTAGTGCATAGTCAGGGTTGGGGGTCTTAGCTGCCAGCTCGCACCGGGACAGGGAGGAGGGTGTGCCCCGTGGCCAGGCCACAGGGTGTGGGGCTGGGAGCCCAGCTCTGCAGAGCGGGCGCAGCGTTGGAGTCCCAGCTGCACGAGATTTGGAGAAAGCTGCTGGGCTTCTCTGAGCCCCTGTGTCCACACAGGAAGTGAGGGACAACAGTGCAGAACCTGTCCAGGTGGTCTTGGGACCTCCAGGCAAATGGCCCCTGCTTCCCTCCTCAACGTGTGGGGAGAATTCCCCGTCCTTTCCCAGGGGAATTCCTGTTGGGCCCACCTCCGTGCTGTGTGCGGGGGCTTGGGGCTGAGTTTATTCTGAATCTGGAAACACAACCAGCCTCACCACCAGGGCTGCATCGCCCACGGGCGGGCACCGTCTTTGCAATGCTAGGTCAAGTTGGGTATTGAACACATGCTCCTTAAGGAGTGGGGAGGGTCCTGAGACCCTAGTTAAGGTGGGCCAGACCTACCCTGCCCTCCATGTCACTGTTAGAAAAGAAAATGGTTCACTGGTCAAGCTTTCTCCCTCTGGGAATATAATCTGTACTCTCATTGGGTTGTTTTTTTTTTTGGGGGGGGGGGGTGTTTTCTTAATGATTCAGGATTGTGCTGCTCCTTTAAGGTTGCCATTCCAAGTATTTTCTGTCACCCTCATGGCTCCTCAGATCTCAAACCTGGACCACAGGCACTCCAAAGCCAACTGCCCACCAGCCGTCACATCTGTTTCCATGGGTTCTCCATCCAGATGCCCAGTGGGGCGCCGCCTCCCTGGCTGCCTGCTCCCCCTCTGGGGCATGTCTGAGCTTGGGAGTGTTTCCCACACCACACACCAGTGTCCTGCACACACCATGCAGTGTTCCCCACACCACACACCAGTGTCCTGCACACACCACACAGTGTTCCCCACACCACACACCAGTGTCCTGCACACACCACGCAGTGTTCCCCACACCACACACCAGTGTCCTGCACACACCACGCAGTGTTCCCCACACCACACACCAGTGTCCTGCACACACCACGCACTAGATCGCTGTCTTATTTGACTTGAAGTCTCAACCCCTCTGTCATCTGTCGTCCTCTGAGCCTGTCTTGGACTAGCATTGATAAACTCACAGGATTTGATATTGGGCTCCTCCTCTACCCAACACCTCTCTGTGACTGTAATTTCTGAATCGGTGGCAAAAGCACACAGCCAGGATGTCCTCCAAGTTCACCAGCCCGAACGGCAGCAGCGGGAGAGAGGGGGCAGAAAAACATCCGACATGTAGATCAACAGCATCGGCACCTGGCAGAGTTGTCTTCTAAAACACACAGGGCATTCAAAACAGCTTTAATGGCTCGTGTCCAAAAGGAGAAAAAAAATATATATAATGGCAACATCAAGCTAGAAAAACAAGTTGATGGAGAAAATGGAACAAAAGAAACCACAGGAAAACCATGTATTGATTCGTTCCATAAATGTTTACTGAGCACTTACTACATGCCGGGAGCTGTGAAGACAGACCCCTGCCTCACTGGCGCTCCCTCTCTCACGGCCTCAGCGGAGAAGGGAGACCCGCAGGGTACTCAGTGTTCGTACGTCAGGCCCTCTGCTTGTGTACCACGTCTCTGCAGAGCCACTGTCCAGAAAGACCTCCGTGAACAGGTGACAGCTAAGGGGAGGCTGAAACGGTAAGCCGGAGAACGCCAAGATTCCAAGCCCAGAAAATCTCGCCCTTTCCACTTGAGACACAAATCAGGACAGGACGGCTGGGCTCTGGGCTCCTCTTTCTCCCTCATTCTTGCCATGGTCCAGCCCATCCCCATCCTAAGTGTCTCTGTGACACCTTCCGTGCCACCACCGAATTCTCCTTCAAAAAAGCAAGGCTGTTTTGGTCAGGGAAAGGGGACTGACTACCCAATCGAGTAATGACAGAGTGCGTACCATTTCCTAGGCATTCTAGATCGAGAGGAGACCGGTGCCAAAAGATCCAGAATTGCTGGCCCGGTGACCCTCGTAGCCCAGTGGGGGACGAAAAGAGGTGATTGCCAACAAAATCCCATCCCATGTGATGAGTAAAATAAATAAGAAGGAGCAAAGTAGATACAATGGTGATGAAATAGAGAGTGTGTTAGTTTGCTGAGGGCAGGGTGGTAAGAGATGGCACTGTCTGTGTTGGGGCCCAGGGAAGGCCTGCATAACCTGAAGCGGCCGTGTAAAACTTGGGGAGGTTCTGAACTCCTCGGAGAAAGGCATTAGGTGATGTCATGACATGAGTGGGAAGGGGAAGGAGGTGTAAACTCTCCAATTATAAACAATTGGAAAACTATGGGGTTTCCACAGAAATACAATGAACCAGACATGAGCCGAATCAGTGGTTCCTTGCATATGAGGGGTTTGTCAAAAGCTCAGCATTCTCGCCCATTGACTTGGTTTATGTTGACCCCAGCCCTGGTGGACAGAGGACCACAGCCAGCACTGGCGGATGGATGCCACAGCTAAGGGATGGAGGCCAGCACAGTCACCACACTGTCATGGACATGATGGAGGCCAGCAGAGTCACCACACTGTCAGGGACGTGATGGAGGCCAGCAGAGTCACCACACTGTCAGGGACATGATGGAGGCCAGCAGAGTCACCACACTGTCGTGGACATGATGGAGGCCAGCACAGTCACCACACTGTCAGGGACATGATGGAGGCCAGCACAGTCACCACACTGTCAGGGACATGATGGAGGCCAGCAGAGTCACCACACTGTCAGGGACATGATGGAGGCCAGCAGAGACACCACACTGTCAGGGACATGATGGAGGCCAGCAGAGTCACCACACTGTCAGGGACATGATGGAGGCCAGCAGAGTCAACACACTGTCAAGGACATGATGGAGGCCAGCAGAGTCACCACACTGTCAGGGACATGATGGAGGCCAGCAGAGTCACCACACTGTCATGGACATGATGGAGGCCAGCAGAGTCACCACACTGTCGTGGACGTGATGGAGGCCAGCAGAGTCACCACACTGTCAGGGACGTGATGGAGGCCAGCACAGTCACCACACTATCATGCACGTGATGGAGGCCAGCAGAGTCACCACACTGTCAGGGACGTGATGGAGGCCAGCAGAGTCACCACACTGTCATGCACATGATGGAGGCCAGCAGAGTCACCACACTGTCAGGGACACGATGGAGGCCAGCAGAGTCACCACACTGTCATGGACATGATGGAGGCCAGCAGAGTCACCAGCACAGTCACCACACTGTCAGGGACGTGATGGAGGCCAGCAGAGTCACCACACTGTCAGGGACATGATGGAGGCCAGCAGAGTCACCACACTGTCAGGGACGTGATGGAGGCCAGCAGAGTCACCACACTGTCAGGGACGTGATGGAGGCCAGCAGAGTCACCACACTGTCAGGGACGTGATGGAGGCCAGCAGAGTCACCACACTGTCATGCACATGATGGAGGCCAGCAGAGTCACCACACTGTCAGGTACATGATGGAGGCCAGCAGAGTCACCACACTGTCGTGGACGTGATGGAGGCCAGCACAGTCACCACACTGTCAGGGACATGATGGAGGCCAGCACAGTCACCACACTGTCAGGGACGTGATGGAGGCCAGCAGAGTCACCACACTGTCAGGTACATGATGGAGGCCAGCACAGTCACCACACTGTCGTGGACGTGATGGAGGCCAGCACAGTCACCACACTGTCAGGGACGTGATGGAGGCCAGCAGAGTCACCACACTGTCAGGGACATGATGGAGGCCAGCAGAGTCACCACACTGTCATGGACATGATGGAGGCCAGCAGAGTCACCACACTGTCAGGCACTTGATGGAGGCCAGCACAGTCACCACACTATCAGGGACATGATGGAGGCCAGCACAGTCACCACACTGTCGTGGACGTGATGGAGGCCAGCACAGTCACCGCACTGTCAGGGACATGATGGAGGCCAGCACAGTCACCGCACTGTCAGGGACATGATGGGGGCCAGCAGTAACCACACTGTCAGGGACATGATGGGGGCCAGCAGAGTCACCACACTGTCATGGACATGATGGAGGCCAGCAGAGTCACCACACTGTCGTGGACATGATGGAGGCCAGCACAGTCACCACACTGTCAGGGACATGATGGAGGCCAGCACAGTCACCACACTGTCAGGGACATGATGGGGGCCAGCAGAGTCACCACACTGTCAGGGACATGATAGAGGCCAGCACAGTCACCACACTGTCAGGGACGTGATGGAGGCCAGCACAGTCACCACACTGTCGTGGACATGATGGAGGCCAGCAGAGTCACCACACTGTCAGGGACATGATGGAGGCCAGCACAGTCACCACACTGTCGTGGACATGATGGAGGCCAGCAGAGTCACCACACTGTCAGGGACATGATGGAGGCCAGCAGAGTCACCACACTGTCAGGGACATGATGGAGGCCAGCAGAGTCACCACACTGTCAGGGACATGATGGAGGCCAGCACAGTCACCACACTGTCGTGGACGTGATGGAGGCCAGCAGAGTCACCACACTGTCAGGGACATGATGGAGGCCAGCACAGTCACCACACTGTCAGGGACATGATGGAGGCCAGCACAGTCACCACACTGTCAGGGACATGATGGGGGCCAGCAGAGTCACCACACTGTCGTGGACATGATGGAGGCCAGCACAGTCACCACACTGTCAGGGACATGATGGAGGCCAGCAGAGTCACCACACTGTCAGGGACATGATGGAGGCCAGCAGAGTCACCACACTGTCAGGGACATGATGGAGGCCAGCAGAGTCAACACACTGTCAAGGACATGATGGAGGCCAGCAGAGTCACCACACTGTCAGGGACATGATGGAGGCCAGCAGAGTCACCACACTGTCATGGACATGATGGAGGCCAGCAGAGTCACCACACTGTCGTGGACGTGATGGAGGCCAGCACAGTCACCACACTGTCAGGGACGTGATGGAGGCCAGCACAGTCACCACACTATCATGCACGTGATGGAGGCCAGCAGAGTCACCACACTGTCAGGGACATGATGTAGGCCAGCAGAGTCACCACACTGTCATGCACATGATGGAGGCCAGCAGAGTCACCACACTGTCAGGGACGTGATGGAGGCCAGCAGGCTCACCACACTTTCAGGGACATGATGGAGGCCAGCAGGGTCACCACACTGTCAGGGACGTGATGGAGGCCAGCAGAGTCACCACACTGTCAGGGACGTGATGGAGGCCAGCAGGGTCACCACACTGTCAGGGACGTGATGGAGGCCAGCAGGGTCACCACACTGTCAGGGACATGATGGAGGCCAGCAGAGTCACCACACTGTCAGGGACATGATGGAGGCCAGCAGGGTCACCACACTGTCATGGACATGATGGAGGCCAGCACAGTCACCACACTGTCAGGGACATGATAGAGGCCAGCAGAGTCACCACACTGTCGTGGACATGATGGAGGCCAGCAGAGTCACCACACTGTCGTGGACATGATGGAGGCCAGCAGAGTCACCACACTGTCAGGGACATGAAGGAGGCCAGCACAGTCACCACACTGTCAGGGACATGAAGGAGGCCAGCACAGTCACCACACTGTCAGGGACATGATGGAGGCCAGCACAGTCACCACACTGTCGTGGACATGATGGAGGCCAGCACAGTCACCACACTGTCAGGGACATGATGGAGGCCAGCAGAGTCACCACACTGTCGTGGACATGATGGAGGCCAGCAGAGTCACCACACTGTCATGGACGTGATGGAGGCCAGCAGAGTCACCACACTGTCAGGGACATGATGGAGGCCAGCAGAGTCACCACACTGTCAGGGACATGATGGAGGCCAGCACAGTCACCACACTGTCATGGACATGATGGAGGCCAGCACAGTCACCACACTGTCATGGACATGATGGAGGCCAGCACAGTCACCACACTGTCGTGGACATGCGGGGAAGCAGGGAGCACCCAGCCACTAGAGGAAAGGAAGAAGGTGCCCGAATTTAACTTCCCCTACTGATAAGGCCTGTAAAACCCAATGCACATTGTCTACATCAGTGGTAGTCAACCTGGTCCCTACCGCCCACTAGTGGGTGCTCCAGCTTTCATGGTGGGTAGTAGCGGAGCAACCAAAGTATAAATAAAAACATAGATTTAACTATAGTAAGTTGTTTTATAAAGATTTATTCTGCCAAACTTAGTGAAAATCTGACATAAAGTACTTGGTAAGTAATTATTATTATATGCATTAACTTGTTGTAACTCTGCTTTATAAATTTTATAAAGTCAAGTTACTTCCCTACTTTATAAATCACCATTACTGTGGAACCGGTGGGCAGTTAGAAAATTTTACTAACAGAGATACAAAAGTGGGCAGTAGGTAGCCCTGGTTGGTTGGCTCAGTGGTAGAGCGTCAGCTGGCATGCAGGAGTTCTGGGTTCGATTCCCAGCCAGGGCACACAGGAGAAGCACCCATCTGCTTCCCACCCCTCCCCCTCTCCTTCCTCTCTGTCTCTCTCTTCCCCTCCCGCAGCCAAGGCTCCTTTGGAGCAAAGTTGGCCCGGGCGCTGAGGATGGCTCCATGGCCTCTGCCTCAGGAGCTAGAATGGCCCTGGTTGCAACAGAGCAACGCCCCAGATGGGCAGAGCATCACCCCCTGGTGGGCATGCCGGGTGGAGCCCAGTCGGGTGCATGCGGGAGTCTGTCTGACTGCCTCCCCGTTTCCAACTTCAGAAAAATAGAAAAAGAAAAAAAAAGTGGGCGGTAGGTATAAAAAGATTAACTACCTCTGGTCTACATGGAGGTAAAAATAATTATCCCGCAAGAAAATATTCCCTACACTCACCACTTACTCATTTTTATTAATTACAGAGAAGCTTTTGAAAATGAACTGTTTTCAGTTCAGAGATTCTTGTCTGTTACAATTATCGTTAGGATTTTTTTCTTCCCTAACTGATCTGTGATTCTCAGATGCGTCTCATGTCCTTTTGTAGCTAGTCGGGTCCAGTGTCTTTCCTCTCTGACCATCTATATCTTGCCACAGATATTCATCTCCCTTGGCACTGGTGGGTCCCACTCTGCCTCCTGAATGCCTCAGGGTGTGTAGACAGGCCCTGCCGCATGTGCTTCCTAAACCACAGATCCCATCACCATCGGGGGTCTCCGCTAAGGTCACGCCTTCTCTCAAATTCAAACAACACCAATACCCCCCATTCCCCCCCCCCCGTGTAAAGTGGGAAGTCCGAGGCGCCCCGAGATTTCCCGGGAGGAACCATCAGAATAAGCGGCTCCTGCTTGTGAAACCACCGTTGCTATCTCTTAGCTCCTGTAATGTTTCTCTACCCAGTCCTACCGTGACCCACACTCCACCTTTCAAAATTTCCTGGCGGTCACTCACACAAAGCAGTCAGGGAGGTTACAGGGGATGGTGACAGAACTGAACGTTCTGCCTCTCAGGGGACCTGCGGATTCCCCTCCCCCAACTCCTCATCTGGACATGCTGTGGAATTCCGTCCTCTCCCACCGAGTCCGGGACCTACTTTAGACACTGCAGAACTAGCTAATGGGCATCTAGATAGGAAAGACCACCCGCTCTGGGTTGCCCTCTTTGCAGCAAAGATAAATAGGTGGCGGCTTTGAACTGTCACTTTCACTTTCTCTTCCTCAGACAGGAGCTGTCTGTCTTGGCTGGTCTGCAAAGTACCACATCAAAGTCAGTCATTTAACCAACCCACTGAAATTCTGTGTTTCCTTTAAAAAAAAAAATCAGCCCACCACATGGCCCTGGTAGTAATACCTGTTTACATTATGGCAGGTGCCTATGCTTCTCTGTGTCCCCCGCACACGGCGCCCCCCCCACTCCACCAACCACGCCCGGCCCAGGGAGTGCGGATGCCGGCTGAGCTCTGTTCATTCATCAGATCTTTGTTGACCGCTCACCTGAACCAGCGCTCTTCCTCCCTCTAAACCCAGTGGGAGATCAGTGCTCCATTCCAAGTCAGCTTTTGGGAAACTAAACACCGTTAGATGTGCCTGGGGCTAATGAGGGAATTTCCACCACAGCCAGCCAAGTCCAGAGTCTGGGGCACCCAGCCCCCACAAAATTCGCCAGGCTTCACGAACAGAGTGTGGATCTAGAAGGAATCTTCACCTTCACCTAAGTCAGGGGTCCCCAAACTTTTTACACAGGGGGCCAGTTCACTGTCCCTCAGACCATTGGAAGCCAGACTATAAAAAAAACTATGAACAAATCCCTATGCACACTGCGCAGATCTTATTTTAAAGTAAAAAAAAAACAAAACGGGAACAAATACAATATTTAAAATAAAGAACAAGTAAATTTAAATCAACCAACTGACCAGTATTTCAATGGGAACTATGCTCCTCTCACTGACCACCAATGAAAGAGGTGCCCCTTCCGGAAGTGCAGCGGGGGCCGGATAAATGGCCTCAGGGGGCCGCATGTGGCCCGCGGGCCGTAGTTTGGGGACCCCTGACCTAAGTCATCTGCCACCATTTGCAGGTAAATGCACAGACACCAGGGAGGGCAAAGCATTTCCTTCAAGGTTGGGTTTACTAAGTCCCCAGGATACATGCCTCTGGTGCCAGGAAGGGTTGGCAGGAAGGGGCCCCTGGGGAGGCAGTGTGGGGAACAGAGTGTCTGCAGACTGGCTTTGGGGTCAGAGACCAGAAATCAGACCCCAATAAGGCCACTTACCAACCACTCAGCCTGTGTCAGCTCTACCTCTGTCTACTCACCTGAAAGAACGGGATGAAGAAGTCCATGAAATAACACACAGGGAAGGGCCCGGCTTCTTAGCACCCAACACCTTTGGTTTTCTTGGTTCCTCTCACTCGAGATCCTGTCCCTTCTCACCAGGCAGCAGAGAAGATGCTCATTTGTCACCATCATGACTCTCTTAATGCCTTTCTCCCCCTCTTCCCGCCCAGGTCCTACAGTAGTGCTTCCACACTCACATGGACACACACACACTTGCACACAGGCACACACTCACATGCACACATGTACACACACACATGCCATGGATATGCTTGCATAGATGCACACACATGCACATACTTGCACATATACACCCTTGTACATGTACATAAACGCACATATACTTGTATCATACATACATGCACACTTGCACACATATGTACACACACACTCAACACTGACTCCCTTCCTGTGGGCACGGGCCATTAGCCTGCTCACTAGCCCTAGCAGTGGTCACCGCCATGGAACCCACGAGGGGTTCTCTGTTCACTTCAAGGTCTGGTTCCCAACAACCACCTGCCACACTGCACCCTCCTCGTTGGCACCTGCAGGCCTAAGAAAGGGTACAATGCCAGACACCACATCAGAGATGCTTCCTGTCTGGCTTTAATTAATTTCTTTGTTTCATGTGAAAAGACATCTCTAGCTGTCTAACCCACACTGTGTTTTGGCTGCCATACAAGGCTCTAAACGCTGCCACAGAGCATGGTTGACTTCCAATTTCGCAGTGGAGGGGTGAGAAGCGAGCCTCTTCCCCAGGGATCTGGACAGGAGCGTGTGCTGGTGACAGCTACATACAATGGAATACTATTCACCCTTCACAGGGGAGAAGATTCTTCCAGGTGTTACAACATGAGCCAACCTGGAGGACGCTGTGCAGAGTGAATTAAGGCAGACACGAAAGGACAACCCTTACATGATTCCTCTTACATGAGGGACCCAGAGCAGTCCAACTCTCGGAGACAGAAAGTAGGGTGGTGGTCGCCACAGGCTGGGGAGGGGGCAAGGAGAAAGGGGAGTTAATGTTCCATGGGGAAAAACGTTCTGATTGGGAGAACAGAGATGTGCTAGACATGAGCGGTGGTGATGGTTGCACAGCTCATGAATATAATTAATGACCCCAAACTGTCCACTTACATGTGGTCGAAATGGTAAATTTTATATTGTGTATATTTAACCCCTTAGAAATCATCTTTAAGAAAATGCTGATGCCTAGATCCAACCTCTGTAGGTCCTGATTGAGTTGGTGTGGGGTGTGGTTTGAACACAGAGGTTTTTTTCAACCCCCCCCCCCAGGTGCTCGGTCATGCAGGCCAAGGGGGTTTTGAGAGAAGCACAGACACCAGGGATCTGCAGTGCCCAGTGGAACCCCCACAGAGCAGAAGCTCACGCTGAAACAGCAGGCAGCTATGTGGGGTTCTGACCAGTGCTGCCCTCCCATGCCCCAGCCTGGTGAGTCCAGGAGGAAGCCTCACAATGCCCCATCCCCCGCCCCCCAACTGGGTGGCAGGGAAGAGGGGTAACTTGGCTGCACCTCTCAGCTCCTGTCTCTCCTGACTCAGCACTGGTAGGAGTGGAATGCCGAGGATATCAGATGGACGTATTGACATGTGTTCGCCTTGCTATTTTAAAAAAGTAAAACTTTCAAAAGACTCACACAAAGTTTTTTTATATATTGAAAGGATTTATTATCTCTAGTCTTTGGAATTTAACTCTCTTGACACCATGAACATACTATGGTTGGAATTGGTCATTTGAAAGCTTAATATATACACATTTAGTTTTTCTTCCCAGTGTCACTTTGGGGGAGGTCAAATATAAAATAAATACAAAAGTTATAATCACCAATTCATAAATTATATTGGCTGAGGTTTACTTGTCTAGACGAACACAGTCTGTTTCCTAAAAATCTGTTTAAGCCTTCTGTCCTTTTTTTTTTTTTTTTTTTTTTTTTTACTATTTGAGTAAAACACACAGATGTCACTGCTCCTGTGGGACACTGGAGAGATACAGGGTCAAAGCCACCCTAGGTGGGTCAAGGTTCCCACATGGGACACAGCCCAGTGAGCCTGGTCAGCAAGGAGGCTTCCTGGACGAAGACAGAGGTGCTGGCATGACACGGCGGGCTCACTGGCCCCTTCGTGTCTCTGGTCAGACAAACGGCCTCTGTCTGACAAGTTCCTTGAACTTTGAGTGGCTGCCTGGGGCGCCGGCCAAGAGCGCCGGCAAGCCCTGAGCAGAACGCCTTCACTGCCAGGAGCACGAGGAATCAATGAGGAGGCACCTGCCAATGTTGTCACTTAGAGCACCGCCAAACTTAGGCTTGCACTCGGGGAACCCAAGAGGCCCATGGGTGGAAGCAGACAGGACTCTCTACTTTTAAGATACTGCTACAAAGTGGTCCTCAAAGCTGGGAGGAAACCTGTGATGTTGAGTCTGCCAGGTCAAGGAAAGCAGGCACTCGGGGGAGGAGAGATCCGCAGCTGGTGAGCTCTGCGCCCTCCCCGCCCTCCCCGCCCTCCCCAGCATTTGTTCGTGTTGGGGTGAGTCCCTTGCAACTACTTCCTCTGACTTGGAAGCTGTGAACCATAATGGGATTCACAGCACAGGTTTTGCTTTGGTTTGATAATGTTCCTCAGAGTTCATTGAGGGAGGAGAGGGTGGGGAGGCCAAGAGATTTCATGTACTGGATTGATTTTATTTTATTTTTATTTTCAAATATACAGTAGGGTATTATTAAGTAGAGTCACCATGCAGCACATGACATCCCCAGGACTTAGGTATTTTATAGCTGGAAGGCTGTTCCTGTTGACCCCGTCCCCCGTTTCACCCATTTTAAGGGGGTTCAAATCTGTTCCTTTATGGTATAACCCAAATGTAAGCTGGTCTCCTGTGGTCTTATCTCGATATTCAAAGGGGACCAGTCCAGCTGCTCAAAGCCATGCAGAAGGACTTGAATCTTTATTTTCATCTCCTTCAAGGTTCTAGTTAAGAGGCCCCAACACCCCATCGTCCCCCCAAACCCCCACAGAGCCTCTCCCAGGCCAAGTCCATATCCTCTTCAGCACACAGCCCAACAGGTTTCCTGTCCCCTGCCTGCCTCAGTTCCCTCCTCCTCAAGGAGCGGCTCGTCCCTGCCACCCTAGGATCTGTCACCCGCCTCCCCCTTCCCACCCCACTTCTCATTTCCCCAGCCCACCCCCTTCCCATCTCCAAGTTTCTCCTCATCAACTAATCAACTGTGCAGGAATCCAGCGGGAACCTCACTCCGTAGGTGGGGCCCGGGGAAGAGGGCACTAGAAATGGTCACCAAGCAGCTGGGCCCACCGCACTGGCCAGACACAAGTCCCATGCCTCCCAGACCGCAGAGCACCCACTGAGGCTTCTCGGGCCCTGGCTTCTGCATCTGCATTTCTCTCCCCTCTCAGGGGACGCTGGCCAGGAAGAAGTTCCCAGGCACCCACCGGACAGGGCCGAGTGAAGCGGCCGTGAGTCCCAGGGTCCCCCTTTTGTCTTCCTTCCATGTTCGACCCTAGAATTACAGCTCTTCCTGCATCCCATGCGGTAACACACACTAGCCTAGCATGGGCAGAGCACTGGGGGTACGGGAGGGTTGCGGGGATGGGAAGTGCGGGGTAGGCATCTTTTCCTTCACAGACTTACAGAGTCCCTTTGGGTGGCAATCCTTCCCAGCTGCAGTCACACCTTGGAAGGTGCTTATCAAGAAGGCTCTAGCATCGGAGTTCAGCAGCTGGGGTCAAGTATCACAACCTCCTATCCTGACATCTGTGCGTCCTGGCCAAAGTGTCCTGACTCCTCTGCTTTGCTGCACCCGGGAGTGTTAAACATGAGGCCACTTGACGTGAACATTCCCCCGACAACTGAAGTTGGGCTCACTTCACAAGTCAGGGTTTGCAGAGCTGTGCACATGGCTTGGAATCCATTGACTGTCTTCGCACCACATATATTAACCAGGCCACCGACTTTATTATTTATTTATTTTCTGAAGTTGGAAATGGGAGGCAGTCAGACAGACTCCCACATGCACCCAACCGGGATCCACCCGGCATGCCCACCAGGGGGCGATGCTCTGCCCGACTTTAGACGGCTTGTGGAAAGCAGCCCATTGCTGAGAGTTGCAGGGACAGGCTTCTCCGTTTTCCCTCTCGTGAGGGTGCAGCACACACACCTCTTCCTCTGTGTCCTCCCACAATCCCATGCAATCCCCTCCCATGCTCTTACCACCAGGCCTCAGCTTTTCTCCTCCCCAGCCCCCCGCTCAGCCCTGAATTCTCTGCTGTCCATTCTATTGAATAGTTCTCCATCTCTCCTCCCTGCTGACACCACCACTGACAATGGTTGTCCCGGTGCTCACTACAAAACTCAAGACCCGGAACAGTCCTGTGGGGTAAGTGTTATCATGATAACCTTTTTTTTTTCCTTATTGCAGTAAAATAAACATAATGCAATATTTACCATTTTCATCATTTCTTTTTAAAAAGTTTTTTTTTACAGTTTGCTTTCAATTATTTTTACTAGTTTCAGGTATACAGTGTAGTGGTTAGACATCATGATTTCCTTGATATTTCCAGAACTCACCTGGCACCACACATAGTTACTACAATATTATTGACAATATTATTCCCTATGCTGGTTACTCAGGATGCTTGTTCTTAAATTTAGTTGCAACTCCAGTTTGGTCTTAGGAGGAAGTGAGTGCAACAATTGCCTATGCTGACACCATCTCGGATCCCTCCAAAAAAATGAACATTAAATATTCCCTATACTGTACTTTCCATCCCTGTGACTACTCTGTAACTGCCAATCTGTACTCCTCAATCCCTTTACCTCTTTCACCCGTTTTAATCATTTTAAATTACATAATTCAGGGGCATTTAGTACATCCACAGTATTGTACAACCACCAACCACTATCTACTTTTAGAACGTTTTATTTCTCACCCCACAAAGAAACCCTGGACCCAATAAATATTTGTAAGTGAAAATTAATAAAATCAAAATCCTCACTCTGGCCGGTTGGCTCAGTGGTAGAGCGTCGGCCTGGCGTGCAGGAGTCCCGGGTTCAATTCCCAGCCAGGGCCCACAGGAGAAGTGCCCATCTGCTTCTCCAACTCTCCCCCTCTCCTTCCTCTCTGTCTCTCTCTTCCCCTCCCACAGCCAAGGCTCCATTGGAGCAAAGTTGGCCCAGGAGCTGAGGATGGCTCCATGGCCTCTGCCTCAGGCGCTAGAATGGCTCTGGTTGCAACAGAGCAACGGCCCAGATGGGCAGAGCATTGCCCCCTGGTGGGCGTGCCGGTCGGATCATGCGGGAGTCTGTCTGACTGCCTCCCCGTTTCCAACTTCAGAAAAGTACAAAAAAAAAAAAAAAATCCTGCTGTCGCATAGGAAGAGAGGCTACCAATGGCAGTTTGTCTGCATATAATAACCAGATTAGCAGGCATTGAGAAAGCGTTGACTGCTTAGGTTGTGACTATGATTGCTGCAGAAGAAAGAAAAAAAAAGTTTTAAAATGCTTTGGTGGTATCTCATTTGAAAGAAACAAACGGATTACATTTTTCTGATTTAGCATTAACTGTGACTCTTCCTTCTCTCTGGGCTCATATGACCAAGATAGTAAATACAATATTGACAAAAAAAAAAAGTCTAGCCCTGGAGTGGGCAGATGCCAACCCTCCTCTGGCAGAAGCTGTGGTAAATCTCCTTCAAGGTTCTTTTCAGCAGGAAGGACTATGAGAAGATGAGGCAGCTCTGTCCCAGCTCTGCCTCTCACTGTCTGTGTGACCTCGAGGAAGTTAACCTCTCCAGGCCTGGTTTCCTCACTTAGAATGAAGATAAAAATTCATTCCTCTCTCCTCCAGTTGTTGATACAAAATGGCAATACAGTTGTCCCCCCTTTCCTGTGGGGAAGCACGTTCCAAGACCCCAGTGGATGCCTGAAACCATGGGTAATACCGAACCTTATAGGTACTATGTTTTTTCTCATATGTCCGTACTTATAATAAAGTTCAACTTACAAATCAGGCACAGTAGAAAATTAACAGCAATAACTAAGAATGAAGCAGGGAAATTAGGACAGTACATGATAATCAAGTTATGTGATGGTCATTTGTTTCAGGGGTCTCTGACTGAAGCCTATGCAGGAGCTCCATGCCTTCTGAGAAACACATTCTCGTCAGTCAGAACACGTTTTCTATTCATATCTTGTGCCCATAGTTTTAAAAGCCTTTTCCATCTTAACTGAGCACTTATCACACACTATGGCCATAACTTTTATAGTTTGAGGGATTGTTACTGGACAGGGAACCAGGGCCCTTCGGGTCTGCCTAGAACCAGCCAGTATTGTGTGTGGGTTCTTGACTTCATGCTGAAAATATTTCACAACACAAGTCCTGGTGATTTTGAGAGTAAGTTTACTAAAGCTGGGGACAGTGAAACCAGGAAGGGCCCAGGACAGAAGCAGCAACAGAAGAGCCTGGCTGAGGCTGTGTTGGCTCCCTGGGCAGTCAGAGACAAGGAGGCCTTGGAGACAGGACTGGGGGTTAGCCCAGAACAAGCTGCCACTGCTTACTGCTCCCCTGGTGGCAAGTCTCATGAGGACCCTTAGAGTTTAGCAGATGCATGCCTACCTGGGAAGAAGAGGGGAAGGGGGGAGGGGGAAAGGGAAGAGGCCAGCATGCTCCCAGGAGGGAGAGCACTGGGTCTTCCATCCTAACAGCTTTTAAGAGTAGGGATTTTAGGGTAAGTCTCAGGGGAGGATCTCAATAGACTATTTGATCCGCTCTCTAATTGTGGCCTTTTAGGGTCCTGGTCTCCACTGATTGGTCAGTGCCATCCTTAGTCAATGCAGCTGGTGCTGAGGTCAGCTGTAATATCACTTGTCTGGTTTTGCTGCTTTTAGGGCCTGGAGCCTAGATGTTATCCCTGACGGTTAATGCTTAGGGCTATTCTCTAGCCCCCTTGTTTACTCCCCTGCTAAGGTGTCCTGACAGGCCTGACTAGCAAACTGCCTGGGGAGCAACGGTCAGGGGAGGGGTCAAACCCTGTGACCAGCAGTATGCTAGTGGAGGACAGGTCACCCCCCGGGGGGCGAGACCTTATCTTCCCAGTTTGCCTGTTGCTAGGCACCTGGGGCTTTCTGCCCTGGTGGCCTGTACCTGGCCTGTAGTTCCTCCTCCAATAACTACGCAGATACATCCCAGCCAGACAAGTAACAAAAATGCAGAAAACACGGGCTCTGTGGGGGGTGACCAACATAGCTTTTGTTTACTCCATGAGAACATGGGGATCTAAAGACTCCAAGGTCAGTTGATGTGGCCACACTGAGCCACTACTGGTAAGGCTGCCCAAGTACCAGGAAGGTGTTGCCTTAAGTTTGGGCCAAACCAGGAAGCAGTCCAGGCAGCCCCTCAAGCCATGCTGGTGTGGTGGGAGGCTCTGCACCCTCGGTCCAACGAGAGAGATGCGAGAAGAACTCTGTGTGTTGATACCTGGTCATGGTCACGGTCAGGTACCTAATTAGATCCCAAGACTTCTCCATACCTGCGGTCTGAAAGAGTTCTCTTAACAGGACTTCTTCTAAATAGGACTGATCTTAGGAGGCGAGTATTTAATTTGTACTCTCTCAGGGTGGAGGCTACTCCTTGAATATTATACTGGGTGGACATCCAGGTGAGGTGTGAGGAAGGAGAGCCCGGTTTGGGGAAAGTGCAGTGAGGAATGCATGGTTTAGAAACGTGTAGTGCAGGGGTCCCCAAACTACGGCCTGCGGGCCGCATGCGGCCCCCTGAGGCCATTTATCCGGCCCCGCAGCACTTCCAGAAGGGGCACCTCTTTCACTGGTGGTCAGCGAGAGGAGCATAGTTCCCATTGAAATACTGGTCAGTTTGTTGATTTAAATTTACTTGTTCTTTATTTTAAATATTGTATTTGTTCCCGTTTTGTTTTTTTACTTTAAAATAAGATATGTGCAGTGTGCATAGGGATTTGTTCATAGTTTTTTTTATAGTCTGGCCCTCCAATGGTCTGAGGGACAGTGAACTGGCCCCCTGTGAAAAAGTTTGGGGACCCCTGGTGTAGTGCTTAGGGAAACCCTAGGCACATTCAAGATGCCCCCCCCCCCCGTGCCTGGTATCGAGACTGCTTACAAAATACTGTTGCTCCTCAAGAGATATAAGCATGAGGAAAAAGGGAAACTGAAATGTTAAAACAGAAAGAAGCTTAAAAATATCAAATTACTGAATCCAACTGCTTGCCTGTTTTAGGCTTTTAAGTGATGAGTGAAGGAAATATCCAGAATCAGACCACTGAAAGAAAAGAAACAAGTTCCATATGTGTTCGGCAGATAAAATATATTATGCTCACTTTGTTAAAGATGGCGCTGTCTAATGGAAGCCGTTGCCCAGGTGATATTAATGTGTGTTGGGAGTGAGCTGTGGGCAGGCAGGATCCTTGTAGCTTGGGGCTTGGTTTTGGGACTAAGCCTTTCCCACCCTTTTTGATGTAGGGTGGTGCACTCTCATGAGGAATCCCATTATGCCTCAGATAAGTGACTATGTATCAGAGACTTCCTTGTTTGTATACTGGATTAAAGGTTTTGGTTTCTACACTATAAAGTGGGCAGACCAGGAGCTTGCTCTCTCTCGGTTCCTGAGATTAGCATTAGAGAGCAGAGAAAGGCCATGTGGAGGAAGCCAGGAGAAGCAGCCAAGATAGTGGAGTGTTGAGTGAGAAGCCAGTTGTGCAGGGAGAAAGAAGGAGATGGGTGTAAAGCCAGTAGCCAGGGCTACCACTATCAAAGCAGCCTGGCCCATGCAGGTTCGCATTGGATTCGGACAGTCGGTAAAGAAACAACGGAGCCAAAAACTGATGGGCCATCTTCTTTAATCTTAGCTTGCACCCAGCGGGCAAGTAAAAACACACACTGGGCTCCAAAGCCCACTCACATTCAGTGCTCACAAAGCTACTGACTTATCCGAGTTTCCTAGAATCAAAGGTTTCTAGCTCACCAGACTTATTCACCTCTGTTCCCCATCTCCTTCCTTCTCCCTGCACAAACTCTGCCCAAACTGGCTTCTCTCTCAGCACCCTGCCATCTTGGCTGCTTCTCCTGGCCACATGGCTTCTTTCTGTTCTCTGCTCTCTCCTCTAATGCTAATAATCCCAGGAACTGAGAGAGCAAACTCCCATTCTGCCCCCACTTTATAGTGTAGCTTCACAACCTTTAATCCAATATACAAAATAAGGAAGTCTCTAATACAAAGTCACCTATCTGAGGCATGATGGGATTGTACCACCCCACATCAAAAAGGGTGGGAAAGGATTAATCCCAAAACCAAGGCTACAAGGATTCTGCCTGCCTTTAGCCCACCCCCAACACACAGTAATATCACCGGGGCAACGGCCTCCACGTGGGCAGTGCCATCTTTAACAAAGTGAGCATAATATATTTTATCTGCCCAACAATGGGGAACAGAGGTGAATAAGTCTGGTGAGAAACCTTTGATTCTAGGAAACTCAGATAAGTCAGTAGCTTTGTGAGCACTGAATGAGTGGGTTTTGAAGCCCAGTGTGTGTTTTTACTTGCCCGCTGGGTGCAAGCTAGGATAAAACATGATGGCCCACCAGTTTGTGGCTCTGTTGTTTCATTACCGTCTGTCCGAATCCAATGCGAACCTGCATGGGCCAGGCGGCTGTGATGGTGGGCCGTGAATACTGGCCATACAGTATGATGGTAAAATTACTAAACATATAACAAATTCAAAAGAAAGACACACATAAAAGAAAACATGTCACTTGGGTGTCTGTTGTCCTGAACATCTTTGAGATCCACAAAGCAGAGAGATTCAAACAGACAGCAGGGCTAGAAATCAATTCCTCTCCAGGAAGGGACGGATATTTGGAGAGGAATGGAGCAGACGTCTTTGTTAATCTCCATAAAGAATTTGCTGCATTCAAAAGAAATAACAGCCAAGTGGAAGGGTGCCAGGGCAATACCCCCGTTTTCCAGGCAGGAATAAAGGAGAAGCTAGGAAATCTCAGAGCCTTCATCTCAATGTCTGTAATTTGTAATATAATAGAAACAATCGCAGGGTGAGTTTGCCAAATGCATTTACAAATGAGTATCACTGCCTGTAATGAAGCTGGAGATAACCAACAAGGGTGCATAGAGAGAGGACTGGAGTCGATGAATCTCTCTCCCTCTCCCTCTCTTTTATCTTGGTGATCTGGCTATGGCACAATTAATAATCACATATGACTTATTTTACTGTAATGTCCCGGTTCTTTTTCCATAGGGGCTACTTATAATGTGTCCACGATAGAAGACAGCAAAATGAAAAGTAAAGCAGAGAACATCCAAGCATTCTGTGCTACCCTGGCCTGAGGCCAGGAGCCATTCACCGGCGCACGTGGCTATTCACATGAAACAAAATTGAAAATTAAACTCCTTCCTCACACTGACTAATCATCATCTTTCTCACCTGAGGCTTTGGCTGCCACACCGGACAGTGAAGATGGAGAACAAATATTTCCACCAGCACAGAAACTTTGATCAAACAGAAGAACAAAAACAAAACAAACAGAAAACCTCTCTCGAGAATGCTGACTTTCCCCAGAACTGTGAAGCAACAAACGTCTATTTTCAGACTCCCATTTTCTGCATTCACTGTCACTCACTTTGCTCCTCTGTCTCTTTTCAGGAATTCAGCGGCAACCAGTCTCTTCCCTCCGTGGAAACCTGCTCTCAGGAAAGAAGGGCGTGGACTCATTTATGCTCAGGTGTACATGACTCTTTTTTAACCTCACCGTTTCCAAAAACGTTTGCATTCTCCCAAGGAAGACATTGTTAATGGGCACACTTTAGAATCAGGACCCCAGATTGAGGTGAGGTTTTTGTTCTGGGGGAGGGGAGAGTATGTAAGGTCTTCTAATGCTTTTGAAACGTGAACCATCCTTTCTGAATGGAGACTACTCACCCCGATCTATCTGGCTTGAGGTTTGGGTTGTCCCTGAGAGTTTTCTCAGAGGAGGGGATGGTCTGGAGCTGCTTGCCTTCTAAGCTGGCCAACTTCAAACAAGGCGTGGAGCAGACACCGTCTCTATATATCTGTAACCAGACACCGCAAATCAGGTGAGCTGCATTAGGACTTTTCACGCCTAGCCTTCCTTCCTGAAATAAATGATCCCATCGATTCACCTGGAAGGACAGCCCATGGGCCACAGAGGAAGAACACAAGTTATCTGACAGAGGAGTCAGGAAACGGCGGCGAGAACTCAAGGTGCGTCCCCCACCCAAGTAACAGGCCCCTGGTGCATGGTCCTCCCCTCATGATGGCAGCAGGGTTGGGCCGGTACACCATAATTGACTATGTCATCCCCCTGTGGTCCTGTGGAAGCAGAGGGAGATGTCTGATGACAGCTCACAGACACCCACGAGGAGCCTCCTGGCAGCGGGCTTTGGGGGCCCTGCAACCCAAGTGTCACTCCAGCTGTGGCGCCAGAGCCTGGCTCTCACTGAAGGCTCGGAGCCTGGTCCAGAGGAGGTGGGGCGGGTGCTGTCCAAGCTTGCCCCTGTCTGCAACCACTGCAAAATTCAGGACGTCGTGCTCCACAGGCGCGACTGCCCTGTGGTGGGGGGTGGCGCATGGGAGGAGAAGTGTGAGAGCCGCACTGTACTCGGAACCTTCAGCTTGGTGCTGTGGATTTATTCGCTCAACTCCTGCAGGAAATGTCCCCTTGAGCTCCTTCTGACTCTGTGTACAGCCTCTATGACTACAGGGCGATAAAGCAACAGAGAATATGTCCCCATCACTCGGGAGTAATAGATGGCTCAGGAAATCCAGAGTCCCGTACCAGGTGCTCTGAAGTAACCCAGCGGTAGTGGATGCTGAAGGAGCTGAAGGCTGCTGCTTCAATGTCAATGCTCATTGCTTCCTGCAGACCTGCAGGCAAAGATGTCACTGCCACTCGCATTAAAGAGGGCACCTTACACGGGATCGTGTGGGCTGGCTTCTGCTATTGAACCACGTGAGGAAGGAGAACTTGTCCCAGCCTTGAGGAGAGGGTGCGTTGACATAGCAGAGGAAGTTCCCTGACTGGGATCTGAAGAATAAATTTGCAAGCTCTGGGAAACAGATCAGGTTCACGTGGGCCCAGGAGCTGGAAAAGCATCGAGCTTTGGGGAGACATGAAGTGGTTCTGAGTTCGTAGTTTCTGGGTTGGAGGTCGTAGAGGTCAGAGGTCAAAGAGCAGCTCAGGCCCCTGCCCACCTGCGTGCCTCCACCAGCTCTACACATGTTGGCTGTGTGATTTTGGACCAGACTTCTCCAGGATTGCCTGTTCTTATCAATAAGGTGCAGGTAGCACATCCAGACAGACAGGCTGTGTAGACTTTGTGGGATAGTTTATGTAATGTGGCTGTACTTAGAAAGCATATGAGAAGCAAGTGTGGTCACCTGATGTCAATGGATGATAGAGAACTTTCCAGAATTGGTGGCATGGTAATAGGCACTTTCTTGCTCGTGGAGAGAAGGCATCTAGGACGGGACACCTGGCCCTGCTGAGTGCTGGTGACGCTGTGGCTGAAATCAGGTAAATCCCGGCTCTGCCACTTACCACTTGTGTTTCTGCATCGCTCCCTGCCTTCGTTTTCTGATCTGTAGTCAGAATAACAGTGCCTACCCCATAGGCCTGTTACAGGACTCTAGAGAGGATCAACTGAGATGACTCACGTAAAGAAACTGGCATCCAGCAGTGCTCCATAAGTGACAGCTGTTGTTGTTATCACTTGTAGCCACTGATGGATGATCATTCTAGAAACCATGGCTTAGGGACAAACAACAGTTTTTTACAGTATAACTTAAGGAGCAGAGGAGAATGGGGTTTTCTCTAGGAACATACTTGTCTTCTCTCTGTGCCTCTCCTCCCATTCAATCTGTATCCTCTCCTCTCTGAGTTCTCATGCTCTTCAAATGTCTTGCTGCCCAGGACTGTGCCTTCTGACGCAAACCAGACCTGTCCTCTCTGTAAGACTTTTTGTTTGTTTGTTTGAAATCATGGTAGATTTGCATGCAGTTCAAATACAGAACAGCCTGTCACAAGGGTACCTTGCCCATCACTCTTGTTGCCCTAGGTGTTCCCTGATCTCACCTCCCCACCATTTTCTCACAAAACTTTTCTTTCCTGAGTTCAAAGACCTGCTAGGAGCATGCATGAGAAGAGTTGGGTTGAGGTGGGGAAGAGAACGGGGGCTCAGTGCACCAGGCAGACACATCTAAGCGGAATTTCATACACACGTGCGCACATACACAGATACACGCTGTCTCAGTCAGTTCAGGCTTCTATAACAAAGTTGTCATAAACAACACGCATCTGGCCTGACCAGGCAGTGGCACAGTAGATAGAGCATTGAACTGGGATGTAGAGGACCCAGGTTCGAGACCCCGAGGTCACCAGCTTGAGCACAGGCTCACCAGCTTGAGCACAAGGTTGCTGGCTCGAGCAAGGGGTCACTTGGTCTGCTGTAGCCTCCTGGTCAAGGCACATGTGAGAAAGCAATCAATGAACAATTAAAGTGCTGCAAAAAAGAACTAATGCTTCTCATCTCTCTCCCTTCCTGTCTGTCTGTCCTTCTCTCTGTCACACACACACACACACACACACACACACACACACACACATATACCTGTGTCTCATGGCTCTGGAGGCCGGGAAGTCCAAGATCAAGGCACAGGCAAAGTCAGCAACTGTTGAGTCACTTTCTCATGGACAGTGGTCTTTTCATTGTCCACATGGTGGAGGGACAAGAGAGCTCTCTCATCTCTGACATAGGGCACTGATCCCATTCTGGAGGACTCTGCCCTCATGACCTAATCCCCTCCCAAAGGACCTACCTCCTAACACCATCACCTTGTGGGTTAGGCTTCAACATATGAATTAAGAGGGGTGAGAGGTGGGAGGAGACACAAGCATCCTGATCATAACACACACACCTTTAGACCTTTTAGAAGCATCTCCCCACCCTTTTGACCCGTTGGGATCAATGTGAATTTCTTTGCCTCCTTTGTGGTTCAAAATTTAGAAGATGATTTTAGGAGATAAAGTGATGATTTTAGGAGATATAAAGTATCACATATTTCAGCATAAATGTGTAACACTTAAAGATCACTGAAGCAGAATACATCTAGGCTAAATAGAAGAAAACCTTTGATGTGTAGATTATTGTTGTGAACCAGCCCGACTCATAATTTCGCCGGTCTTGGGTGGAAACAGTGGAAGATTAGAAAATAAACACAGAAAGAAAAAGGATGGAATCGGGAGGTCTTATGGTAGCTGATGGTCCACCAAAAAAACCCTACACGTCCAAAAGCTTTATTTTTATAGTGTAAAGCAAAGTCATCAATTAGCAAACCAAAGAGATCTCTGAAACAAACACATTTCAGAGGCAAACTAAGAATTTTTCCAAGTGCATAAACGCTGTACCCTACATAACATCTTAACTGCACAAAACAAAGGGTAAAAGAAAACTGCCTCCAGTTTCTCTGAGGGACAAGGAGGACAGGACTAGTAGAAACAGTCTGCATCACAGCTAACATGGAGGAGAGGGGAAGGGCGTGTCAATTGCCTTTACCAATTTAAACAATCAAGTCAGAGGTTGTGGGGAAGAGCGTAGTCTTTAGCAACTTAATAATCATGCAGTGAGGTGGGGGGATGGGCAGCCAGGACCCGGTCAGCGTACTGCCAGTCCCCCACACCTCTGTCCCCCACAAATCTAAACTGCGAGGACTCTGTCAGTTTGCAACCTCCACAGACTAGAGCACATAACATAGTAAGTTACCAAAGAGGCAAGACTGCTCACCCTTCTTGTTCCTTTCTCTTTTCTCCTTCCTTTTCTGTTCCTCTTCATTTGTCTTCTCTTCCCTCCTCTTCACTTCCGGAAAGGAACAAGAAACAATAATAGTATTTTCACCAGGCTTTGTTTGAAATTTCAGTTCAAACCAAGAGTCTGGGGGGTCAGCCCCCACACCACATGCCACGTGGTAAGAGGAAGGGAGACATCAGGTGTCAGCTGGGGCAGTGGCTAGGTAACCGGACGGGGCCACCGGAAGCCTGGGGGCTGTGGGCTCCTGATGCAGGAGGCACTGAGGCCAGCAGTGTGACTTGCAGCAACAGAGATGAGAGGAAACTATTGGTCGTGAGCTCTGCATCCGTGGGGAAAGGACTGGAACACGTTGGGGGCTGCTGCTCCGCCCTCCCTTATCCACGCGGGTTCTGGGCCACAGGGACAGGTTTTTATCCCTGCAAGGTTTAGGGCAGGGGTCCCCAAACTACGGCCCGTGGGCCGCATGCGGCCCCCTGAGGCCATTTATCCGGCCCGCACCGCACTTCCAGAAGGGGCACCTCTTTCATTGGTGGTCAGTGAGAAGAGCATAGTTCCCATTGAAATACTGGTCAGTTTGTTGATTTAAATTTTCTCGTTCTTTATTTTAAATATTGTATTTGTTCCCGTTTTGTTTTTTTACTTTAAAATAAGATATGTGTAGTGTGCACAGGGATTTGTTCATATTTTTTTATAGTCTGGCCCTCCAACAGTCTGAGGGACAGTGAACTGGCCCCCTGTGTAAAAAGTTTGGGGACCCCTGGTTTAGGGGAAAGTCTCTACCCTAGTGAGTATGGTGAGCATGGGAGAATTTTTACACTCTTTACAAAACTCTGTCTCTCATTTTTACCCCCGTATGAACAGGCATAACAATAACGACAAGAGGAAATTGACAACTAGATCTTACAAAATCCCAGGAAGAGTCTTGTCAGCACAGGCTGACGTCTCCTTCTCTTGTGTGGCATTCTGGGCTCTTCTCACAGGTTGTGGGGGTTAATTCGGGTACTTTTGCCCCTGGAATAGTTTGAGAATAAAATAAGAATGGGAACAAATATGATGTTGATACAGCCGTTCTGGAAGTCCAGGCCTGGATGAGGAGTTCTGGACGTCTTCCTGCCCTGAGACCCGGATCCAGTCTGACCGGGGGCATGCTGAGGGTGACACGTGGGAACTGTCCAATAGAATGAGTAATTCAAAAACGTTAGTCTATTACAATTAGGTAGGTCAATGAGAAAGCATAATTGTGGCCATTTGGATTTTGGATTTGCAGCCAAGGTCACAAGTGTGATTTCTGTTTTTCTTAATAAATCAGGTTCACCTAAAAAAAAAAAAAAAATGGGTCTGGAAAGCAGAGAGTGGCTCTTGAAAGGTCTGACCGGCGCCATCCTATAGCTCAGCCATGAGCAATATGTGGCTGGTTAAACTGAATGAAAGTTAAACACCATTAGAAATTTAGTGCCTCCTGCACTGACCACATTTCAATTGTCCCACGCTTCAAGTGGCCAATGGCTGCCATATTGGACGGCACAGATGGTGACTATGTTCATCTTCATGGAATGCCCCGGCAGGCAACCCTTTCATAGACTCACAGTCACATTAATGTTAAATACTTGATGAAAAGGGTTAGGTTTTATATTTCTTTTTTCAAAACAACATGGCTAATTAGAGACGGTATCATGATGACGGAGAAATAGTTCTATTGGGATGAAAGAATTAACCCAGGGTTGTTAACTGAAATACACACAGGAAGGCGTGTAATCGGTAACTACAGTACATGAGAATCATATCTGAAAACTGAATTTTAAGAGTTCCTTCCAGGGATAGCACACACTCTGCTGGGAGGAAATGACTATGTTAGATGAGCACATACACAAAATAATGGTGGTTGAAATGAAAAAAAAAAAAAGTTTTGAAAGGAAACAAGAACTAAAAAGGAAGGGATAAGGGATGAAGTCTAGTGGGTGTCATTAGTACTAACATTGGGGAAACGCGATAAAGACATAACTAAAATCGGAAAAGAAAGTCTCGTAGGTAAATCTAAAGATTCAGGGAAGACACATAAAGACAAACAACAAAGCTAGGGAAGATCTTGCCAAAAAAATATGATAATAGGGTTTTTAAGGTCCAAAGCTCACACAAGTGGAAAGGAAAACCCAGACTCGCATCAGCGTGTGGGCAAAACATAAGGAAAGAATTTGTGGAAAGGGAAATGACCCTTGAACACATGGAGGACTTTCCTTCATTAATGGTCAAAGAAAAAAAAAAAAAATGTGACTTGAAGGAACATTTATCAAAGTGGCAAAGAGAGGGAAAGATGGAAAGAGTGAAATATGATCAAAGCACAGGATAGAACAGGAGGCCCGTTGCTTTCCCACAGTTATCAGAATGTAAATCAAGGCAACCATTTCTGAAAGCCGTCCAGTAAAATGTACCGAGAAAATGTGCATACCCTTCGACCACTGTTCCCACTTCTGATGCTAAGCAAAGAATCCAAAAGGTGCACAATGCTTTCTCTGCCAAGTTTGACAACCCCTATTTTAAAATGAACTGGGCAGCCCTGGCTAGTAGCTCAGTTGGTTAGAACATCGTTTTGATATGCCAAGGCTGCAGGTTCATAACCTGGTTAGGTCACGTGCAAGAATCAACCAGTGAATGCATAAATAAGTAGAACAACAAATTAGTGTTCTCTCTCTCTCCCCCTTCCTTTCTCTCTAAAAATTAATTAATTAATTAAATGAACTGGGCAGTGTTGAATACATTCTTTTAAGAAGCCAAAAACACAGAAATTAGGAGCCCTCCTTTGCCCCTTCCTCAATCCCATTCACTCCCCCCTCCCCAGCACTGAGGCTGGGAGGGGTCCTTCAGACACTTTGCCATCCATCTGTCCATCTTTCCATGGGGTATCACACTATGCAGAGGTATACGATATATTTTGTGGGGTTTGGTTTTGTACACAAATGAAATCATGTTTAAGTATTACTTTATCACTTTCCCTGTCCCTGTGAGACCTGCGCTATCACGGCCGAGTGCCCTGTCTGTTCTTCTCTGAGCCCGTGCACTGTGCTTCTGTAGGAGGGAGAGCCAGAGGTGGAAACACGGGCTGCGTGCTGGAGTTACAGTTGACACTGCAAGAGAATCCATGTGCACCCGCTTCACCAGGCTCGTAACACTGACTGTTATCGAAGAGTTACCGCATCTGCCAGCCTGACAGGTGAACATCATATCGAATTGTTTTAATGCTACTGAACTGGTTGTGTTCAGCTGTGCATTAATCCTTGGCTTTATGTTGAAAATGTCTTCTAATCACCTTTCAACTATTTTAAAACTTGTTAGTGGTACCTTTCTCATAAAACCTAAAGGTCTTTTGTGATCTGATTTATCAGCCATTTGCTATGCTTCCGACTTCATGTGCTGTTTAAAATGGCTATCATTCGCCAGAGATGATAGAAATATTCATGCACATTTGCTTGTGATACTTTCATGCATTACGCTTTTCTTACACACTCAAATCCATCTACAAGTTATATTGCCATGTGTGAAAGAAAGCTTACAGGATAAAACTAGGTGGAAGAATAACATGTGACAAAAATGGCATATAGAAAAGAAACTAAAATAAATATACCAAAACACAAACCGTGGTTGTCTTTGGGTAGAGAGATTAGATGTGATTTTCTCCCCCCTCTAATTTTTTGTATGCCTGAGACTTTAAATAGTATTGGTTATAGTTAGAACACCTTTTATGTCCCTTTTCTGCCCAGTACAGTGCCTGTCCTTTGCCCTATACCCACATGGTTTGAAGACACCCAATCACAGCACTCTACCCTTGGCCACTGATGTGGACTCATGGTACAGACTGGGCCTGCCAGGGTCCTTAGCTGCCCCAGGAGGCGAAGGATACCCCTGTCCCTGGTCACAAGGCTGACAGGTGTGCGGCCAGAGCTGCTTATAGACTGACTTGAGCTGACCAGATAGTGAAACAAGTCTCACACACACACACACACACACACACACACACAGGGCCTCACATCACATAAGCACCAGATCTAATTTCCCCCAAGCTCAGGCCCATCTGTGGTTGAGTTACCGCAGCAGATAAATCCCTTCCTCCCTTTTTGCTTGAGGGTGAGTAGGATTTCAGTTACTTGTACCACTAGGGTCCTGAATGAAAACAGCTGTCAGGAAAGGGAGAGGAGAGAAAGCTTCAGAGATAGGAAAATATCATTAGTAAGAAGTAATATACATGCATCTGGGACTGAAGCAACCCTCACTTTGTAGAAGAGACATTAATACAAAGAACATAAAACAGCAGCCATTTGGTGTGTAGCCATTAGAGCATCTTATTACTGAAGAGATAACTAACCGAATAAGATAGTAGCAAGCATCGGCGTAATTTCATAATGTCTGTGTTCCCAGCAAGGCAGGGAAGGCCAATGACATTAAGCATGATGTTGACAGGAACAGAGATGGCACTCTGAAGATACAGCACCTCAGGTTGGCTCAAACAAGGTGTCAAAAGAAAGAGACCTACATATATTTGCAGGCATATGATTAGTAGACTCCATCTGTGGATTTTAACAAGGGGTGTTTGGCTTAATTTTAAAACATACTTCTGGGCAGTGTCTTGTACCATGGAACTCAAGAGCTGAAAAACTTTAAAGGGTGTAGCTCATTCATCTTAAGAATCATGAACCCTGCAGAGATTCAGGCCCTTAATTGGTGTCTTATAGCTAGTCATCCCAGTGTAGGGTTCAAACCATGTGTCTGGGACCCAGTCTGACGGACTTTCTATTGCCTTTCAAGTGCCAACATGAGATGGCTAAGGTGGAACAACAAAGACAAAATCTCTCTGTGTGTGCACACACTCACACACACACAAACACACCCCTCAAAATAACAAATACGTTACCTGAAGAAGAAAGTAATTCTGATCCTTTTTACACACACACACGCAAATCTAAGTTTCTGTTAAGTATTTTAAAGACGTGTTGAAAGTACACTGTGTTGTTAAAGAGGGTTGAAGTTAATTGCTCATGGAAGAAACATTTATCTGGGTGGAAGTTTCTGCTTGACAGACACAGGCTTTCAGTCTGACAGTTAGTTGTAAGAAATGAGTGAGTCTCTTCAAGTTAATTTATTTTTTATGCGGTGGGATGACAGTCATCATCCGAAGTTATTTTTAAGTTTTCCAGAAGCGTGAAAAAACTAACCAAATCATTCCTTTATAACTTGTTTCAAGGGCAAAGTTTGACTTTTGTTTTGAAAATCATTTTTAAACGGACCTGCCACTCTCCAGGAATCCAACCTTTCCAGAGTCTCTGGGACACCAAAGAGCTATTGCAAGTAGGGAGGAGTTGGCTGTATCTCTTCCCCGGTCAAAGGTACACCTCACAATTTGCGAAGTGTGATTATTATTTTTCTGAATGTTGACTATTTTTAAAGATTTTATTTATTGATTTTTTTTTTTTTTTTTTTTTTTTTTAGAGAGAGAGAAAAGAGGGGAGGAGCTTCTCACATGTGCCCTGACTGGCAAGCTTGGGGCGTCAAACTGGCAACCTCAGCATTCCAGGTCAACACTTCATCCACTGTGCCACCACAGATCAGGCTAAATGTTAAATTTTTTAAAAACTGGACAAAAGGTCAAATTGAACTTGATTTTTTTTTTAGTATAGTTTTTCAGTACATGTGTGAAAAAATATTTGGAGTTTGTTTGGAGCTTAGCACACAAAGGTTTGAGAGTCATTTCGGATCAGAAGAAACCAGGCGGAGGCAGTCAGTTGCTCTGTGGCTATGAAGCGGTACTCACTGCAAAGGCCATGCTCAGTCCTCCTCTGAACTTCATACACCGTCAGCCGAAGCACGCGGGAAATGGGAAGACGGACGCTTCCCACCAATGGAGAGAGATAAGAGTCCATTGCCATGGCCGCTGCTGCAAGTTTGCATTCCAATGTCACATTACACTCCCTACTCTTCTTATGTTTGTTGCACTATATTTATTTAAATTAAATATAATGTTAAAATATAAATAAGTATCAGAATAATAAATACATTGTATCAGAAATAAGTATAACTGTAAATCATTATAAGTAAAAAATAATTATAATGAATAATAAATTAAGTATATTAATTAGGTCTTAAATATAGTATTTATTTCTTTACATTAAACCCGCAGCTCTCTCTAGCTCAGGGGTCTCAAACTCGCAGTGGATTAGTCTGCGGGCCGCACAAAATTGTTTGGCGGGCCGCGAGTTTGAGACCCCTGCTTGTCCTCTGCTTTACTTCTTCTAGAGCACTTGGCGCACCTGTGGAATCATACAATTTGCCTGTGTTCCTTGTTACTGTCACCTTGGTGGTGAGTGTTATTTATTTTGTTTACTGCTGCACACCAGTGCTAAGAATCAGGCCTGGGACATCACAGGCTCAATAGATACGTAGCCAACATGCATGACGAGTGTTTTGGTGATGTGTTAAATCGGACCATCAGATGACTGATGGAGAGGGTGCCCCTCCGTGGCAAGTGTGCCTGGTTTGGGAGTAACGATGTACGTGTGATGTGTAGGGAAGGAAGGCTGACCTGGTGAGATAGTGCTTGACCTCAGAGCCTATGTCATGGATGCAGTGTATAATGAGCCCCTATCGTGGGACATTTCTTGATTCCTGATGAATTAGGTCATTTGATTTTACTTCCCACAGATGTCCTCTGTTGTTACAAGGTTGGTCTTCAGTGGTCTGCATGTCCCTGGCCATCTAGATCCTTCTCTTCTCTCACCAGACCGGCTCGGGCAAACCTCTCCTGTGACACTGGTCTTTACATCATGGTCCCAATACTCAGGTCAGTCTTTCTCCTTTTCAGAGCGCAGGCTCTCAGGCCCAGTGGGGCCAGGGGCTGGGGAGGTGCTTGGGCTCTGCGGAGGTGGCCTGAGACAGAGAACAAGCCGATTTCCAAGCATATACAGCAATTCTGAAAGAAAGAACAGTGGTGCAAATTAGTACTTCTTCTGATAAACCACGAACACCAGCCTTGGACTCACTAAATCATGTCTTCCCCCATCAGTTTGTAGGAAGACATTTACTTCTTTTCATCTATGGTAATTTCAGACATGAGAAGCTTTGTCCTTGGCCTGACCACAGCTCTTTGATAAGATGTAGTGGGGCTTTCAAAGCTCATTATTGGTAGTTATTGATGGTTCTGAGCTTACTTAAAAGACAGCCAACTTGTTATTCTCTGAAAGCCTCCCAAGCTACCTTGTTCCTATATGGTTATCAATACATTGAATATAACGAGCCGCTATACAGACCTTCCTGCACCAAGCACTCCGCTAAGCTCATTACACATATTACCTCATTATCCTACAGAACAATTTCACCATTAGATAGGGACTGTTATTATCCTTATTTAACAGACAAGGAAGCTGAAACACAGAGAAAGGATGAGTAAGTACCTAGAGCTGGTAAGTTCCTGAGCCAGGATGGGGATTCAGGCATTCCCCTACCTGTCTCAGTCCACCACCACACGAGCCAAGCCCTGGCCCTGATCTTTATTTATCCTTCTGCTCAGAGGAAGACCCTGCTGCCCATCTCTGCAGTCATCTCCCCAAATTCCTTGCAGTTGGGATGAAACCACTCAGTGGCCCTTTCCATTCTTTGCAAACACTCACAGGTCCTATCAGTTCACCTCTTGGCTGGCCCCTGCTCAACCTTCTAGCTCCCTGAAGTTTTAACTGGAATACTTACAAGTGAAGAGTTCAACCAGAAAAATGCCATGATCTGAAGGGTCTGGGGGAAATGGGTCTGGTGCTGGTATGTGGAAGGGGCCGGAGGAGGGTATGTGGTTGAGGAAGGGGGTGGGGGGGAGAGCTGTTGGAAAGTTTAGCCATGAACACTGCAGGACGTTTGGGAATGGAGGGGAAGGGATGGATTCCAGAGTCATTCCAGGGAGAACAGTGGATCCTATGGGTGGACAACTGCCTCTGGGGATACTGGAGAGAAGGCAGTTAAAATGATCCCATCTTGGGCCCAAATAGGCATCATGAGAGTGTCATGACCTAAACAGGTCTACCAGGGAGCTCACCTAAATCAAGGAGAATAAGAAGTTCATTTTAGAATTCTTGTAATCATCCCCACTCAGCAGTTGAAAAGACACCATAAATGAGTATTTAACGAGCTCCTTCAAGCATCCCACAGAGCCTGTGATGTAAAATCTCCAGCAGCCACTAAGCAAGGGTGCTGGGAGCAGGGCCTTCTTCCTGGCACTGCTTCCCAGAGTACTGGGCGAGTTCGATGCGCCCAGCCCTCACCCACAGAGGTGGAATTTGGCATAGGATGTAAGTGTGAAGAGCACAGCTTGCCAAATAGCCTAACCCCAAACAGTGGCAAGTGACCTTTCCGTGTCACACCTAAAAATCCTCAGAAAGTGACAGTGCAAACCAGTTATGTGCTTGGTTTCCAGACTTGATCTCACTTCATACTAAAAGAAACTTTTTTAATAACAAACTCAAGGACTCTTGGATGGGCCTTCCTGTTTCTTTCTCCAAAAGAGGAGCTGAAAGTGCCAGCAGCCTACACATGGTGTGTGTGTGGGGGGGGCTCCTTGGCAGGTAGCTGCGGTATGCAGGCACCCTAGGTGAGAATGCAGGAATAAAAGCTCAACGTCAGGGCTTCACCTGGGCCCAGACTGCTGGCCAGGCAGGGCCCGGAGGGGTACGCTCAGAGGCAGACAGGGCATGCAATGCCAGGGAAGGGTTTCAAGAATCCAGATGTCTGGTGACTCATTTTAGGGACTGGCCCCCAATCTCGGATGGGACCATCTTCCCCGATGTCACAGAAGCGCAGTAGCGGACGCCACGCACAGCAGAGATCATTCCCACGAACTTGCGGGGGCAAATCTCTTGCTTCAGAGTCTGACTTTGGACCGAGAACCTGAGTGAAGTGAGGTGCGCGGTCCTCCGTCCACAGGGAGTCGCCGGCTACGGCAGGGGAGGCGGCCCGTGTCGGCCCGGCCGCTCGGAAGCCCCGGATCTGGAGACCGCGGGCCGGGGAGACGTCCAGTCCGGGTTTTGCCGGCTCGGGGCCGAGGGCTCCGAGGCGGGTGGCGGGCGCGCGGCAGTAGCAGCGCCCACAGCTCCGCCTGAGCGGCCGCGCTAGGCCCAGAGGCGCGGGCCCGGCCGCCGGCCGCATGGGGCGCAGCGCGGCCCGCGGCTCCGGAGCGGCGGCAGCGGCATTGGAGGTGGCGGCGCGCGACTCGCTCACACCCACTGCTTTCCCGCCGTAGTCCCGCTGCAGCCCGCAGCCCGCAGCCGGCCGCAGCGTGCCCAGCAGCCGCGGGAGGAGCCACCGCAAGGAGCGGAGCCGACAGAGCCGAGCGCAGCGGAGGGACAGCTCGGTGGCAGGCATGCAGGCGCGCCGCCTGGCCAAGCGCTCCAGCCTGGGCGGCCGCCGTGGCGGCCCCGCACTGCACCCGCCCGGCCCGGCGCCCGAGAGCGGGAGGCCTCCGCTGCCGCCACCGCCCCGGAGCGCGGGGACCGGGGCCGCTCGGGCCGCCGGGGCCGCCGCGTCGCCTGTGCTGCTGCTGCTCGGCGAGGAGGACGAGGAAGAGGAGGGTGCAAGCCGGCGGCGGCGGGGGCTTGGGCGGGTGCTGGAGAAGCCCCGAGGGGGTGCGGAGGAGGACGAGGACGACGACGAGGACGATGACGAGGAGGGGGTCATTGAAGTGGTGGACGGCGACGATGACGACGAGGACGGCGAGGAGCGCTTCCTGCCCCTTGGCCCTGGCCGCGCGGTCCCCAGGGGCCCGGCCCGGGGCGCGTTGAAGGTGTGTGTGGGGCACGAGCCCGACGGGCAGGGAAGGGAATATGGGGCTGGGGAGGGGACCGGAGGCTGGAAGGGACAGCCCGAGGAAGGGACTGGGCCCGGGAGGAGCCGGCCCGGGGAGGGGACAGGGGGCCGGGGAGGGGATAGGGGGCTGGGAAGGGGACGGGATTCTGGGGAGGAGACAGGCTGGGGAGGGGTCAGGGGGCCGGAGGGGAGGGCCCGGGGAGGGGACAGGGGTCCGGGAGGGGACGGCCCGGGGAGGGGACAGGGTTCAGGGAGGGGTGTGTGAAGCACGCGGGCTGCTCAAGGGCCGGTTTTGCTCATCCTGATCTCGGCCTCGTTGAGCGCGGTCGCTGCCCCTTCCTCGAAGGCTGGTCTCGTGCGGGCGCGGGGAAAGGCCACTTGTCTCCCTGAGGTCGGGAACTTGGAGCTGGGACGAGGTACGCATGGGTTTGCGCCGGGTGGGAACAGGCGAGGTGGGAGGAGTGGGATATTATTCTTCCCGAGGAAGCGGGAGTGTCCCCTTGTCCTGGATTTGAGGGCTAGTCGGGCTCCCTGCTACCAGCAGGCAGCTTGTTTTGTCCATGTGAGCCCCTCTCCACCCAAGAACAATTATCGAGTGTCGGTCGCCCGCTCTAGGAGGGAACCGACTGGTGAGCCCAGCGCAGTCACAGCAAGCCCGCGGTTTCTGCACGCATTTCGCTGGCAATGTTGGCACTGCCCCTTGCGCTCCCCTGTTTCAACTCGACATTGTTTAGCATTTTGCCTTTTTTCCTTGCTCAAAATTACAAACGAGAAAGAGAGAGAGAAAAAAGAGGAATTTGGGAAAACTGGGGTGGGGTGGGGGATCTGGCATTGAAAATGAATGCGAGTTTTATCTGAGGATCTGAGGATTCCAGCGAAGTCCCTGTGCCCTGGAGCACCAAGATCCTTCGGTTTGTGTATCTTCAGGAGATAAGGGGTTTATTATTACACAACTGACTGGCTGGGCTTCCAGGCATGCGATTGGCCAAGGCAAACCATGCCAAGGTTCATGCACAGTGTGTGTTGCTAAGAAGTTTTGAGGGCAGCAAGTGGTAAGGAGGAAGGGAGGGTGTGATTTTTCTCAACAGTGGATCTCAGCGTCAACTGCATGAGTGCTTACCTGAGTTATCAGAAGATACTGGTATATTAGGAAGGAAAAATACATAAGCAAGTGAGTTTAATAGATAGAAAGTTGTGTTTTTTGCAAGGACCAGCATAAAAGTCAGCTCCTCAAAGCAGGAAATTGTAGTTCCAAAGGAACCTTAAATGCCAGCATTTTGGAACAGCCTCAGAACAGGCATGGTCACAGATTTCTTTCCTAAACCACCCTGGGAGTCTCTGCTCTGGAAATGAGAAATTTTCAGCAAGTAGTCCTTTGGGAAGATCATTTTGACAGTTGCTTGTTGGGATCCAGACCATGAGCATACTCATTACCATGACCTGTTAAAAGCCTGCATCGGACGGCTATAGGACTTAGCTGGGTTTGGAATTAAGTCATATGGCATCAGTGACATTGAGGTACAGGAGTAGTGACTTGGAAGATATGCCTTGTTGTTTGAACAGTGCTTGCACGATTTGTGATGGAAAAATTAATTATAATTTATGCTTTGTGATCCCAGCAAACCCAACATAGTGGAGGAGGGGGATCAAATCTACAAAAACAGGTCCTGGGCCCTGGCCGGTTGGCTCAACGGTAGAGCGTTGGCCTGGCGTGCCGGGGACCCGGGTTGGATTCCCAGCCAGGGCACATAGGAGAAGCGCCCATTTGCTTCTCCACCCCCCCTCCTTCCTCTCTGTCTCTCTCTTCCCCTCCCGCAGCCAAGGCTCCATTGGAGCAAAGATGGCCCGGGCACTGGGGATGGCTCCTTGGCCTCTGCCCCAGGCGCTAGAGTGACTCTGGTCGCAGCAGAGCGACGCCCCGGAGGGGCAGAGCATCGCCCCCTGGTGGGCAGAGCATCGCCCCTGGTGGGCGTGCCGGGTGGATCCCGGTCGGGCACATGTGAGAGTCTGTCTGTCTCTCCCTGTTTCCAGCTTCGGGAAAAAAAAAAACAAAAAAAAACAGGCCCTGGCCGGTTGGCTCAGTTGTGGAGCGTCGGCCTGGCATGCAGGAGTCCCGGATTCGATTCCCGGCTAGGGCACACAGGAGAGGCGCCCATCTGCTTCTCCACCCCTACCCCTCTCCTTCCTCTCTATCTCTCTCTTCCCCTCCGGCAGCAGAGGCTCTATTGGAGCAAAGATGGCCCGGGCACTGAGGATGGCTCTGTGGTCTCTGCCTCAGGTGCTATTGTAGAATGGCTCTGGATGCAACAGAGTGACGCCCCAGAGGGGCAGAGCATCGCCCCCTGGTGGGCATGCCAGGTGGATCCCGGTCGGGCTCATGCGGGAGTCTGTCTGACTGCCTCCCCGTTTCCAGCTTCGGAAAAAAAAAATGCAAAAAAAAAAAAAAAATCTACAAAAACAGAATACCTACAGTGTGATAATTTACGCTATCAAAAAGGATTTCTTGCGTTGCCTGACACATTTCTGTTACACTCTTTCTTTCAACATAGGTTTTATTTTATGAGGATTTGGTTTTTCCCACAGCTTTTCAGAAATGTCTATATTGAGTAGTTTGCGGTATAATTTGTGTAAGTTTTTTACTGCTCTTTTAGTCATTGAGGTGGAAGAGATTTTCTGATGGAACGTAACAGGACTTTTTATTATAAATGCATATAACAATGTCAATATCGTGTATATGTGTGTGTGTGTGTATACACTTATGCATTCACTTATTCAAGTATTTATTGAGCACCTGTGATGTGCCAGGTGGTATTCTTTTATTTATTTATTTATTTATTTATTTATTTTTACAGAGACAGAAAGAGAGAGTCAGAGTGAGGGATAGACAGGGACAGACAGACAGGAACGGAGAGATGAGAAGCGTCAATCATTAGTTTTTTGTTGCGCATTGCGACACCTTAGTTGTTCATTGATTGCTTTCTCATATGTACCTTGACCGCGGGCCTTCAGCAGACTGAGCAACCCCTTGCTTGAGCCAGCGACCTTGGGTCCAAGCTGGTGAATTTTTGCTTAAACCAGATGAGCCCATGCTCAAACTGGCGACCTCGAGGTCTTGAACCTGGGTCTTCTGCATCCCATTCCGATGCTCTATCCACTGCGCCACCACCTGGTCAGGCTGTGCCAGGTGGTATTCTAGAAGTAAGCACCTTCATATACTCACATCTGGTAAGAGGAGTCACAGTAACAGTCAATGGACAGGTGAATAAACACGGGTGCTTGAGAAGTGATATACAGAGAGAGGGAAATAGTGGGACATTGGAGTCCTGGAGGAAGAGAATGCTGCTATGGGGAAGACCTCTTTGAGGAGGGGATGTCCCTATACAGCTTGAGAAGATCTTTCAGGAAGGAGTAACAATTAAAAAAGTCTTGATGTGGGAATGAGGAAGAGGTGAGTGTGATGGAACTTGGTGGGTTGGAGATATGCTAGGGACACAGGTCGGGGCCAGCAGCACAGAGCCTGGCAGTCCTTTTGAAAGTAGAGTGTGAAAACTTGGGAACATTTTAAGCAGTAAAGGACTATAAGGTGGCTTGGGTTTTTTTTGTTTTTTTGGGTTTTTTTTTGTATTTTTCTGAAGCTGGAAATGGGGAGAGACAGTCAGACAGACTCCCGCATGCGCCCGACCGGGATCCACCCGGCACGCCCACCAGGGGCGACACTCTGCCCACCAGGGGGCGATGCTCTGCCCCTCCAGGGAGTTGCTCTGCCGAGACCAGAGCCACTCTAGCGCCTGGGGCAGAGGCCAAGTAGCCATCCCCAGCGCCCCGGCCATCTTTGCTCCAATGGAGCCTTGGCTGCGGGAGGGGAAGAGAGAGACAGAGAGGAAGGAGGGGAGGGGGGTGGAGAAGCAAATGGGCGCTTCTCCTGTGTGCCCTGGCGGGGAATCGAACCCGGGTCCCCCGCACGCCAGGCCGACGCTCTACCGCTGAGCCAACTGGGCCAGGGCCAGGCTTGGGGTTTTGAAAGGCCATGACATGTGGAGGAGCGTGCATAGCAGGGAGCAGCAGGAGGCCAGCTGGGTGGCTGTCATCCAAATGAGAGGTGAGGGCCATGTGCTCTAGGTTGACAGGAGGGAGTCAGGATCTATTGTGACAGTCGAGCCTCGCGAACTTGCTGATTGATGTGAGGGGGTGGGCGGAGGAAAAAGAATCCAAGGTGAGGCCCCATGTGAAAGTTGGTTAAATGAGCCATTTGCTGTAATTGGGAAAACTGGGTGAACAATAGATTTGGGATATGATAAAGAACGCCACTTTGGACATTTTGCATCTGAGATGATAGTTAGACATCCAGGTGTAAGCTGCAGTTTGGCAGATGGCCGTGGGATGTGAAGCCGAGGGGACAGGCCAGGGCTGGAGAGAAACATTTGGGAGTCACCAGCATGTGAATGTCATTGGAAGCTGAGACATGAGGAGTGAGTGAGAGAGGCCAGGACAGGGAAGCCCAGGCCGGACCCTGGGGCTTGGCACCACTCGGGCGGCAGGTGTGGGTGTGGGGAGAGAAGGCAGCAACCACCAACAGAACCGCAAACAGCAGAAAACTGGAAAATGTGAAGGCCAGGCAGCAGGAGAAGAAATAGTTCTGAAAATGGGGCACCTGGAATGGAACCGAATACCGCTGGGATACTGAATAAAATAGAGGTATCTAGGCCCTGGCCGGTTGACTCAGCGGTAGAGCGTCGGCCTGGCGTGCGGGGGACCTGGGTTCGATTCCCGGCCAGGGCACATAGGAGAAGCGCCCATTTGCTTCTCCACCCCCCCTCCTTCCTCTCTGTCTCTCTCTTCCCCTCCCGCAGCCAAGGCTCCATTGGAGCAGAGATGGCCCGGGCGCTGGGGATGGCTCCTTGGCCTCTGCCCCAGGCACTAGAGTGGCTCTGGTCACGGCAGAGCCATGCCCGGAGGGGCAGAGCATCGCCCCCTGGTGGGCGTGCCGGGTGGATCCCGGTCGGGCGCATGCGGGAGTCTGTCTGACTGTCTCTCCCCATTTCCAGCTTCAGAAAAATACAGGAAAAAAAAAAAAAGATAGAGGCATCTATCTTTCTTCAGATTCGATATTGTGGGACTTGTTGGTATCCCTGGCAAAGGAAAGTGAAGCCGGTGGTGTGACCCCGCGTGGGCTGAGCAGTGAGTGAATTGAGGTGAGGACATAGTAAGGCGTATGGAAAACTCTTTTACAAGTTTTGTGGGAAAGGAGAGCAGAGAGAAGGGGAGCATCTGGAGGGAATATGATCTAGACTGTTTTTGACAGGATCCAGTAGACTCTGGTGCATGATGGGAATATCTAGTAGAAGGCAAGCATCTTTGTTTTCTATTGTAAGGTAACGAAGTACCACAAACTTTTTGACTGACAGCAGTTGTCAGGGTGTCTGTGGGTTAGGAATCCGGGTTCAACTTCAATGGGTCTGTGCTAGGTCTCACTGCAGTCCAGGTGTCGAGTTGCCTGTGTTCTCATCAGGAGGCTGAACTAGGGCGGGGAGTACCTTCTGAGCTCACTCGGGTTTCAGAAGAATTCACTTCCTTGCATCTGTAGGTCTGAGGGTCCCAACTTCTTGCTGGCTGTTACCTGGAAGCTGCCTTCAGCTCCTAGAGACCCTCTTCCTACTCTGCAGTGCTCTGTCACATGGACTTCCTGGACACGGCCTCTTACTGCATCTAGCCAGCAGGGAGAATCTTACCATCCCTCTGCTAGTGAACTAGGGTCTCATATAATGCACTATAAGCACAGGAGCAGTAAACCTATCATCTTTGCTATTGGTTAGCAGTGAGCCCTGGGTTCCACCCACATATAGGGGGAGGTGATACTGGAGGGCATGAACACCAGGATCATTGGGGGTCACCTTAGGGAGGATCTAGAGATACAGAGAGAAGAGAGATCATTTCAGGATGACAGTCCTTGGAAAAGACATAGGGGAGGGGATCTGGACCACAAGGACAGGGGTTGCTTCCCCTTTGATGGAAGCACGAGCCCTTTGCCCACTGAGTTAGAGGGAAGGTGGAGGCAGAGTGCAGGTCTGGGCAGGTATAGATAGCATGAGGGTCAGATGAAGTGGTACTGGTCTGATGGCCTCTGATTTCCCCACACAGTGGGAGGGAACGTTGCTGAGAATGACAGAGGTTTGAAGTGGAGCTGAAGGTACAACATAGTGTTGAGGGCATTAGGGAGGCACACAGAGTAGCCAGACTCAAGCAAGGACCCATCTGGTGCTTATGGTTCCAGGAATATGGTTTTCCCAACTTCCTTCCATCAGCCAGTGCATAGAGTAATGACAATAAAGAGAATTCTAGTCCTTTACAAGTGATCCATACAAGTCTAAGTGTACAGTCTCCTTTAAGTTTGATTATATACCCATGAGTCATCCAGCATTGTTAGCATCATCCTCTGTTTACAGATGCAATAAGCAGTCCACTTACAGATAGACAGGGTCTGAGTGGCAGAGCCAGGGCTTGAGCCCTGGGAAGTCTAACTCCAGAGCTAGCACCCTTGTGCCTTATGCGATGCTGCCTCTTGTAGACAAAGCAGACAGCTGGGTTCAGCAGGGGTGGGGTTTAGCCAGATGGGTGAACAGTGGAAAGAAAGAGGGGAACATATTGAGGGGAGTTGGCCCGGCTGTGACTGTAACCATAGACTTGGGATCTAAGAAAAGTGAGGCCAGGAGTGGGTGAGGGGTGGTGAATGGACCATGACCAGTGAATCAGAAGAAACAAGACTAAACCAATAAAATCAATAAAAGAATGGAAATGAAACGCAAGACACATTGGGTTCCAAAATAACGTTATTGCAGATGAATGTTTGCTGACTACTTAGGAGCCAGGAACCGTACTGAATGGTTTACAGGCAGGAGGATCTCATGAGACAGTATGACTTGGGAACCAGGGTGGCCCCCTTCTCCAACTGAGGACGCTGACTTAGAAATGAAACATCACAACTGCAACAGTGTGTTCACAAGTAGCAGCCTTGCTCATGTCCACAGACTGTACTTTTAGTCACTGGACTGTCTCTATATTTATTTGGGGTTTAATTCCAGGAGGATCCAGGATTGCTAAGGAAACAGGAGTAAATGCTAGTAAGGATCTGAGATGCATAGCTGGGTTACTGTAATGGACACAAATATAGGCTTTAAACGAGACAAGAAGAGACCATCGCATGGTATGGTTTTCAGTTTCTGACCAAAGACAGCTTACACATTTATTTTCAGTGGTGCAATCCTATACCCTAACCCCCTCCCCCCAAGGAAAACTGACTACCCTCCTGGGCCCTTATGTTAAGAAATAAATAGTAAGTAGCAGCATAAACAGTATCTTTAACCAGAATTAAAGAAAAAAAAAAGGCACAAAGACAGTGTCAAATGGAGAAAAGCTTCTATAATACCTTGTTAGTCAGTGAAGGCCACATGGTATGGGTGTGAGATAATGAGGCCCAGGACTCCCTGCAATGCTTTGGATTAGTTCAGGGACCAGAACCAGTGAATCTCTGAAGGGATTGATAATGTACTGGGATAACACGTTTAGGAAAAACCTCTACATGCAGGACGGCTAGGCATTCTATCCAGAGTTCCTCTGCTGAAAAACTGGGAAGAAAGGCTTTTAAATGAGATACTAGATGTCAGAGCTCTCACTTTCCATGCTCAGTAAATATTAACGGTTCGGAATCCGTGGAGGGATGGCAAACACGGCTATTAGACTATCTCTTGAATATCAGATGACTGTAAGAAGCTTTTGGCAAGGGCTGTGCAGCAAACACTGAATTCCAATTTGCTAACAAGTATGTGTCTTGCAAATGGTCTGTGTTGGCTGCAGCAAAAGGCACGTGCTTAAGATACCAGACAAAGTTGCCATTCACTGCTGAACTAGAAGAGAAACAGACACTATCTCGCAATCCAATACCCTCACTGGAGATGATGAAGGTGAAGTGCCGTGTCCAGCTGTGGCTGGGGGTGGGGCAGGTGAGGCCAGGATTAGTGCCCTGGTCTGCCAGCCCCAAGTTAGCACCCTCTTGGGTTAGTTCCCTGGGTCTGGCTGGAATGATTTTACTTCACTCTCTTAGATTTGTGGAAAGAAAAAAGTCACAATTTTCTCAAGTGATCTGCCATTCATTGCCAATCAACTTCTCTTTTTGGAAAGTTCTTCCTTAGTCCTGTACCGCAGGTAGAAGCAGTGCACCTGTGTCTGCGGTCAGATGGGTGCCAGGCCCCCCACCCTGTGTGGTTTCCACAGGGCATGTGCATTCAGTAGGTGATCACCGTGGGAAACAGGCTCCATCTCCTTGTGAAGGGGGTGCCCATCACCCCTGTGTGGTGCCTCCGGAGAAGTAGACTGGAGACGTGGCATATCCTCAGCCCTTACTTAGGGCCTTCCCTCCTTCACCTAGATTTTACTGCTCATTCACCTTAGAGTCCTCTATCCATCACATGAGCATTAGAGAAAAGAGGAGAGAAAGTGGAAAGAAGCCCTTTCCTGTGTTCGCTTCCTCCGCCTCCCAGTGAGATGGAGCCAGAGAGAGCTACAGCCATGCATGTGCTTGACTTCTTCAAACGCCCAGCCTATTCCTTATTACTCCCGTAGCAGCCAGAGTGCTGGGTCCTCCACTTGGAGAGTGGCTGGCGGCCCGGAAGGAGAGCCTTTCCCTCCCCACTGTGCTGTGAGGTATCAGAGCATCAGATCTGCATGGAAAAAACCAGCCGTGTCAGAGTGACTTGAAATGATGTCTACTCAAGTCAATGAATTCCTGCCACGTTGTCTAGAAGGAGACTCAGAGCCCCCCTTTCTTTTAGCCCTAAGATCAGATCTGCCGAGAGACCTTTTGAGGCTCCCATAATTTGAGATGTGACTGTGATGTAGACACTCCAACAAGTGGAGTCAAACAACTTGTATGAAGAAGAGGTATGGTTTGGCCAGGAGGTTACTTCCTAAATGGCTAGTCAAGGATGAGATTAGATCACTGAACTTGGCAAACAGTGACCCACCCACTGGACAGGAGGGGCCATCCTATAGAACTGAGATTTGTCGAACGGAATCAGTGATCCAACCCTCGCTGAAGACACCGTTTTGAAAACTCCAGAGTGACAGTTTATATGTGGAGCCAACAGGCTCGACTCTGGAGTCTTGAAGGAGAGACTGTCATTCTAGGGTAAGAACTTTGCAGTAACATATAAGGGGGTTTCATGCATCTTGCAGAACCCCAGGGAACCTTGAGGTGACAAGAATGACAAGGGCCCTGCCCGCATGTTGCTCCAGAATGCGCTGTCCCCATGACACACGTGCTCTCCTCATGTTCTTGTCATAATGGAAGGTTACGCAGAAGTAAAATCTCCCTGAGTTTGGACTAATTGGGCATGGCTAGTCAGAATCAGTGAATGTCAAAAATGCACTGATGTTCTAAACTGAATCCAATTTTTTAAAAGGCGGTGTGCCCTGAAATATCATGTGAAGAAAACCCTGCGAACAGGATAATTTTGGTTCATTACTGTGATCTTTGTCATAGGCTCTTTAGTACGAGGGAGAGGACAGGGCTTCCCCCAACCCGCTGTTCCCTCTGGGCAGATCGTGGAGTGATGTAACAGTCTTGGGTTGGAGTGCTGCCTTCTCCGCTTGCTAGCTGTGTGGCCTTAACGAGTTACTTACCATCTCTATGCTTTGGTCTTCTCAAATACAGTTGTGATGACATCGTTCTGTCACAGTCTATTGTTACTGAATACAGCTCAGAGACCTGAATCAAGACATGGATGGCAATGCATTTCCTTTGTGGTTTCAGAAAGGAAGCTTTAGTGAAATTTTGTTGGAGGACCTAAAATCCCACAGTAACTTTGACCGTCCCCCCACCTCCTCCTCAGTCCAGGACAGCCAGGTAGTTCAGAGAGCTGCTTCCTGGGGTGACTTTGCGCAGCTGACCTCCATGGTGTACTGTTGTGTGTGGCGAGCTAGAAGCTTCCCCTTTGGCTCAGGAAGCTGTGTGTCACTTATCTCTTTGTGTGAGGAGGACAGAGACCTTCAGTCTCTGAGGTTCCCCAGGCTGTTCAGATCGGCACCTTTTATACTGAAGAGAACCTGGCTGCCATTCAGAGGCCGGGCACAGGCTGGCCACACACATTGACGTGTGTCGCAGAAAGCTGCCCTGGCCACACAATGACGTCACCTTCCACCTCTGCCTGGCACGTGGCTGAAATGGAGATGTGAGTCTGCCTCTCCCTTCCCCCTCCACTGTGGTGCAGGGACCAGCTGTACTTGTGTTTGGTGAAGAAGTCATTTTTTGTTCCTTGGATGTATGGGAATGCCTAGCGCCAAGTTACTGTAAACTCCGGGACCTGCTTGCTTATGCCATTGGAGGGACAACAGAAGGGTAAGATAAAGACTCTGTGGCTGCCTGGCCTGTGGTGGCACAGAGGATAGAGCATTGACCTAGAACCCTGAGGTCGCTGGTTCGAGCAGGCAACCCTGGGCTTGCCTGCTCAGGGCACATGTGGGAGTTGATGCTTCCTGCTTCTCCCCCACTTCTCTCTCTCTCCCTCTCTCCCCTTTCTAAAATGAATAAATAAAAACTTTAAAAATAAAATAAATAAAAGGACTCTGTGGCTGAACAACTTGGGGAAATTCTAGCTTGGAACAGAGAGACAGATGTTTTACAGTTTGAAAATATTTCAATATAGACTAATTGGAAGAGTAGTACATCACCCATGTACCTGCAAAAAAGTCACTGATCATGGACATCAAGGGTCTGTTGTGTTTCTAAGGAGTGAGTATAAACTGCACCATTTACTATTTATTGGGCTGCAGAGGCTTGCCAAACCCCGAGCATCTTCCCCTTGGGACAGATTTTGGGAAACACTGGCTTATCATTATTTTTCTAAATGGGAAATCCATGGATAAGTGGTTTAACTTGGGGTAAATAATGAAACCTGCCTTGTTAAAGAAGTACATTGTCGCATGCACAGAAAGGTTAAAATGTTAGCAGGTCATGTGGACTTGGAAACATTTTTTTCTCATAAGATGATTTTTTCAGTATCAAGTTTCTTCCAAAAAAAAAAGTAGTATTTCATGTGGTAAATTTTTACTTGTATGTCTGCAGATACCATTCTCCTGTGTGAAGTTTAAAAACTAGTGGAAAACACACATTCTTGGTAAATTGGATGCATGATTGGGTCAAGTGGGGGAGGACAGGGACTGTGAAAAGTGGGTCAGAACTGAATTAATCAGCCCCAGGGAGCAGAGAAACACAGGTGCTAATACCCAGGAAAGTGTATTTAATAATACGTGTTTCACGTTCTAAAAGGAAAAAGAGGATGGAAAATATCAGAACACTCTAAATCAGGGGTAGTCAACCTTTTTATACCTACCGCCCACTTTTGTATCTGTTAGTAGTAAAAAATTTTCTAACTGCACACCGGTTCCACAGTAATGATTTATAAAGTAGGGAAGTAACTTTACTTAATAAAATTTATAAAGCAGAGTTACAGCAAGTTAAAGCATATAATAATAATTACTTACCAAGTACTTTATGTCAGATTTTCGCTAAGTTTGGCAGAATAAATCTTTATAAAACAACTTACTATAGTTAAAGCTATCTTTTTATTTATACTTTGGTTGCTCCACTACCACCCACCATGAAAGCTGGAATGCCCACTAGTGGGTGGTAGGGACCAGGTTGACTACCATTGCTCTAAATGAAAAGCACATATAAATTTGTGAGCATCAACACACTTCTGTCAACTGCTGCAGATAGGGGGCTTCAGCATTTAGGACACTGCCCACCTCGCATCAGGACTCCTTGTTGGGTATTGTGCAATATGAATTTCCATCTTACCCAACATGCAATGTATTATCATTTATAGAGTGCCCTTGTTGCTAACTTCATTTGATCCTTCTGCTAATCTTGGAAGGTAGATACTATTTTCTTCAATTAATAGATGTGGAAAATAAGCCCCCAGAAAAGAATGAGGCAGTTTCTGTGGAGAAAAAATAAAATGAGGTAATTATATTCCAAATGGCATAGATATTTGTGAAACATTTTTGAGAACATTTGGAACAACAGATTTAAAAAAATAATTGGAATGGGTACCTAAGTAACAATGGGAATTTGAGGACAGAGGGGCTTTATTTTGGAGTAAACTAGAAATTAAAACAATGTGAAATAGAATTATTATGGGTTGTCATTACATACGTCCATGTAGCTTGCCCATGCTTTGCAAGTCAAATACAAGAGTTTACTGAAGACCACACCTTATTCTTTTCTATTTATTTGGGCTAGGACCCAAGTTTAGTTTGAAGAATATATGTATATTTTAATGTAAGCTATTGAAAATGGTTTCAGTTGGTAGGTTCACATAACTTGCAACACAAAACTAGTTTAATAAACTATTAGGAAAATAATGAAAACATTAGAATAAGGACCTTTAGAACTTGTAAAATAAATATGTGAAGAGTCTCCGAAAGCAAAGTAGTCTTTTTTCATCAAATGTTAGATGTAGTAAAAAAATCATCTCAGAAAAGGGAGGAAGATGCACTGAACACTATCTTGTCTTAGAGTGGGGAAGATACGGCCGGCAGTCAGGAAAGGGATCCCTGGAGATTTGAAAGGACCCCAGGTAGGGCTTATGGAAAGGGAGCAGTGGCTGCTTTCTGCGTTTCTTGTTACATAAGTGCTTGGTGGTGTTGAAGAGGTAAGTGTGCTCTTTTAATCATCATTGCGCTGGAGGTTTAGGCAGTGTGATAAGGCAAGAAACATAAATAAAGGCATAAATATTAGGAAAAAAGAAAGTCAAACTGTCGCTATGAGCAGGTAATATGATCATCTACGTAGAAAACCCTACGGAATCAATAGAACCAGCAGAACTTATCACAGCAAGGTCACAGTATATGAGGTCATTTTGCAAAGAAAACAATTGCATGCATGCATGGCATTTAGAAAATGAAATTTTGAAAAATATATTGACAGTAGTACCCAAAACTTAACACTTGGGGAAAAAAAATTAATGAAAATATACAAAAGAGATGTGTGAAATCTGTGACATTGATGAGAGTCATTACAGAAAAACTAAATAAATGAATTAATAGACCATGTTCAATTAGCAAACTCAGTATGGATAAGATGTCAGTTCTCCACTAACTGATTTATAGGTTCAACACCATCCTAATCAGAAGCTCAGCAGGACTTTGTGTAGAGGTCAATGGGAATGCAAACTAACTATCATAGAAAGCTTATGGAAAATAAGAAACAAGTTGGAGGACTTATTCTACTTGACTTTAGGGTTTCATATAAAGTGAGAGTAATCCAGAAAATTTGCTCCAGGATAGGCAGACAGAGTCATGCAATGAAATAGAGAGCCCCCAAATAAATCCACACAGAAACAGTTCAAGAAAGGCACCGAAGAAATTCACTTGGAAGAGTTTTTTTCAACTGACAATCTTAGAAAGACTATCCACATAGAAAGGAAACAAATAACTTCTACACCCCCTCCCAGGTAACCACCCACAAAAATCAATTCAAAACAAATTAAGATATAAGTGTAGAAGCTAAAACTTATATAAAGCTTTCTGAAAAAAATAAAGGAGAAAAATCTTTGCAACCTTAGGTAGGCAAAGAATTTTAAACAAGAACCAGAAAGCACTAGTTAGTTGCAAAAGGAAAAAAAAAAAGATGAATTATACTTGATCAAAATTAAAAATGTATGCCCATCGAGAGACACAATTAAGAAAGTAGATGAATAGTTAAGTAAATTTCCTCTGCCATATCACTTCTGTCTGAGAGCATCCAAACATTGCATTCATTTGGTGCCCGCTCTGTGCTGACCACTTAACTGGATGCACAGGATATTGTTGAACAAGAAAGACATGGTCCCAGAGGCAGATTTAACTGCAGGTGCACTGGGCACATGCCCTGGGCCCCAGCTTCAGAAGGGCCCTGCAAAACCCCAACTTTACACTTTTTTCTAATGACACCAAGTTTGGTTTCATATGAGCAATTTTAACAATAATAGTACATAATATATATTTTTTTTCTGTATTTTTCTGAAGCCGGAAATGGGGAGAGACAGACAGACTCTCGCATGCGCCCAACCGGGATCCACCCGGCACGCCCACCAGGGGGCGACGCTCTGCCCACCAGGGGGCGTCGCTCTGTTGCGACCAGAGCCACTCTAGCGCCTGGGGCAGAGGCCAAGGAGCCATCCCCAGCACCCGGGCCATCTTTGCTCCAGTGGAGCCTCGGCTGCGGGACGAGAAGAGAGAGACAGAGAGGAAGGAGAGGGGGAGGGGTGGAGAAGCAGATGGGCGCTTCTCCTGTGTGCCCTGGCCGGGAATCGAACCCGGGACTTCTGCACGCCAGGCCGACGCTCTACCACTGAGCCAACCGGCCAGGGCCTAATAGTACATAATATTTTTATTAATTTAAAAATTTAAAAATAATGGTTAACATGTATTTTTATTTCTCATGTCTCCCTTTTTTTTAAGGGGCCCAATATTTTCTTCTGTGCCTGGGGCCTCAACCGACCTTAATCTGCCTCTGCATGGTCCTCATGGGGCATTCATGTTAGTGGGAAAAGTAGTCAAGCAAACCATGTGAAATGACAAATGCCAGGACAGTGTAGGTATAGGACTCTTAATTTCAGTTTTTGTTTTAGAAATGTAGAAACTTGGTCGCAGTGAATAATCCACCAAGTTGCCAAGCCAGTCAAAGCAAATATTTGCTGATACTATCTGCACCACACCCCCAACATCTGTCCATCTTTCTTTCTCTTTCTCTTTCTCTTTCTCTTTTTCTTTTTCTCTTTCTCTTTCTCTTCTTTTCCCTCCCTCCCTCCCTTCCTTCCTTCCTTCCTTCCTTCCTTCCTTCCTTCATTCATTCATTCATTCATTCATTCATTCTTTCTTTTTTGTTCTCAGCAAAGGGAGTGGCATTTTAAACTTCTGCTGGGTGGCTGGGCCAAGCAGTGCATGACATTCATGCTTTTAGTTTACTACACAGATAAATGGAGTTGTAGATATTTAAAGAAATCCCGTTTTGAAGCTGTGGTCTTTCAAAAAGCCTTGTTTTAATTTTTTTTTTTTTAAGCTATGATATCAGCATCAAAGTTAGGCAAGTTTCCCTGATTATATTCCCCTGCGGTGTAACGCCTAGTGAGTCGGAATGGAGAGCTCTGCTCAGACGGTCCCTCCGATCTTTGCTTTGCTGAATATTTTTGGTGGACCCTTTTTAAAAAGCTGGCAAGGTTGGCAGGAAGGTGCTACGGGGTTAGGAATACAGAAACTTGTAGGATCTGAAGCATATCACTTGGGACAGAAGACTTCACTTTTTAAAGTAAGTATGTATTGGGAAGTGAATGCCTTTTGATTATCGTCTTTCCCCTTGGATTTGTGACAAGAGGACATTGATTGTGTCTGTGTCCTTAGAACTCACCCCACATAGATACCTCTTGTGTTTCTTACGAGTCATTGGTATTTCAATTTAATTATGAGGCAGCCATGGCCAGAGGCTAAATAGCTTTTTGAAGATGACTTAATAAATGACTCTAAATTCTTTCTTTCTGACTCTCCCACCCTCATCTGCCATGCATTTGTGGATTTTCATAGTGATAACTTCTGCAATGACTCATGCTTTAATATCTTTCTGTTTACCCAGGTCAAACTGGTAGATACTCATCTTGCTTCCCAGTGAGTTCAAGACCATCATTATAGCCTTCCCTTCCTTCCCAAACACCCATGGTTTCTCCTTTTCTGCAATATTGGTGGCACTAGTACCCAATAAAAATACCTCTGTTGGAGTGGGTGCCCAGTAAATGTTTAAATAGGCGGAAAATGAAAGACCAAGCATTCTGTCATCCTAGGACTCCGATCATTTCCTTCTATCACCTTTCTTCTCTGTTTCTTGTGTATTTCCAAGCCTGATGCACTTTTTCCATCACGGATTTCCCCCTCATTCCTGCAGAGTCCTCATGACTTACATCTTGCATCCAGTCCCTCCTCGTTTAAGTCTGTTTTTCACAGAGCTACTAAAATAATCTTAGGTCTTATGTAACATCTCATATTCAAGAAATAATAATTGTTGACTATTTTGAAGTCCCAGTAAGAAGGGTGAAGGAGCCAACAATCACGCAGAGTTCCGCTCATGGCTCCCAGACAGACACCACGCGTCCCCTTGCTGGGGACGCCCTTCCAGACCGCAGGAGTGGCGCCACTTACGGGAGATCGCTTCTAGGGCAAACTCCTCAGAGACCTACCTTGAAACAAAAAAGCAAGTTAACAATGCTTCGATAATAGCCGGGATAAATATAAAAAGACAGTTCACACTTGCTTAATTCAAATCAGAAAGCATTTACTTAGTGCTACAGTGTGCAGGAGATCTCGGTTCAGAGAGAAACACAGACAGGTTGCCGTATGCACTGTTCCTTTACATTCAGTCCCAACAAAGGCGGTATGTGATTTCTCGGCCTGCTGCAAATTAAAAGCTGGGAATTAGCGGGGAGAGAGTACATCTCTCTACTTATGGTCCATGTCCCAAGAGCAGCAGGCATGAAAGGGATGCTGGCGGAGGAGATGTGGTCTGTTTAAAACACTGTGCCACTGAGCATAGGAAATAATATATATAGTTTAACTCTCCGGATCCATTTAATGTGGTGGGAAGGAGCTCTCAAGGCATATCATTCTGTGTTACAGTGTAATAACATTCCTAAGACCTGTACCATCAAGAAATATTTGTTATGTTCAATAGAGAGGCAAGAATATAATGAATACATTTTAGGAAATTTTGCAACAAGAATTATTAAGGTTTCTCCATCACAGGGATAGCAACGTCTTTCATTAAAAGTTGATTTATGTGGGAAAAAAATTGACTTAAGTGGCATATATACCCAAATATTGATGGGATTACTATTTGCACCCGAAGTACAACCACACAGAAGGGCATCCCCAAATAATATCATTCGTTCCTGACAGTTGTAAGGTGCTTATCGGTGGAGCCCTGCATTGCTTTCCTGCGCTTGTTTTCAAGATGTAGATTTTAAAGGTCCAAGAAATGATATGCTAACCTCAGTGTGCAAAGTACATTGGGCATTTAACATAGAGTGTGTCTTTCAAGGGATCCTTTCTGACCAAGGGCCCTGGTTTCCTTTCTTGGCCATTGCTCTCAAAGTGGGAGTGCCCTCTAGGGTCACCTACCAGAGACGGAAGTGCCACATGTAGCACGCAGAGTCCGGATGCAGCAAGGATGTGCTCTCTCAGTCCTTCACCTCTCAGTGGGCGTCCTGAGAGGTCCTGCCAGGGTCAGCTGGAAAAAACCAAATGTCCCAGCCTGTACAGTTGGCTCATGTATTCTCCCAACATCTTGGAAATAAACCTGCTCCTTTTCCAAAAACAAAACAATAGCCCAGTCCAGCGGGCTGATGACTAGGGACGGGCAGGAAGCCTGCCTGCTCCATGCGTAACCTGCTTTATGTTGACCCATTCCCGGGGTCCCCACCTGTCCAGCATGGGGAACAAACATGTTAATGGATATTTGCAGCACAGCCTTTGAGTTATGTATGTGATGAGCTCAAGGTAACTGCCTGGGGGAGTCAGGAAGGCTTTGGAGTCCATGATGTAGCACTAAGTCTGAAGGCAGAAAGACAATAGAAGTGAAGAAGGAGGTGGCTGGCCCTCTGGGCAGAGGTGGGACAACACCTGAGCCAATAGCAGTCAGGGCCCAGGGGCGGAGCCTGGTGGTGGCTGAGGTGAGGCAGGCTGCTGCCTTGCCATCATGTAAGGTGCATTTCAGCTGGTCAGGGAAGGTGTTTCTGGAGGGAGGGATTAAGTATTTTTTATATCCCATGCATGTGTTAACGCGTGATTTTCAAGTGGTATATTCCTATAAATACAGAAATAACGAGCAATGGGAAGACCATCGTAGCCTGCCCATTCTGGAAAACAACAACAAAAACATGATGGTGTGCAGACAGGTGAGTTTCTATGGTAGAGAATACGAACAGCAAACAGAAAAGACAAGTTTCTGGTGAGCTGCTTTCCAGGCCAGGCATGTGATCATAAGAAGATAATGGGCCCTGGCCGGTTGGCTCAGCGGTAGAGCGTTGGCCTGGCGTGCAGGGGACCCGGGTTCGATTCCCGGCCAGGGCACATAGGAGAAGCACCCATCTGCATCTCCAGCCCCCCCTTCTTCCTCTCTGTCTCTCTCTTCCCCTCCCGCAGCCAAGGCTCCATTGGAGCAAAGATGGCCCGGGCGCTGGGGATGGCTCCTTGGCCTCTGCCCCAGGCGCTGGAGTAGCTCTGGTCGCGGCAGAGTGACGCCCCGAAGGGGCAGAGCATCGCCCCCTGGTGGGCAGAGCATCGCCCCTGGTGGGAGTGCCAGGTGGATCCTGGTCGGGAGCATGCGGGAGTCTGACTGTCTCTCCCCGTTTCCAGCTTCAGAAAAATACAAAAAAAAAAAAAAAGAAGATAATGGGGCTGTCATTAGGAAGCAAGTCACAGTGCTGGACACAGTGAGGAATGACGTTCTATCCAACACATGATTGAAGAGTGAATATAAATGAAAGTGCAAAATCACAATGAATTTGAGCAATATCCTAAAGGGAAAGGCAAAAAAGTAAAAATTAAAAATAAATAAAAATAAATTTCAAGATAAACAGATGCATAACACTACAAAAACTTAATGGAATCCCAGCACGCTGTGTAAGAAAAGCAAATATTTTATTGGGAATAAGAAGAATTGAATCCGAAAAAGGAACATATTCCAGTGGACATTTAAGCTAGCTAACAAGCTCCCTAAATGTATAAAACTCTCATGGTAGTTTTCATCTTCATTGTCAGACCTTAAAAATTGGCCATGTTCAGAGCCAGGGGAACAGAGCCTGAAGAGCCACCATCATGGCCAGAATTTCATGATGCTCTTCGTCTGTCATTGGAGGGCCCTGTGTGCAGGTCTAGGTGGCCGTGCACAGGTCACCGCTGTCCGGGCCTTTGCAGCGTGTTTTGCTAAGTTTATACGAAACTGGAAATGAGTGTTGGAGCAAAGCCCTTGTCACCTTAACGTACCAGGGGTTACCATAGTAACAGATTTTAATCTAGGGCAGTGGTTCTCAACCTGTGGGTCGCGACCCCGGCGGGGGTTGAACGACCAAAACACAGGGGTCGCCTAGAGCCATCGGAAAATACATATTTATTATAGGCGACCCCTGTGTTTTGGTCGTTCGACCCCCGCCGGGGTCGCGACCCACAGGTTGAGAACCGCTGATCTAGGGGGAACTAACAAGTTCCACCTTAAGTGTATTTGTTGTATGTGGCTTATTTCTGTGAAGGGAAGCACCTGTGTCTCCTGGGATGTCTCGTGTGGCTGTGCTTGTCACTCAGAGGCTGGGGACAGGGAAGCGTCATGGTGTCTGGGAACCATCAGCTGCATGTCTCCGTGCTCATCCCCTTCCTTCCACAGTGGTACCCTAAGCTTAGTATATATTGGGATGACATATGGGGGGGGGGGTATGTGCATCTGGATATGATGTCCCTTTCCTACGGGTTATTCTATAGAAATGAGGTTATTTGCCTTGGATTTGTTCAGATTTGCGGTAGAAGTGTATGACAAATGTAAGTCTATACCTTTTTCTTTCCTGAATTTTATTATACTTAAGTTTGAACCATATCATACTTAAATTAGCACTTATTTCCTTAATATTATTCCATGTAGATTCAACTAGATTTTTATCTGCTTGTAGGTATCTTTATAATTTTAACCCTCCAGGACAGGATGGAGCAGCAGGGACTTCTTCAGTCTTATTTGCGTTAGGGATTATGGCATGGTGGCCTGGGTCTTATTTTTGATGTAGCTCTCAACAAAATTAGTCTTGAGTAAATTTCTTTCCTGCTTGTTCTTTTATTCACCTGCAAAGTAGGGTAATCAGATTACATCTCTTTTTCTTTTTTGCCTCTTCTTTTTTATTTTAAGCTTTTAACAAAAACTTTAAAAGATAAAATACACGGAGAGCTCCCATATAGCCTTGCCTCAGCTTTCTCCAATGGGAACGTGTGTGTTAAGATAGTGCACCCTCACAATCAGGACACTGACAGACACACCCATTGACCTGACTCAGATCTCACTAGTTTTAGATGCACTTGCCTGTGTGTGAAATGTTTCCACAGGTGTGGATTCACCACAGTGAGGACACAGAGGCATCCCATCACCACGAGGGTCCCTCATGTCACCCTTTAATAGCCACAGCCACTTCTCCCCACCCTTAACCCAGCCTCTAGCAGCAACACTAATCTCTAGATTCGTTTCACAGTATATGATAGCAGTATCCTCAACATAGAATTAAGACTTGGGTGTGTGTGTCTCTGTTTTGTAAAACTGCGTTAGTTCCTTAGTTCATACCTTTGAGATAAAATAACAATTGTATTTCCTAAACTGTCAGCTTAGGAAATGAGTCACTGCTGCTGGAAACTAACTGTGAGTCTCACTCAAGAGCAGCTGCTGACCCTCACCAGTGAATACTGCGCAGGGTCGTAGGTAGCCCCCAAGACATCTGAGTGGCCCTGTGTCACCCAGGTGGGGATGCTAGTCTCTGCAAAACCAAACGGCTGGTTTGGTCATGTGTGGCTCATGAGCAGCTTCCCTGATAAGACTCTGGGGAGGCTGTTGGTCTGTCCTTCGAAACCTTGACCCAACAGTACAGAAGAACAGAAGACAGTCTTTATCGTATTTATTAGGATTACTAGAAATGAAGGTGCCACATTGTTTTTTTGATATAGCAGACCATTAGGGGTTTGCCCATTGTACTTTAGCAATTGTTATTGAAATCTTTTTATTTTCATTTTTATTTTCTGTTGGGGGGGGGGGGGAGAAGGGGTGGGGGAAGGTGGGGGCTGCTCCCAGGACGGAGAACATCTGAAATCCTTCAAAATAAAGCAGACCCTTCCATCCACCTGAGGGTGAAGATTGTGAGGGAGGGACCTCAGATACTCATGTCACTCAGGGCCACTACCACCTGAGTAAGACAGCCCCAGATTGCTGTAGTTTTGCAGATTTTTGGTTGGTTTTTCTTCTGTTCATGTATGCCCCTTCTGTTCGAAAGCTTACTTTATAAGCAAGTCTAATTTCTTGGCTCTGAGGATTGTTCCTTACCATTTGAGGTTGAGGTTTAGGGAGGTGTAGGGAGGACTCGATCCCTGTGGAGGTCTGCAACAACCTCCCTCTTTAAGACCTGTCTCCCTCCTCAGAGCTGGAGGCCCTTCCCAGTTCCCAGCAACGTCCGCAGACATTTGTGCCTAGATGCGGGAATCTTTGTGTCCCCGAGAGAGAGGCAGGCAGAGTCCGGGAGTCAGCCGGTTCCTCTGTCCTGATGTCAGCTGGGCAGTGAATGTGAAAAAGAAAGTAGCGCGAGTCACATGAACACTTTCAATCAAACGCTCGAACTTCCTAAATGTAGCGGAGGCTCTTCTTATCAACAGGGTCAGCATCCGGAGGGAGGAAGTGGAGCTGCAGGGGCAGGAGTGATGGGCTGTGGGCGGGGCGTGGAGCAGGGCCCTCCATCGGCTGTGCTTGTGTGGGGAGCTCAGATCGGTCACCACAAGAAGGGAGGACGGGAGTGGCGCAGGTGCTGTCTGTCGGGTGTGCAGTTCTAAATAATGTCCTTCTATGTCTTTGGTGGTCTTGAGAATGCAAACATTTATGGAGTGAAGCAGACAATAAGTGAATGGAATATACTGGAACGGAACAGAGCGGGACAGAACAGAACTCAGAGGTCCCCTGTAACTTCCACTCAGATATCTTCATGGTGAGCCCTTGGGGGCTCCAGAGGCATTTTCAAAATCAAGGTCAAGCTATTCCACATTCGGAAACATTTTTAAACCTAAGAGTTTCAGTCGTCTCCACGTAAAATTTTAATAGTATACTTCATTGTGAGGTAGGGTTTTTTTTTTTTAATGTAAAAACTCCAGGATGAAATAAGAGAAACAACTTTTTTTCTCCTGCCTTCAAATCTTTGTGTGCCCTGCCACAAGCCACACACCCCCCACCCCCCCCACCCCCCACCCCCCCACCCCCCCACCCCCCACCCCCCACACCCCCACCCCCCACCCCCACCCCCACCCCCACCCCCCACACCCCCCCACCCCCACCCCCACCCCCGCCCATCAGCTCCCGTTGCTGGATGGGAGACCGCCCTGCCCGAGTCTCGCGGTGGTTGGGAGAACGCGGCTACTCACACTAGCTCCATCTCCATCACCTCCCCAACCAAAGCAGGCGCCTGTTCCTACAGTGTCTCAGGGACACCTCCCCACCCCCAGCATCGCCCCACTCGGCTGCTGCTTACAGCCCCCAGCTGATCTCCTGTGTATTAGGTTTCTGTTGCCACAAATGACCCACATTTAGTGTTTTAAAGCAATGCAGATTTATTCTCTTATGTGTTTTGGAGGTGAGAGATCCAAATGGTTCTGGGTGGGCTGAGGTCAAGGTGTAGGAGAGACTGGACCCCTGTGGAGGCTCTGGGGCTGCGTCCCCTCCAGCGTCTGGTGGCCGCCTGTGCTCCTCGTTGTGTAGGTCCTTCCTCTGTCAACAAAGGACATCACTCTACCCTGCTTCCACTGTTCCGCCCCTTCTCCACCGTGAAGTCTCCCCCTGTCTCCATCTTCTAAGAACCCTGGTGATTAGATTGAGGGCCCATCCAGGTGATTCAGGAGACTCTGCCTATCTCAGGATTCTTTTTTTTTTTTTTTTTTTTTTTGTATTTTTCCAAAGCTGGAAACGGGGAGGCAGTCAGACAGACTCCCGCATGTGCCTGACTGGGATCCACCCGGCATGCCCACCAGGGGGCGACGCTCTACCCATCTGGGGCGTAGCTCTGTTGCATCCAGAGCCATTCAGCGCCAGGGCCATCTTTGCTCCAATGGAGCCTCAGCTGCGGGAGGAGAAGAGAGAGACAGAGAGGAAGGAGAGGGGGAGGGGTGGAGAAGCAGATGGGCGCCTCTCCTGTGTGCCCTGGCCGGGAATCGAACCCGGGACTCCTGCACGCCAGGCCAATGCTCGACCACTGAGCCAACCGGCCAGGGCCTATCTCAAGATTCTTAACTCGGTCATCCCTGCAGTGTTACTCTTAACGCCTGGGTCCCAGTCCCAGGTCCCAGGGATTAGAATGTGGATGTCCCTGGGAGCTGTTATTCAGCCTTCCATCCCCGGCGTCCACACAGCTTCCCTGCAGGTCACCTTGAGATTGCGGCCAGAGGCAAGGGCACACGTGACCTGGGATCCCTCCTCCTCCCAACCTCACACATTGGTTCCAGAGTCTCAGGATCCCGACCACGTTCTGTAGGGCCTCAGGTTCGCTAGGGCTGCCATACACAAATGCCACAGACTCTGTCGCTTAAGCAACAGAAATTGATTGAGCCCCCATTCAGCGGGCTCCAAGCCCACGACCCAAGTGCTGGCAGGTTTGGTTTCTTCTGAGGTCTCTTTCTTTGGCTGGAGGATGGCCACCTTCTTGCCTTGTCCTCATGCAGTCATCCCTTGGTCTTTGTCTCATCTGTGGGCTAGTCTCCTTTTCTCATAAGGACACCAGTCCCATTGCATTAGGGCCCACCCATTGACCACACTTTACCTTCATCACCCCTGGAAAGGCCCTACCTCTGAATAGTCACATTCTGAGGTCCTGGGGGTAGGAATTTCCACATGGGGGTTTTAGGAAGACACAGTTCAGCCCATAGCGAGTGGTCTGCCCTCCCCCTCCCCTCTTTGGCCTTATCTCATGCCCTGTACCGTCCCTTACTCTGGTCTCCAGCCTGGGAAATTTCTTTCAAGTTCTGAAGTTTGCCATGAGTTCCTGCCACACCACCCTTCACCGTGTCTCCTTAGACCTCAATCCAACCATCATTTTCTGCTGCGGACTGAATGCCTGTGTCCCGTTCCCCCCCCCCCCAAACTCCTATGGGAAAGCCTAATCCTCACTGAGATGGTATTTGGAAGCAGGGTCTTGGGGAGGTGATTATGTTTGGATTAGGTCATGGGGTAGAGCCCCCATGATGGACTGATGTCCTTATAAAGGAATAAAGAATCTAGAGATCGTTCTCGGCTGTGTGAGGACACAGCTGTTCATGAACTGGACTCGCCAGACATTTAATGCTGATCCTTGGACTTCTCAGTCCCCAGAACTGTGAGGAAAATGTTGATTGGCCTGACCAGGCAGTGGCGTAGTGTATAGAGCGTCGGACTGGGACGTGGCGGACCCAGGTTTGAGACCCCGAGATTGCCAGCTTGAGCGCGGGCTTGCCTGGTTTGAGCAAAGCTCACCAGCTTGAGCCCAACATCACTGGCTTGAGCAAGGGGTTACTCAGTCTGCTGTAGCTCCCCGGTCAAGGCACATATGAGAAAGCAATCAATGAACAACTAAACTGCTGCAACAAAAAACTGATGCTTCGCCTGACCTGTGGTGGCACAGTGGATAAAGCGTCGACCTGGAAATGCTGAGGTCGCTGGTTCAAAACCCTGGGCTTGCCTGGTCAAGGCACATATGGGAGTTGATGCTTCCAGCTCCTCCCCACCTTCTCTCTCGGTCTCTCTCTTCTCTCTCTCTCTCTCTCTCTCTCTCTCTCTCTCCCTTTCTCTCTCCTCTCTAAAATGAATTAAAAAAAAATTTTTTTAATTAAAAAAACAAACAAAAACTGATGCTTCTTATCTCTCTCCCTTCATGTCTGTTCCTGTCTAGCCCTCTCTATGACTCTCTCTGTCTCTGTAAAAAAAAAAAAAAAAAAATGTTGATTGTTGAAGTCGCCCAAGCTGTGGTATTTCTGATAGAGCAGCCAAGCCTTCCCAGACCTCTCTGATTTTTCTCTCCGGGGCCGCCGCGTCCCCGTGCACCTCTCTGTGAGGGCATTTGTTGCCGTGGCGGCATTAGGTTTGTGGGATTCATTGACTTATGCTCCTCCTTTCCACTGATCTCAAGCTCTGTGGGTGTGAGAGCCTTTATACCCTTTTCGTACATGTATGCACACACACATGCACATGGGCACACAGTGTATATGTACATATGTACATGTCACTGTTACTCCTTGAGACAGCATACCTGGTAAAAATATTTGTTGAATGATTACTTTTCCAGCAAACACTCTTTCCAGACGTCTACAAACATGTTTTTACTCTCATTATCCCAAGGAGAAAGGAGAGTGGTGTATGTGTGGGTTGAAATACATAAAGTCAAGTTTTAGAATTTTTGTCTTCTTTGAAATCTTTTCTACAACCTCCTTTATAAAGCGTTCTATGAAAACTATCTTTAAATAAGAAAATTAAGGGTGGCCTAATTGGGGATTAACGTATTGCCGTAGACTTAAACATCGTGTGTTACACAGTGACACAGAAGGTGTTTATATAGTGTCTGTCACTTGCCTGATGATTTTCTGGAGGAAAGTACGTATGTGCTTCTGGCTGTAAACAACGTTTTATGCCTCTTGAAGCTGGAGAATGAATTGTGGTTTCTCATACTGCACCTTCTTTTTGTAAAATATCCTTCATATTGCTGACACATGAACAGTAGATGTCAACTTTTAAAAAACTGGTTGTGTGTGTGACTTTTGACATTCGTGGGCACATATTAATCATTTGGTCCATGCCGGGGCCTTGGGATGAGTACCACTTGGCCGCCAGCCACGTTTCATTTGCCTTGCCGGGGACGGTTGTGCTCACGAGGAGAATGTTGGTGCACAAAGCCTGGAAAACTACTTACATAATCTCACCTCCTACTGATTCTGTCTCTGAGTACTAAATTAAATGGTTCTGTTCTCCAATATAGAAATTAACACAAAGTTCCTCTTTTACTAAAATCAGTGAGGTTTATACTCATATAAAGTTCCTGGGTTTTTTTTTTGTTTTGTTTTGTTTCTCAACTCTAAATTGAGTGAGTCTCTAGGCCAAATATATAGGAAATACTGGTGGAAAATAATCTCTTCTCCGTGGTTGACAGTGGCCAGAAGCCATAGGTACGTAAAGCCAAAGCCAAGGCGGGGTGCCGGGGCGGGGTGCCGAGCTGAGGAGGGAGCAGGTGAGACGGGAGCTCTGGGCGGCGTGTTCCCTGGCAGGGAGGCCCGCGCTCTGCCCATGCGTTGTCCCGTGGACGTGAGGGTTGCTGTCGTCGCACCAGCTCTGGGAGCGGGGTCCGGCAAGGAGGATGCCATCACCGACACTTCCTCCTCCTGCCGCCTCTGTGTCTCTGCAGTGGCTCCTTTTTCCTAAGTGTGGTTAGAGCTCAGGAAGTGAGGTGAGATGACGTGGACAGAGGCACTGATGGCCCCCCACTGGACTCACCGCAGGCAGAGACCTTCGTACACGAGAGAGCTGGGTCTCACTGTCTCCTCCCGCAGGTGTCCTGGTGACCATCCCAGCCTGACTCTGCAGGCTTCCTGGAGATCGGGGACTGCCAACACCCTCTTCTGCTTAGCTAGAGCATGCTGCAGTCTTTGTCTGCAGAGAGGAATTGGGACTAGCCCTGCTTTCTTAAAACCAGGGGAAGATAGTGCTTCAAGGAGACTAACTGTGAGCATACTGTTGAGAAGGGAACTCAAAAGTGTGCTTTATTAAATTTACTGACGTATAGTGCGCTGGGAGTTTAGCAGAGCCGTGTGTGTGTGTGTGTGTGTGTGTGTGTGTGTGTGTGTGTGTGTCTGTGTCTGTGTTGGGGGAAGTAGAAATCATGACATAGAAGAGAGAATGGGTGAGAAGTGGAGACAGTGCATGAAGGCATATCTGTTAATAACTTGACTCTTACAGAGGCAGTAAGTCAGCAGGAGCAGAGGTAAAAAAATAAAGGTCTTTTGTAAGAGAAAGAGATATCGGGGCACATTTGGAAGGATGCAGCAGAGGGGGGCGACAAGGTACAGCAAGCAAGGGTAAAAATCCGTGAGACCTCGTGTCAGTTACTTGAATTCTCTGTGCCTTAGTTTGCTTTCCTACCAGGTTTGGTTGGTAAGATCGTCCTCTTAGGATTTGGGGGATTGGAGTGAAATCATGTGTATGAAATGATTTTAATCAGTGCCCTGTGCCTCGTAAGGGCTCAGTAAATGTAGCCATCGTTATTCCTGCTGCTGCTGTTGCTGTCCTTGCCTCTGCGCACTTCAGAGGACTGTGAATACAGGAGAGCCATTTTTTCTGTCTCCACAGTCTGCAGATCTTCCTTCGGCTCCCATGGGCTGGCCCCGTGGCCACGTCATCATCACGTAATTGTGTGAATTATGTGACCATATATCAAGTGTCCAGGTCTGTGCCAGGTGTGCATCTATCAGGTGCCTGGGATACAAAACTGAGCAAAACTCTTCTCTGCCTCCAGGTAGTTTCTGGACCACAGAGGAGAGTGATGGGTGGGACTTATATACTATATACCAAGTTTGATGTTACATCAGGGTTCTAGCAGGATCAGGGCCACAAGGGGATGTGTGTGCATTGTGTTCACACACACACACACACACACACACACGTATTTATTGTGGCTGGTTAAGCAAGCCTGACATCCATAGGCAACAAGGCGGGATGGAAGGAACTTAAAGCAGGCTGGAGCCCCCGGGGCACCTTTTAACCTGGAGGTCTACACTCTACGTTCTTCCACTGAACCTTCTACCTTCACCCAAAAAGCATGTGTTGAAGTGGCAGGTACCCCCCCCCCCCCCCCAGTATTCCCAGCTACTCTCTTATACACCAGTTGGAGCTTTATTTTAAAGAATTAAATTTGTGATAGGCAGATGTACCATTTTATTCTGGCGTGCACTGCTTAATTCCTGGAGTACACGCTAGCTGCATTTATTAACAGGTTTTATTCAGTCATCTGTGCTGCGAGTGGAAGTAATTGGCTCCCCACGAGTTGGGAGCACAACCCAAGCTAACATGCGAATTCATTAGTTTGTAGCTTGAGCTTTTCGTCTCACCTGCTGTTTTCTGCTCAAAGGAATGATAAATTGTGTTTTAAATGAAGTGTGTGTTTAAGGAGGAACCCTTGGCAACCAATATTCTTTTCTCCTTAAAAATCTGCTTCTTAATCTGCTCTGCGAATGAAAAGCCTTGTGAGACCGTGGCAACTGCTGATGGATGAGTTTGAGAAGCTGGGTTTGTGGTTGTGGTTGCCAAAGGAATGCACGGTGTCGGGCTGGCCTGTCCAGTTCTATTTGTTGCAAGCAGTTGAAACCAGCTCATGTGCTACCCGTTGGAAAGGTTGGGGAGGTGGGGATTGTGACTGTGGGGAAGAGGACTAGGGCGTGCAGGACAGAGCAGCCTGCAGCCCTGCTCTGGGGGCAGACAGGCCTGGGAGTGTGTGGGGCCAGGGCACTGTCAGACTCTGGTCTGTGCGACGAGCCTCCTGCCCCAGGGGAAGCGCCACCCTCCTGCCGTCCCTGGTTTCCTCTCCCTTCTCGCGTGCATGCGGCCTGGCCTGGTCACCTGTGCTGTCACTTCCAGCCACCGCCGCACACTGACATCAGTCTCTGGGTCTCTCAGACCGGATTCCGGAAAGAAAGACTCCCCTGTCCCTGTTTGTTGTTAGATTCAGGGAGTACTGGGGCTGCCAAAGAGTGTAACTATTGAAGGAACAGTAAGTGCTGATATGGCTCCTGTGAGGCTGGAAACAAAGAAGGTCAGAGACCCTTATCAGAAGTTTAGGTTTGAAATTCGTCACTAAGCTAAAACCGGCCCCTGTTGCTATGCCGGCCCCTGTTGCTCTGCTGCGTGTGACCTCCCTAGCCAATAGCTAAACTGCCACATCTGCTTCTGTACTATGCTTGCTCACTTAGGATATATAAGGGCCTGGCTGTAAGCTCCAGGTGTGGCTCCCATTTGCAGCTCCTTGTGGGCATGGTGTCTCCGGACATCTCGGGAGTTCGCCCCTGCGCAGGTTAAACTGGCCAATAAAGTAACATCTTAACTCCTGAAAGTCTCCGACGTTTGTTCTCATACCCGGTGGATGCTACATTTGTGGCCAGAGAATTTGTGCTATAGTTTCTTTAAGAACAGATTCACCCTTTTATTTGGACAGGTCAGAACTGCTTTCTCCAAAAGTTCTCGCCACTTTGAGGACACATGTGAGCGACCATGTGTTCAAATTGGGTTTGACTCCCAGATCATTGGCACACAGCTTGCAACCCATGAAGGAAACGAGCTCCACCCAGGCCAGCAGGGGTGGAGGCAGAGGCCGGAATGTGGTGGGGGCAGGCCGCATGGGGCCTTGGACTCCAGCTTTGACTCTGAGTGAAATGGGGAGCTATCGGAGGTTCGTCACTGGGCAGGGGCATGATTTGAGTCTGGCGTAAAGAGGTCAGGCTGGCCACTGTTTCCAAGAGGAACTGGGGATGGGGAAGTCAGGGCCAGGCTGGAAGCAGGGGTTCAGGGAGGAGACTGTTGTTCAAATTCAGGCAAGACATGATGGTGACCTGACCAAGGTGGTCACTGTGGATGGCGGTGATGACATGTGATTGGATTCTGGGTATATTCTTGAAGGTCAAATCACAGGATAATCCCTTGGATTGGCTGTGATTGGTCGAGTTAAACTTCGATTTATATAAAACAAATGGAATACCTAATTAACACGATAAGTTCCAAGTTGTATGTACTGAAAAACCCCAGAATACTGGCCTGTATTGATACTGACTTCCCCTCTGTCCGTCCTTACATTTGGCTGGAAAAATATACAATAACATTGCTGAGCTTGGATTGACTATTGGAGTTTATAGAGATGGATAATTCCGTTCAGGACTTTTCAAGAAGCATTTTTTAGAATACCCACATTGTGTGTGATCACTCGCAGGCTGTTAACAGAAGGCTTGAAACTCCGGCCAAGTTGTTTTCCACCGAGGAGTTTTCCGGTCACTCTCCATCCTAAGGGATGACCATCAGCCATCAGCCCAACCGAGTCACACTTTGTCGAATATCAAATTGTTAAGACGCGTAGTCAGATCATGCTGTGGCACACCCAGCCTTCACAGCTCCTGCGCGCAGCTGAGGGAGCGCCACTGTGAGGTCGGCGGGCTTGGCGCCCGAACCTGGCCCAGGGGTTCCACTCTGCCGTGTTTGCTCGCTGCTCCAGCATCACACCTCCAGGCCAGGCTGGTTTTCACCAGCCACTTACTTTGTCTTGGAGAGAGAAATTATACACTTACCGATAAAGCAGCCCCCAAAACAGAAGGCCACTGGTCAGTTTCAGAGGGCTAAGGGGGTACCGTATTTTTCACTCCATAAGACGCACATTCCCCCCCAAAAAAAGTGGAGGGGGAAATGCCTGTGAGTCTTATGGAGCAAAAAAGACGGTATTTTATTAAATATTTTAACACACCATTTGTTTCAGAATATTTTTTTTCTTATTTTCCTCCTTAAAACTCTAGGTGCATCTATGGAGCAAAAAAGTACGGTATAATCAAGGGGCGACTAATGGGAAGCCATGCTGTTTAAAGTGTCCCCACTATAGCTCTTCCTCAGCACTGGGTGGATTTGCCAGCCAGCCGATTTTTCGGGTACCTAGCATGACAGTTGAAGACTTGACTCTGAAGTGAGAAGTAGAGCTCTGTGGACTCTTTTTGGGACAGAGCTTTTAATCAGTTGATGAAAGAGTCTGATCTTTCTTTGAGCATGACTCCAAGTGGTAATGTTTTAAATCAATTTTTAAAAAAGTGTTCCTATTATTCACATAACCTCTGCTTCTTTTGGAACACGGTTTAAAAATCATTGGGTCTGGTTCCATGTTCCGCACTGTGGTTGACGCGTCCTTGTCATCAGTCACTAACTGTGGAAATTATGTGCTTCGAAAGGATGTTTTAAAGTGCATCCTAAGGTGAGAAAAAGCCACATCTGAAGTAGGAAGTCTCTTGTGAAGTCTATCTGGCGTGACCACTTGATCTCGAGTGGGAGTCTCAGAGACGTGCTCAGCCATGGCGTGCCATCAGCTTGCCTTCCACAGCTTGCTCTGCAAGGGTTTCTGCTGGGGCCTGAATGTCATGACCTTTTCCAGAGTTTCGTACTGCACAGAAACCCACAGAAGGCCAGTGGGTTGGCTTGCTGCACATTATTCCTGGAAACTCAGTGAATCTCCGGGGCCAGCTTCTCCAGTCTTACTGGGTTGAGATGAGTGAGGACAGTTTCCGAGAGTGAGTGTTGACACACGCTGTTTGGCATCTTGTTGCGGCAGGTCCCTAGGGCGGGTGGTAGGGTTCAGGTGTCCTTCAGTGCACGGCAGTGTGGACAGGAGGAGCGCTTGGTCAAGCCGGGGGGGGGGGGGCTGATGATAGGAGCCACCCTCTTCTCTGGTGTGCCGTTAGAATCTTCTTGTGGAAACCAGATGTTTTTGTTTTGAGAAAAGCTTGATGAGCTCAGTCTTTGTCTTTTTAGAAAGTGGTTTCCAATCTACAAAGGACACCATTTAGAGAAGCTCAAGATTTAAATGGATGCTGTTAACTTCTCGTTTAAAAAGTTGCAAATTTCTCAAGTACTGTATATTATGTTTATATAGATTCACTGTTTATCTTCTCCCAGGAAAACAAAGCTGTTCGTGGGAATAAGAAGTTTGAATTTTATTTGTCAGTTAACTCAGTAATTGGTAGTGTTCTCCTGTAACTGAACACTGAAGCTTTGTTTCCTAGCATGGAAGGACCCTGGGTAAGGAGTGTGTGTGTGTGTGTGTGTGTGTGTGTGTGTGTGTGTGTGTGTGTGTGATACTTTATAAAGGGCTACCACACTGGGTGGGAATGAGGTTTCAGTGTTACTATGTTTCAGTGTTTCGCAGTTACTGTGACCAGGAGTGCTGATGATCAGTGAAAAGTCGCAGTGTCAGTGGATGTATTTTTGTATGTGTGTGTGACAGAGAGGAGACAGACAGACAGACAGGAAGGGAGAGACATGAGAAGCATCAGTTCTTTGTTGTGGCACCTTTGTTGTTCATTAATTGCTTTCTCATGTGTGCCTTGACAAGCCAGCCAGGACTCAAGCCAGCAACCATGGGGTCATGTCCATGATCCCACGCTCAAGCCAGCGACCTTGCACTCAAGCTGGATGAGCCCACACTCAAGCCAGCGACCTCGGGGTTTCAAACCTGGGTCCTCTGCGTCCCAGTCCGATACTCTATCCACTGCACCACCGCCTGGTTGGGCAATGGATGTATTTTTTTGAAGTATAATTCATTTCCTCTTTTAATAGAGACATAAGTGAAAGCTGATAGAAGAAAAGTTAGTTGTATAAATGCCAAGTTCTTAAGAAAGTTAATTATATAAAAACAATGTATATTTTTCACAATAGAATAACATAATAGGTTTTGAAATAGGCAAACATTTTAAAAATCATAAACAGAATAGAAAGCAAAATTGGCCCATAATCCTGCTCCCCCGGAAAGCCATTCTTAACGTTTGTTTTGGAAGCATCCCTTCAGTATTTTTTCTCTTTACATTTACACACCCCTCCTTGCTGAGTTCCTGTTACAGAGCCTCATTTGCATTTCCTTTCCTTTTACATTTAATGTCTTAAATGTTTTTCCAGATCAGTAAATATAAAACTATGTCTTTGTTCTCAGCCGTCCAATTTATGTGTGCGTATTTAACCCCAAGTTTATCGATGGATGTTTAGGGAATGTGCATTTTAAATATCCCTGGGTGCATGTTCCTGTAGAGTTGCTGAGACAGGGGTGCGGGAACACAGTGAAATTTGCTTCCTCTTCCAGTCGGCCTCATATGACGGGTGCACTCCCACAGCAGAGGAAGCCCACCAGCACAAACACCCTGCCTCAATGTTTCTGAATCTCATTTTTAAAATCGTCTCTTCCTTTCCTTTTTTTTTTTTTAACTTGAAAAACGTTAAAAATGTAAGAATCTTCCATAATCTCACCACTGAAAAATTGTGTGAACATGTGGATTCAATTTTATAGGAAAAGAAATGGAAGGGCCCTCTCAGTCCCCTGTCCCTTAGGGCCTGGAGCTCTTGAACAATCTGCATTGTCTTCTAAATGCACGGAAATTGTGCCTGACATATTTGTCTGCAGTTTGCCTGTGTCTCCTGATACATCATGAACACATGTTTTCCTCTCCGAAGAGCACAGCTGTATTCTGGAATCCGTCTTTTACTGGCCTCAGGCTCTGTCCGTTATAGGGGTGTCCATCGTAGGTTTCCCCGTGAAGGAAATGTTGGTTGTTGGATTCAGCAGTTCCACCCTCCTTTCCTACGAATTGTTTGTGTAAGTGCGTCAAGGTGTAAGCACACATCCACGGGGATGGTTAGTGTGGCATTATTTTTTAATAATGAAACCTCGTAAAGTACCTCAATGTCTCTTAAGAAGGGATCAGTTAAAAATAATATGTGATCTCATGAAATGTTATAGCACTCAAACTTTTTAAATGCAGGCTCTGGCCAGTTGGCTCAGTGGTAGAGCATTGGCCTGGCATGCAGGAGTCCCGGGTTCGATTCCCGGCCAGGGCACACAGGAGAAGCGCCCATCTGCTTCTCCACCCCTCCCCCTCTCCTTCCTCTCTGTCTCTCTCTTCCCCTCCTGCAGCCAGGGCTCCATTGGAGCAAAGTGGGCCCGGGCACTGAGGATGGCTCCATGGCCTCTGCCTCAGACTCTAGAATGGCTCTGGTGCAACAGAGCGACGCCCCAGATGGACAGAGCATCGCCCCCTGGTGGGCGTGCCAGGTGGATCCCGGTCGGGCGCATGCAGGAGTCTGTCTGACTGCCTCCCCGTTTCCAACTTCAGAAAAATACAAAAAAAAATTTTTTTTTAAATGCAGTAGATCTACTACTAACATGGAAAGATGCCATGACGTGTTGTGCAGTAAAAAGATAAGATACAGAACAATACACGAAGTATAATCACATTCGTGTTTAAACACCCAAAACAGCACAGCCAGGCGTTGAATGCATCCTAAGTAACCTGCAGTCTTGCAGCAGATTGTTCAGAGCTGTTCTCTTGGTGGGACCTCTCTGGACAGGATTAGGGTACAGCGGGGAGGGAATAGACAGCTTCCGTTGTTTTCTTTTACACGCTTTCTAATGGACATTGTAACAAGCGGTGTTTTGTAATAAATAAGCAGGTTATTTCGATGAAAAGTACATCTAAACTCTACAAAGATTAACAGTTAAAAATAAAATGTTTATGTGAGACTGGGAAGTCTCTGAGACTGTACCCGCTTGACAGTTTATGAGTCCAGAGGAACACGCTTAAGTAGAAAGTAGATTTCTCATAGGCACAAAATATTTCACTCACATGGTGGAGAAAGAATGAGGAGATAAAAGGAGGAAGAGAGAAGAAACCATGAGGTCAGGAGGGATTAGCTGGTGGGCGCCGCTGATCCTGGTCCCAGGACACAGAAGAACTCAAATTCCTCTTCTTAGGTACAGCACTGCACACATTACGATCAGCTGTGTGGACCATAAAGCTTCTATTTTCTAGACAGAATAGCCCCAGGTTCCTCCTAATAAGATCCTTTGCCACCCTGACAGACCCTTTGTTCCCATTTGTCAGCGTCCATCTTGAACTGTGATGACCAGAATCAAATACTGCTGCCTAACTTCTAGTCTCATCAGTGTGGGGTACTGTCAGATTACTCCTTTCGTGTGCATGAGATACTACTTTTAAAATGTTTTATTTATTGATTTTTAGAGAGAGAGGAAGGGAGAGAGAAATACCAGTTTGTTGTTTCATTTATTCATACATTCATTGGTTGATTCTTGAATGCGCCCTGAATGGGGATGAGATCTGCTCCTTGGTGTATCAGGACAGTGCTAACCACCTGAGCTACCCGGCCAGAGCTGCACAAGATATTTTTTTGAAAATCCAGGCTAAGGTTATTCCTAAACCTCCACCTTGTCTTTTCTCCTGAAAATTACCAGTCACAGTCTTGCTGTTTGGTTATTTTTCACACAGAGCTTCAAGCTTGGGAGTTTCGTTGGGATGTTTTCTTTTGCCTCCTCAAAGGTTAGGGTAAAGCCCTATGTTCAGATCAGTGAATCTCCTAACAAGGAGATTCTTGATCTCACAAGACCCGTGTCGTCTGGCCGAGAGTCCATCATTCTGACGCAGAGAATCAAGCCTTTCTCTTTGACTGTTTGCAGAAGCCAGTTATTAGCCTCCAGGATCTTCCTTTGCCTTCTGAAGCTTTGAGTGTTAAAATGAAAACAAAAAACTCGACTAGAAATGACTCTTTCACTTCCCTCCGTGAATCTTTTCAGTTACTGGGGATAAATTCTAGGTGTTTTTTGTTTGTTTGTTTTGTTTTTGTTTTCCCCTTTCTCTGGACTATAATTATGCATTTACAGCTGATGGTGGTACTGACTCAGGAGGTCTGGAAATGACGTCTGCTCCAGGCAGGCGAGCGTATTTCTGAAGAGCCACACCAGCTCTGCCACCTTGCATCACTGCTGAGAAGGTGTTTTTTTCTTTTTCTTTTTTTTTCCTTCTTTTCCAAGTGAGAAAAGGAGAGAGAGACAGACTCCCGCATTCCCGCATGTGCCCTGAACAGGATCCACCTGGCAACCCCTGTTTGGGGCTGATGCTCTACCCATCTGGGGCCATGCTTGCAACCAAGCTATTTTTAGGGCCTGAAGCAGAGGCCTCACAGAGCTATCCTCAGTGCCTGGGGCCGATGCACTCGAACCAATCAAGCCATGGCTGCGGGAGAGGAACAGAGAGAGCAAGACAGAAGGGGGAGGGGTAGAGAAGCAGATGGTCACTTCTCCTGTGTACTCTGACTGGGAATCCAACCCAGGACATCCACACGCCAAGCCGATGCTCTACCACTGACTCAATCAGCCAGAGCTGGAAGGTGTCTTTTTCTTACCCACGTCCTGCTCTCTTCCTGGACTCATGCAGACACCATGACAAGGGGAGACCACTTCTTCAGCAGAGCTGCGCTTCCCACTGCACTTCCTTACTTGCTACTTGGCTTGGGGCATGCCCTGTTCCTTCCTCCTTTCACACTTGCCATCAGTGATGTGGCTGCCGTGTTCTCTCCATCCTGTCAGATTTTTTTACCTCTGTGCTGTCTCGTCTTGTTGAACTCTCTGCCTCCTTATGAGCCAGAACACTCTCAGGTTGCCACAACTGTCCCGGGAACTGAAATGTGGGCACATCCTGAAGCAGTCACATCATTCGTAAGTTAGCCCAGGCCCTGAACATCACCAGAACAGTTAGTTGGCGTTTGTCACCGGGGCCTTGGGCATGCTGGGGAAAGCCGATCAGAGTGCCCTCTTTGGGCAGGTGAAGCACAGCCTTTCTCTCCAGGTGGAGGAGTAGAAAGGTCGCTGTTCCATGGGGGATGAAGGTGTGGACCTGGCCTGAGTGGGGCTGGGTGTCAGCCCTATCTCAGGTGTAAGCAGGGCGTGCCCCATAGCAGCCTGGCAGGACATATGTACCACTGGGATTAAAAAAGAAGACGGAGGCTTTGTGGTGCTGTTTAGACACAGCTTCCCAGTTTCTGGTTTGGGGAATACACTTCCCACACCGGCTGCTCCTGCTTTGGTTCTTCTTCTTTCTTAGTGAACAGAACTGTTGAGTATGACTTACATACCATAACATTCATCCTCTTGTGAGATAGGAGTTCAGTTATTTTTAACGAGTTCACAGCATTGCACAGATATTACTGTGGTCTCTGTAATCAGTCCCTGCTCCCATCCCAGCACCTGGCAATCCTGGACCTGCTTCCTGTCTTTACAGATTTGCCTTCTCTGGAAATCACCGGTGAATGGGCTCCAGTCTTCCTTCCGCTGCTCCCTTCCCCCGAACCAAATAGGGGTTCAGATTTAACTGGGGTCCTTACCTTCCCTGAGCTGCCCTCCTCTGCTAACCTAACAGCAGTTCCGAGCCGGACCGTGCCTCTCCCCGCAGCCGCCTCAGCATCCAAACACGCTCTGTGCCTCCGTGTCTTCCTTTTATATTGTCACGGCTTTGAGCTGTAACTGACATACATTACAAGTCACACTTTCAGGTGTGAAATTCAGTGTCATTTAATGTATTCACAGAACTGTACAACATCACCACAATCCAGTTTAGAAGCCTTCCCTTATCCCCCCAGAAGAAATAACTTTATTCATTAGGAAACAGTCACATTTTTCTTAAGTCCTACGGCCCAGGCAAATGCAAATTTACTCTCTATTTCTATGGAGGGGCAGACTTTGACCATTTTATATAAATTAAATGACACAATGTGGGATCATCAGTACCTGGCTTCTTTCACGTAGCGTGATGTTTCCAGAGTCCATTCTTGTGGTCGCGTGGACCCGTACTTCATTCCTAAATCCCATCCCACTGCATCGATACAGCAGAGTTTATTTATCTGTGTTTCAGCTGAGGGGCAGTTGGGTTGTTTCCACTTTCTGGCCGTTATGAATAATGCTGCCGTGAACAGTCCTGCACAGGTCTCTGTGTGGGCATCTGTTTTCACTCTCCTGGGTGTGTCCCGGGAGTGGGACTGCCAGGTCTCACGCAACTCTGTGACATCGTGGGAGCACCTGTGAGATCGCCCCTTGTCCACAGGTCTCTCAGCTGCCACCCCGTTTCTCTGGCTGTGTCGGAACCCACTCACCTTCTCAGGATGGGACTCGTGTCCTCTCTCCACACTCGTGTTCTCTCCTGGGAGCTCTCCTTTTAAATAGAATATCTGATACGAATAAGAGAACATTAATGAGGGCATTAGTATCTAGGTAGACTTTGAAGCATAGAGATGTACTGTCCACATGTCACCATGCCTCACAAGCTGTGGAACCTGACGCTCAAAGTATCTAAAATCTCTTACTCATTCTACCTTTTTTTTGTTTGTTTGTTTCGGTCCTCTTTGGTCATTTCTAACTCATTTTAATTACACTTTTAAACAAGGAGTCTGGGCTGGATAGTCTTTGAAACCTATTACCTTGCTAAAATGCCCTGATTACTACACGGAGATGAATTTTTTGTTGTTTAAAATGGATTACAGAAGATGAATGGCTTTCATTGTTGAATATTACTGTAAGTTATTTTATTATGAGGTCTGGGCTAAAAACATGACACACAATTATAGCACCATTTCTGTAAGAAATTTGTTCTACTCTGTATTAATTTGCTGTAGGTGCTTGGGTTTTTCCTACAGGTTTGAGGCCAAGGGCTGAGATTCCTGTAATGCTCACCCCCCTCCCAACCCTACCTCTCTTTGGTCTGAATTCATTTCACCAGTCTAGTTGGTCCCAAGGGAGGCATGGGTATCAATTATTGCTACAGTATTTAATCAGTATAGTACTTGACACTTAGGGAGAGATGATTTATAATCATCAGAACCAGGCCTTTGTTTTCATCTTTTCTGCCTGGTGCTTAGTGTTCCTGTTGTAACATTAGTTGGGAATAAGCAGCTATGGAGACAAAAAAAAAAACAACACTCTCACACCCACTTCCAGTCAGGAGACATTGTATAGAAAGTGATTAAAGATGGATATTTAAAATATTTGCAATTACATGTTTTCATTTCCCAAACTACATTGTTATTGAACAGTCACTGAATTTTTGGATGTTTGAAATACTTTATATTTCTTGCTATTATGTATTGATGTCATTAAAAGAGGTCCTAAAAGCACCCATTTTTCTTGGGCTCTTATATTATTAAGGCATTCTAAGAAATATGGTAAGTTTTTAATGAGTTACAAGTAGACCCAGAGTGGTGGACTGTTCGCTGTGGAGCTGGGCTCGGGCTGCCAGGAGCACAGCGGGGTCTCTTCTGCCCAAAGTACAGGCAGCACAGCAGGGGTCTCGGTGCACATGGAAGATCCAGGGGCTTCCAGGGCGCAGGTTGCCCCTGGGCTCCAGCAGCTCTCACCTGTAGGCAGGTCCTGTGACCCGCCATACGCACGCCTCAGTTTCCCTTTAGTCTGAGGTTGTCTAGCCATGACTACTGTACTTTGCCACCTTCTCCTCTCACAGAACACACCTCATGTTCTCATTTTGTTCTGAAAAATCCCTTATGTTTGTGACGTTAGCTTTTAAAATTCTAAAGTGATTCGACCACATTTTTTGTGCTTCTCCTTGTACCTGAAGTTAAAAAGGAACAAACAAGCATATCTTCTACTTGAGTAAATGGGTAGAAATTTCCTGACTCCAGAAACTATGTCCATGCAGAAATAGACTATCATGTGGACCAGCAACATGTCATAGGCATATGTTGAAGCCCCTGACGAGTTAGGGTCCAGGTTACGAGAGAGTCTGACCCTTCTTTGTAACTGCAGGCTTGACTGAGGTCACTGTAAAACCTCATTCACAGGACCTGTCACCTGACAAAGTCCTTTCTTTAATGTCGGTCTCCTTTTTCAGTCTTCCCAAATTCTGAAATAACCGGATTCAGTTCCTTTGAGGTTTAATTTTCTATTTGTCTTAAACCTTGAACATCATTGCATTTCATCAACAATAAGAAAAGACAGTAAGAAAGTCTTTCTTATTATCACATTCGTGGAGGGATTTCATTAAGGTATTAAATGCCACAGATAAAGGAGAAACACAGATTCTTCATGAACGGAGAGTGTGGTTATGATCAGTATTCACAGTCAAAGATAAGGCTTGTTTTTTTAATTTACAGCTATCTTCTGTGGAATATAATCAGCATGAAGTATTTAAGCAGTTTTTTGTTTGTTTTTTTGACAGAGACGGAGTGAGAGTCAGAGAGAGGAACAGATAGGGACAGACAGACAGGAAGGAAGATAAGAAGCATCAATTCTTTGTTGTGGCACCTTAGTTGTTCATTGATTGCTTCCTCATATGTGCCTTGACCAGGGGGTTACAGCACAGCAAGTGACCCCTTGCTCAAGCCAGCAACTTGGGCTCAAGCCAGCAACCTTGGGCTCAAACCAGCAACCATGAGTTCAAGCCGGCGACCTTTGGGCTCAAGCCAGTGACCATGGGGTCATGTCTATGATCCCACGCTCAAGCCAGTGACCCAGCGCTCAAACTGGTGAGCTCGTGCTTGAGCCAGATGAGCCCACACTCAGGACTTTAGGGTTTTGAACCTGGGTCCTCCGCGTCCCAGTCCGACGCTCTATCCACTTTGCCAACGCCTGGTCAGGCTTAAAGCAGTTATTGACTTCACTGAGTTTTCTTAGTTGCTGAAAAACAGTGATGTTTTAAATGTTGAGGTTCTTTTTAGAAGCCTTGTGCTTTCAAGCCTGCAAAGTTTTTGTGTACCTGAAAGGCTTCCCTTGTGTTTTGATGCTTTTTGTTTGCATCCAAGAGAAGAAGCTTGAATTGTGTATGACTTTGTAGCCTCGAGTATTTTATTTCTCTGCTAGACTTTTCCCATTTAAACGACACAGTCTTCATGAGGAACAGGGAGGGTGGCATCCGCGGTCCCCCCTCGTGGCCGCCTGCACGTGGTCGCGCAGAGCTGATGTGTGTGCGAGTGAGGGTTCTTGTGTTCGTTCCACAGGCGGGAAGCATCAAGCGGGAAATGGCCTTCACGTTTCAACCGGAGGACCTAAAACGGGACTCAAGCAAAAAAATGTCCCATCTGCCCTTGTTCCCCTTGGCCATGGAGGAAGAGGTGAAAACGGCAGACACCAAAACAGCCAGCCGAGCCCTTGACCCTGACAAGGAGAACACCCGCTCCATCTGTCTCCTTGAGCAAAAGCGCAAAGTCGTTTCCTCCAACATTGACGTTCCTCCAGCCAGGTAAGGGACCGCGAGACTGTCTCCGTGTCTGCCCAGGAGTTCGGTGCCGAGTGTAGGGGCTGAGGAAGGGTTTTCTGCCAGGCTCGTTTTTCTGGTGTTTGTGTGAACTAGAGCTTTTCACAACTGACTCTGAGGCTGGGGTTGTTGAAACTCCTATCGCCCTAGAAAAGAAAATTTTATTAGATTTTGGCAAATGAATAACAAAGAGCAGAAAAGAATAAATGTAAAAAACTTGAAGACACTTGGAATGTAGGACTGAGCATACCCACTCAACGGCAAGGACACTCAGTCTTTGGTCCGGGGCTGGAGAGCTGTGACTGTGGCCAGATTCAGCCCCCAGACCTCTTTTTGTGAAGCCTTCAAGATAAAAGTGGTTTTTATCTTGTGTGGTTTTACTCTAGGAGAGGGTAAAAAAAAAAAAAAAGATTATGTGACAGAGATCGTAGGCGGCGTGCAAAGCCTAAAATGTGTGACTCATTATAGAAAATGTTTGGCAATCCCCGGTTTGTATCTTGCTAATCCTTTTAAGACATATCTACCTTGGACTGGGCCAAGAGCGTTTATCTGAAATATCAGAAGGTTTTTATCACGTTATAATTTTACTTACACCACACCCGGTACCTTTGAACCAAAGGACAGCGTCATAACAGCATGAGGACAGAATATAGAATATACACGTGAGGACATTTGCTTCTTTTCTGATTCTTTGTCTCACCCAGATTTGGAGGGGCATCTAAAAAAATGACATGTCTATCATGGCAAGGCATCCTAATTCCCACTTTACAAATGAGGAAACAGACTGAGAAGTGTGAAGTCTCCCAGGAGCCTGCTGAGGCCACGCTTATTAGGCCAGCAACCTCGGGGTTTCAAACCTGGGTCCTCAGCATCGTAGGTCGACGCTCTATCCACTGCACCACCCCAGCCTGGCAGGGACCAGTGTGATCGATAGTGTGACTTCATGAAACACACTGCGCCACTGGCACACAACTGTGTCCTCTTGCCAGGGCTTTACATTCTAAGGTCAACAAATAAGTCAAGGTTAGGCACTGACAAGTTGTTCTTCACAATGTCTTCAGTCATCTCTGAGACTGGAGCCAACCATGAAAGGTATGGGATCTAAAACCAATTCTAAAAAGACAAGTCTTCTCTCCCTCCTTACTCTGGGGCAAACTTTCATTGAGTAGAGTGGTGGGATTTTTGTTCATTGTTTTTAAAAATAGCTCTCCCTTCCTGTCAAGTGCATATGGTTGAATTTCTGTAATTAAATGCACATATACTGTAGTCCAGTTTTCTAATATTCTACAAAAAATGTGGTGAAAGTTAGTAAGGTGAGACCGAGTACCTTTCTAAATCACCACTTCTCTTTCCCATACTAACACCGATAACATGGATTGATACCATCTCTTCTGAATTATAACTTAAGAAGGTTTGTGTTTTATGACATAAATCTGGCTCAGGGTATGTGTATGTATATGTGTGTGTGTGTTTTAAAAAAACTTTGTACATTTGTGTTGACTTCATGGTATAGAAGATTCTTCAATTTCCAGTAACTGTGCTTTCTATCCTTTTATTATAAGTGCCCAGGAGTGTCCAGTTAGAATGTGTCACGTGTTCAGAATTACACTGTGAATTTAGAATTTGGGTCATCCGTATGAATTTTTAAAATAATTAACAATTTGTGTCAGTTGGCCATTTTCAGGGATATGTTCTCTGGATCCATTGGGTAGTTATCAAGTAAAATACTGAAAGTGTGACATCCCCACATTTGCAGGCATCACTTCCAAAGAGTCCCTGGATGTTAATAAATGTCCTTTCCTGTAGATCCTTCCTGGCAGCAAACTAGAGAAAGGGTCGCCACTGGAGCCCTGGGTGAACCCGTCGCACTGTTGTGCTAGGTGGACCGCAGCTTTGTGGCACGGACTGCGGGTCTGGGGACGATCCAGGATACTTCGGGGACATTGTTCTGTGTCTGTGGCACCCATGCCACAGGTCGCCTCCACAGGACTGATTTATACTTATATTTGATTCAACATCTTTCTCCTTCCTACACCTGTTCAAAATTTAAACGATCTCGTACAGAAATAACTGGATTCCCACCGCCTCCCATGACCCTCCTCCCTCTGCCACCACGGATTCTGTTTTCTGCTTTTATCACAGAGAGGCTAATAATCACTAAAGGCAAATGAGTAATTAAAAGATGTTGATCATTTGTTTATTTTAAAAGAATACCATTTGAGCAGCACTAGTCTGATAGAAATTTAATGTGAGCTATATATTTCATTTTTAAAATTTCTAACCGCTACATTAAAAACAGGAAAAAGAAACAGGTGTAAATAATGTAAAACCATATATTATTTAACCTAATTATATCCAAATATCATTATTTTCTATATAAACGAGCATGAGTGAGATACTTGACATTCCTCTCTACCTCCTAGCTCTTTGAAGTCATGTGTGTCTATTACTGGTACACATCTGAACTTGAATCGGGCACCTTCCAGTGACCAGTCGCCACGTGTGGCGAGTGACCTCTGTATTGGAAGGGCAGCTTTAGAGTAAAGCATCAGCCAATTCTACATTTCAGTGCAACTTATCATTTATCCCTAACTCAGTGGTTTCTTTCTTTCTTCTATTTTCTACTCAGACTGACAGGGATGGAATGGTAGCTTTCTGTGGCCATGTTTCTTAAGGGTTGGGGGTGGGGAGGCGCATTCCCTGCAAGGAGAGACATTTCAGCTTCTGTTGCTCAGAAGACATTTGGTTGGGAAAACTCAGCAGCACAATCCCAGTATGTTTCCTAAAGAAGTGACTCCTGGCTGTGTGTAACTTATATTGTGTACAGTTATAATTCTTAAGAGGTTTTAATCTCATCTAAGTCCGAGATGAGTTAAATAGGTAGAATCACAGTCCTAGTTCTTTAAAAATCTAAGAGCAGCTTCATTCCAGCATGGGACAGAGCCTGCTTCGTGGTTACTGGATGTTGTGACGTCCCCTGCGGGAGTAGCCCTAAACACCGTGCCGCCATGCCGAGCCAGCGCACCTCAGGGTGACCCGGGCCACCACACTTTCACCATTTGCTTATGCTTCTTTACCTGCTCATTTGCTTATGCTTCTTTACCTGCTCATAACAAAATAGTTAATTAATGCCTGCTATTTGGAAACTTGGAAATGCAACAGATGCATCAATTTTATTTTATTTATTTATTTTTTTTAATTTTTTTTTTTTCAGGACATTTTGTAGACACTAGCAGGACTTTTTTCTTTTCTTTTTTTAAATTTTTATTTATTTATTCATTTTAGAGAGGAGAGGGAGAGACAGAGAGAGAGAGAGGAGAGACAGAGAGAGAGAAGGGGGGAGGAGCTGGAAGCATCAACTCCCATATGTGCCTTGACCGGGCAAGCCCAGGGTTTTGAACCAGCAACCTCAGCATTTCCAGGTCGACGCTTTATCCACTGCGCCACCACAGGTCAGGCTATTTTATTTTTTTTGACAGAGACAGAAAGAGAGAGTCAGAGAGAGGGACAGACAGACAGGAGGGGAGAGAGAATGAGAAGCATCAACTTGTTGTTGTGGCATCTTAGTTGTTCATTGATTGCTTTCTCATATGTGCCTTGACCAGGGGGCTACAGCAGAGCGAGTGACCCTTTGCTCAAGCCAGCAACCTTGGGCTCAAGCTGGTGAGCCTTGCTCAAACCAGATGAGCTCGAGCTGGCAACCTTGTGGGTCTCAAACCTGGGTCCTCCGCATCCCAGTTCAACACTCTATCCACTGAGCTTGAGCTGGCAACCTAGGAGTCTCGAACCTGGGTTCTCTATGTCCCAGTCCAACAATCTGTCCACTGCGCCACTGCCTGGTTAGGCTGTATTAGTTTTAATAAAGGACTCCTAAGTAGGAAGGGTTTACCTTGTTACTTTGTTATTGGCTTAAAGTGTTACTGATTCTTTTACATTTTAACTGGTGTTTTCTTCCCTCATAAATAGAGTTCTAGGTAGGGGAATGTTAAGGGTTAAGGGTGGAGAGTTTGGCTTAACTTGGAATACTTTGAGAATTTGATTTCTATCTGTGAGGTGACACTGAGCTATTCAGTGATACATTCAATTGTTGTTTCAGAGCGCTTCAGGAAGAATATAATTTTAAGCAAGAGGAGAGTTCTTGAAGAGTGTGTTTCTGTATTGGAGATAAAATAGTTTAGGAAATAGAGCTGGTATCTAGGAGGGAGGAATTTGGGGTCCTGTTGCACACTGACCTCCAGGAAGTCCTCAACCTTGTCCTGTGTGTCCAAGGCCAGGCACCGCACATGCTCTTCCAACCTCCACCCCCAGCCTTGCCCGCTGGCCACGTCTCGGCTTCTCCCAGCCAGCTGAGAGCTCCCTGCTCCCAACTCCATTGTTGAAACTGGAGCAGTGGCCTGTGCCACCCACGGATGGGATCAGGCTGGGTGGAGAAAACCTAGAAGGTTTGGATCCTTCTCACCTCCTTCAACTCTAGAAAGATCCTACAATCTGCTGAGGTTAAAAAGAAGTGAAAGCCCATTTCATGGTTTTAAAATATTCAACTTTTGTTTTCAAAGTGCTCGTTTGCTTATTCCTGTTCTGAATTAAATTTTTGACTTTTTTTTTTTTTGTCACCACAGGAATGGATATAAAAAGACAGGTCATTTCCTCCCATCAGTGTGTCAGACAATGGCACACTAAATATGCATTTGTGTGTTTTATACGTCTATTTTTCTATGCAAACAAATGGAAATATGCTAAGGGGAGCTGAAGTGTTCATAAGCTAGGTTAACATTCTCATTGCCCACTTTTTCTACTCTAGAAATGTCGGTTTGTTGTCTCTTTGTTATCAATTATTGATAACTGCTTAGAAGTGTATTGAATGTCCACTGAGAATTAACCATTGTGATATGCTGTCCCAAGACCTGTCCGGTACAGATTTTAGTAGCTTTCTTTCTCATCATCTCAAAAGCATGCTCTCTTCACTGGGTAGGTGTTCTCAGGAATCCAATGACTTGAGATTTTATCTATCACTAGTGGCCATGAGGGCTTCCTGCCTCATTTCATCACCGTGGCAAAGTCCACTTAGCCGTGAGGGAGAGCCGCAGCCCCTGGACCACTTCAGTGCAGCACTCAGAGCCGGGTGAGCAGCCACCCTCTGGACAAGCAGGAGGGCCAGGTCAGCCCATCTGTAAGGAACGGGTTTCCACAGCATCTCATTGATGTGTTTGGTGTTTCTAGGCTCAGGATTTTCTGTATAGAGTCGTGGCTTCTGTGAACAGAGGGAGACACTATTCCATTGGAATTATATATCACCCCCAGCACAGCTGAGTGTGGCAGTGGCTTCTTCTATCCCAGACGTGAAACCAAGGTGCTTTGCAAGTTTGTTGCAGCATTTGTAGCGAAGACATGGGGCTTCTGTCTTCGCTATCCCATCAATGCATGGTGAAACTGAGAAAAAATGAGAAACTATTTCTCTGTGTATACTTAGTAGGACAACATGGCCCTGCCTAGCAGTTGTCACATCTTGAATTGACCAGTTGCTTCCTCTTTATTTCCCCCACTCTGAGTAATTTAACTCTATAAATTCTAGTTATCCACATAAGGAAAAACATGAGCCTTTTCTCCTGCCTGCTGGGGCCCCAGTGAAGTTGGATAGTTCCTCGGGGTGATAGGTGGAAACCATGGCGATGTCTACACCGCAGACATGGTGGTGGTGTGGAGGGCAGTGGTCTCGTGTTAGGCCAAAGGCAGGTTTTATAGCTCACAAAGAGAAAAGAATTATGAGCATCCTAAAAATCATCAAATCCATCCACATTATTTGAAAGATGGAAGAAAAAATTGTTAAGCTAAGAGTTTGGGTTCAAAGAATGGATTTAAACACTTTCTAAAAGTTGTTTTTTTAGATTTTGCTGCATTTTCATTGGTTGAGCAGCACTTAGAACTTGTGGAGCAGTAGTGACTTTGTTTTTTGTTTTTGTTTTCTGAAGTTGGAAACAGGAGGCAGTCAGGCAGACTCCTGCATGCGCCCGACCAGGATCCACCCAGCATGCCCATTAGGGGGCGATGCTCTGCCCATCTGGGGCGTTGCTCTGTCGCAATCAGAGCCATTCTAGTGCCTGAGGCAGAGGCCACAGAGCCATCCTCATTACCTAGGCCAACCTTGTTCCAATGGAGCCCTGGCTGCGGGAGGGGAAGAGAGAGACAGAGAGGGCGGAGAGAGGGAGGGGTAGAGAAGCAGATGGGCGCTTCTCCTGTGTGCCCTGGCCTGGAATCGAATCCGGGACTCCTGCACGCCAGGCCGACGCTCTACCACTGAGCCAACCGGCCAGGGGCCCAGTAGTGACTTTGTTTGTGGGTGTGCTGACTAGCTCCCTTCTTGTTGGGAGGGGGAGGGATGCTGTCTGTCTGCTGCTTCACACTCAGAAACACACCTGCTTCCCGGGTGCAGTCTTTCTCCCCTGAGGAGTCCACTTGTATTTGCAGTTAGAACAGCGTGCTATTCGAAGATGACACTGATGGTCACCGAGGAGCAAAAGTGGCAGCTTAGAGGGTGACCAGTACAACCAGGGTGGTGCATTGCTGTGTGCGGTGCCCAGGGCTCAGTGAGTCCCAGAGTCAGAAAAACTGGAATTCCAAGCAGGCAGTAGTTTGACGTCAATCTGATCGTGCTGGGGGGAGGAAAGCCCATAATTACTATAATCAGAATCATGATCCATCTCTTAGAAAATGGTATGTTTAATTCAGTGGCTAGAATACCTTAACTTTGATACCTTATTCCTGTACCTTTGGAAACTAAAAACATTTTAAAATTTACTGAGACAGAAAAGAGTTAATAATCTTACATTGAGAAAGATGCTATCTAGTTTTAATGTTTATTCTTTAACTCTTGTTGGGGAGGGGGCTTTGTTTCTCTGCGTTGACTGAAATTTCCCCCAGTAACACTTCCTATGTTATCTAATGGGAGACGTTAGATCAGGGGTCCCCAAACTACGGCCTGTGGGCCGCATGCAGCCCTCTGAGGCCATTTATCTGGCTCCGCCGCACTTCCGGAAGGGGCACCTCTTTCATTGGTGGTCAGTGGATGCATCCTGTGCTCCTGGAGTACTGTATGTGGCAGTGCCGCAAAGCACGGTGTTGCTCATGTACAGTACTACTTCCGGTGACACGGGATGCACGCATCACGGCTCCAGAAGCACGTCATATCACTGTTTACAGCTAGCAGTGACAAATATGGAACCGGACATTGACCATCTCATTAGCCAAAAGCAGGCCCATAGTTCCCATTGAAATACTGGTCAGTTTGTTGATTTAAATTTATTTGTTCTTTATTTTAAATATTGTATTTGTTCCCGTTTTGTTTTTTTACTTTAAAATAAGATATGTGCAGTGTGCATAGGGATTTTGTTCATAGTTTTTTTTATAGTCCAGCCCTCCAATGGTCTGAGGGACAGTGAACTGGCCCCCTGTGTAAAAAGTTTGGGGACCTCTGTGTTAAATCATAGTGGGTCCCCCCAATCCCACTAAAGAATCTGTGATTGACTTGGTGTGGGTTCCGACTGTGGGTTTGGGAAGGCAGGGCGTTGTCTTATCAGAGGCCAGGGGTTCCTTGCTTCAGTTCATTCATTCTCCACATACCCCAGAGCTGCAGCGTCACCAGCCAGAAGTGCTGAGGGAAAGGCAGTGACAGTTCTGTTAAGTGACAAAGTGGGTCCTCACGCTTGAAACTGCCACAGCAGGCAACTGGCCTGTGGGTAACAGATGAGGTTTTATATACCTGGTCTTTGCCTACTTCAGTGTAAGGAATTTAATATTTGCAGTTCGAACAGATCACTTAGAATGAAAAGGAGGAAGCGTACACCTTCGTGGTCACTGGCAGAGTGCTTGCAGTCGTTGGTGACCACAAATGAGTGAGTTAAAGAACTAAGTGATCTGGTGTGGCCTCCACATACTGCTCCACGTTTTCAGCCCAAGGGACAGTGTTTTGTGGAGTTGCCACATTTCCAGTGTTGGAATGGCTTTTCTTTTGTGAAGTCATGGTGATAGATGGTAGATGGTTGTTTTTAATGTTTCAGTTGTGGACAACTTAAAACGTTAGCACTTTATCTTGGTTCCCAAGGTTTTTTATATTGTAGTTGAAATTTTTAAAAAATCTGTTAACTAGAGAAAAGGACTCTCCCCTAAAGTCGAGAGACCTGAATTCTTCTACCCCACTGATTGCATATCCTAGGCACACAAAAACCTTCCTTTTTCACTTGTTTTTACAGGTGTTTTAGGCACTTGGACCCATTGAGCTCTTAAAGTCCCCTCTTAACAGGGACAGCCAAAAGCATTAGGATTCATTATGACGTACCTCCTGGTCTCAGGAGAAGTCAGTGTTCACCTTAGGGGTTCAGGTCTCCGAATTAGACAATATATCCAATTCAACTCCAAAACAATTTGTGATTTAATGTAACACATCAGCATAACGCATTATTATATACTATAATTATTCCTTGCCACTTTTTATATGTAATTTTAGATAGAATCCTACAATTTGGAATGCTAACTGTATTTCCAGGCTTTGTTTGGGTTCTGAATAAGGATTCATTTTTCAAAGCAGCAAATGATTATGCCAGTTAAAGGACACACATTTTGCAGCAGTCAAAATCAATAGTTTTCTCTAGGCGAGTAGTATCACCACCAGCAAGCCTTATTCTACTCATTAGAGGCATTTGGAAATGTCTAAGGGGCAATTTTCATTGTGCAAAGTAGTCCTACTCCATGAACAACTCTTCTGCCCCAGATACCAGTATGACCTCACTGAGAAACATGAGTGAGTGTCACATTTATGATAAAATGGTGGACTAAGAGCAGAACCTGATTTGATTATTATATAAATTTATATTAACTGCATAAATACTGTTTATCGACATCCTTATAAAATACTGAAGATAAAGGGAAGGTAGTCCTCACATGAGCCTACAGGTGAATCAGAACACTGTTCAGATGCAGTATTTTGAGATTTTGAGGTGTTTTATTTTATTTTATTTTTGTAGCTTAACATAAAGTGAAAGTGTATTTCCCGTGTTTCCATCAGTCCTGGGTATATTTGGCTGATAGTTGGAAGAAATAAAAATCTTCCTTGGGTTATTAAAATAGAACCAACCACCCACTCATTTTGTTACGTTCTGTGGAATGTTTTTGAATGACAGTCTAAGTCTTTTAATTGGTTTCCCACTGATTTATAACCTCCTTGTTTTATGTTTAACATTTTACATCTCAAAATTACAACTTCCAGTTCCATTTTTATACTGTGCCATTTAAACAGAGCGAACAACATTTTTAAAAATTAGTAAAAGGCATGTTCCATTCAGAAACCCAAGGGTCATTTATTTGCAATGTCTCTACATCTCCGGGTGCTGGTGCTTCTTGTCTGTCTTCCCAAGTATCTCCACTGGATTCATGTAAGTCCTGTCTGCATTCCCAACATGAGCTGTGTTGCTCATCTCCTGGTTTTGGACCCAGGCTGACTCAGTTCCGAGTTCACCGTCCGCACTTCAGTCCCAGTGTGATGCTTCTCGTCCATTTGCGCCGTGGCTTCTCTCTTCTGTTGTCATAAACTTGGATGAAAAAGTTCCTTGGAGTTCTACTCACTGGACCACAGAGAGGCCAGGCAGGGAGCATCCTCCTAGAGTTTTTGTTCCAACCAACCCAAGGGTCAAGTTTCACTGTCATTTCATCATTATACATGTTTACCCGATCCACTGTTCACTTATTCAGAACTCACGTCCACTTGTTGGTGTGTGACACCCAGCCCAGCTTTGCGTGTCAAAACAGAAGCGGAACCTGTTACTTAACTGCGTGTTTGCTTGCAAAGGCCTTGGAGGTTGATCTCCTTCGTCTGGGAAATTTCCTTTCATGGCACATAGCTGTCCCCCTGGGAACCAGGTAGCTGTGTTGGGAAATGAAACTCCCTGGTTCGTTCCTTTCAGTGTGGTGTCTCCCTGCCCCAAAGAGCTGAGTTGTCTAGGGAAGAGCACTTTGCCACCGACTGGTTGTCTTTTATACAGTCTGTTTCCTAGAAAGACTTTTGAAATGTGGAGCTACAAAATGAATGGCAGTTTTTGTTTATAGTCTATCTGACCTACTGTTTTTCTTAGGTAATTGTCACTAGAATCCAGCTCAGAATGATTGTTATCTGGGTGTAGTTCTTTAGAAGACCAAAGGAATTGAAGATACTCAAGCGTCTACCCTAAAATCACTTGTATTCTTAAACAAAACACACCAGCCAGGCAGAAAAGTCAAAACCACGTTAAGATTTCCTTCGCAGTAGTACATTTCTCTTCCTCTGTGATGTGTCTCCATCTCATCTGTCAGTGCTTGCACTGCCTAGGTTTGATAAAGCTTTGCCTAGGTTTGATAAGTCCCCCTCATTTTTGTAATTTTGTTACTTCTCAGTTTTGTCCAATTGCTGTCAATTTTCTTATTATTTATATGAAGTGTCAATTGCAGATGTTGTCTATGTAATGATTTCTACTCATCTGCAAGGATTGTGATGTCTTTGTAACTATTTGAAATTCTTTCATTTCTTTTTTTGTATCCCATACCATCTAGTACATGTAGCAAGTAGGAAGGAATCATTTACCTTCATTCCACTGAAGCAGAGGCTGCTGTTGTTGTAGTTGCATTCCCTGCTAGATCAAATCGAATAACTTCTCAGGTTCTATCCTGGTGCATAGAAGGCAACTGACAAAAATATTGAATGAAATCTCCTTGATGTATTGTCGTATTCTAGATTGTTGGTGATTCCTTTTTTTGTTAGTGTTCTTTTCCTCTTACTTGTGCATATGACTGTGCTTATTATTATACTTCAGTGCACAATCATTTAAAACAATTTGTAAGTACAGATAAGCAGAACTAAAACAAAAACGTTCATAAAGCAGTCATCTGATGATAAGTACTTTTCACCCCCAGCTATGTATGATTCTGCTCACTTCTTTAAATTTGCATATATAAAACATGTTTTCTTCCAAAATAATGGTTTTCTATGCCACTGAATGTTTTGAACATTAAAAAATATATATTGTAACCACTACACTGAAGACATACTTCATAAATATTTATTTATCTTCATCTAGAGCATAATGTTAGTGGATGAATTGCATTATAGCATATGTGTGTGCTATTTTTACTCAACCAATACCCTGGTGGACGTTCTGGTTGTTTCTGTTTATTTATTATTACAAGTAGCACTGTAGTTAACTGAATTAGTTATCTAGGCCACCTAACAAATTATCTCCCAACCTATTGATTTGAAAGAACACACATTAGTTTCTGTGGTTCAGGGGTCTGGGCATGGCTTAGCAGAGCCCGCTGCTGCTGGCTCTCTCACAAATCTGTAGTTAAGGTGGTAGCCAGGGCCAGGTCTCCTGTGAAGGCTCCTCTGGGTACACGGCCACTTCCAAGCTCATGTGACTGATGCAGAATTCACTTCCACTGGATGGAGAGGGAGCCTCATTCCTAGGTGGCTGTTGGCTGGCGGTGGCTCCCAGTACCCTGCCATGGGGGCCTCCTGAATCTGCCCGCTTGCTTCAGCAAAGCCAACTTCATCAAGAGGAGCCCTCCTTTACCTCTGATGTGTTAAAAGAATATCATGCCTTTACTGTGCCCGGGAAGAGTCTGCCAGCCAAATAGGACTCCCAACGTCTGGAAGCCTCATCAGAGACACGCCAGCCCTCCCCTCTGCCCCATTATGTGTGTCAGAAGCAAGTCACTGGACACCAAGATGCAGGGATCACTGGGAGTCATCTCATATGCCACCTGCATGAACGACCTTATAGCTAAGCCCGGAGCACGTTCTTCCATACTTCCGAATGGTAAACCTGAGCGGTATTTCTGATGGGAGAGCAGGCACGCCTGCTGGTCGAGGGCATTGATCCCTCTGACACCCCATCGCTTTGCAGGGTTGTTCTACCTGGCATTCCCGCCATCAGCGGCCCTCCCAGAGAATCAGACAGTTCTCTGTGTAGCACCTCATTATTCCCCCAAACAGCGACAATGTTCGTTTTTAACTGTTCTTAGTGAAAACGTTGCATCACTTTCAGGACCGTATACATATTTACTCACAGACAGCCAGGACTACTTTTTGAATAGAGATTCTTAGGCAGTCTGCTTTAAGAGTAGTTAAAAAATGGGTAGTGCTTAGTATATTTGTTGTGTTTAAGTGGGTATTTTAAAATTCCTGAAGGATGTCAGTGTTATCAGTTCAAATGAGTTTGGCAACATGGAGTAGAAACCTGGCTAAGAGTGGCTTAAACAGTTGAGGTCCCCCCCCCCTTCTCCTACTAAGAAGTCCTAGGGAAACCACTTCCTAGCCTCCACGGCGGCTCAGGATGGCTTAGGAGCCCCGTGCTCCGCCTTCCTCACAGGTGGCTGTCACCCTCCTAGACTAAGATCCTGCCTGCAGCTTCCAACATCACGCTCTCTTCCAGGCAGAGATAAGATGAAGGCCAAAGAGCAAAAGAAGAAGAGTGGAATTTGTCCTTTTAAAGAGACTTCTCTGAGTGTCCCTTCCCCAAGGGCCACCCTATGCCTTGTAGTTATATCTCACTGGACGGACTTGTCTCCTGGCCACTTCTACAACCTGCGAAAGGTACTTTTTTTAAGCTGGGAAACATTGCCATCCCAAATCAAGCAGGCATTTCATTGGTTTATTTTCTTGTTCCTTCACGGTTTGTTAAAAATTGTGAATTTCTTGGTCCGAAAGACAAGAGGGATTAACTCGAGACTGGCATTGGCTAGGTTGTTGTGATGATGTGTTTGGCTCGGCGTCTGGTTCTGTTGTTTTTCCTTTTTCCTGTTCATAGCAGTAGTCAGCTGCTTTCATCACTCCAATGCTTTTAAAAGATTCATGGCCCGGCGTTTGGACAAAATTCTGATCAATGTTAGGCATGGACTTTTCGTGGGAAAAATAAGATGTGTCATAAATTCATGATGCCTGGTGTTTTGATTTTGGAATTTGAAAATAGACTTGAAATCCTACTAACATGGGAAAATAAGAACCTGATGAGTCTCTATGGCTACAAGATGGCAAAGGAGCTGTTTCCCTTCTCATCAGAGTGGGCGCTTTTAGATGGAGAATTGGTGGTAATTAAGATGTGATACAAGATCATTTTTTTAAAGGAGTTAATTCCTTTATGATTCTTTTTTCTCTTCTCTCTTCACAATATGCTGGTGGCCTTGGTCATTTTGAGTCACAAGCTTCATTGTGAACCCAGGACACTAGAGAGTGATGGGAGGGAGAGGGGACAGGGCTGTGATGTTGTCACCAGAGAAATATATATATATTGGGGAAGGGTGAAGATGAGGCAGTGAAAATTTGCTTTGCTGTCAAAAAGAGAAAATCAGATGAATCAACCATTCTCATTGACTCCTTTGAAATACATTTTCACATTTAGATTTCTGATGATTTCATTCTGCCGCATTTAGAAGGCTGCAAGGCCAGGGCTCTGATGGTGGAAAGCTTGGCTTAGCTCTTCCATCTCCGAACTCTGGTGGGGTTTGTGTTGTTCCTTTTCTGCATAGACGTGTCCAGGTGGCTGGCGATGTGTTGAGGACAGATCCTGATCGCTTGCTTAAGGAGGGCGAAGGTGTGTCTGTGTGCATGCAGACGTGCTTGTGCGTGTACGCCCCACGTGCATAGTGTCTGAGAAGGGGGAGAGAAGAGCTGGCAGCTTCGCTGAAAAAGGTGTTCCAAGTCGTCTGGCTTCCTTGGATGCGGTCCCAGAGGCTTCCTGGCGGATGTGACACCAGGCTCCGCATCCTTCCTCTGCACGAGGTTATCGCAGCAGTTCAAATATTTGCCACAATCTCAGCAATTACAGCATACATGCTCCACCTCTACTCAGTTACACTTACTCAGTAAAAACAAGCCTCTTCTGTTCTTCAGTTGATTTTGCTTCCCTATTTAACAACGAAAGGGGACTTACTAAAAACATGTTCTTTTGTACAATAATACTCAGGAGTCTCATTTATTTATTGGTAATAAATCCCGGTCTTTGGGGCTAGAAGCACACGGGTTTAGATCATAAGACCTTTCTTAAAGAGAAAATGTTTAAGCAGCTTTTATTACAGGGTAGATTTTTTGCCTGATGAGGCATGGCGATGAGTGAGCCTGGTCCCTACCCAGTAAGGACTCTCCGTCACATCCACTGGCACAAGCTGATGGTGACCCAGCACACCTATGGATTCAGAATTGTTTATGACTTCCCAAGACCAGCCCAGTCCTCTTCCAAATAAAGTTCTGATTTTTTACGTATTGTTTTCTTCATGTTAACTCCAAATAGCTTACAGGGTTGGTTCTGGCTCTGCCTTGTGGAGCAACCTGTCACCTCTCTTGTATGTGACATTTTACTCCAATACTTTTCCCCCAGACTAGAAGCCCCTGTGAGGGTTTGAAGCAGGGTCACCTAAAGTTCTGCTGTCTAGGAGTCTAAACTCTAGGAGTCCGGGACCTTATACATGCATGTCTCTGACCCATTCTGCTTTCAATGTGTCATTTACCTTCCAGAAAGTGACATTTTCTCTCATTTCCCAATATTTCCAAGTACTTTTTCAGAAGCACTGCTGACCCCTCCAGCTTCTTCAAATATTCTCAATAAAATACATTTTTTGGTCTCTCTCTTACCCTGGTCCTCCTCTGATTACACTGGATTACTAAAGACCTTTCTGACTGTTCTGTCTTAATGTTACTTTTAAAACCTGCAGCCCAGACCTGCTAAGGATGCCACATGTCAACTGATGAGTCCAAGGACACTGGGCTCTTGTGTTCATCTGGACACTGTGATTGCACTAATGCTGCCAAAAATTATGTTAAGTGCTTGAGCAGCCCCATCTCACCGGCCTGGACACTAGTTAAAAGCATCCCTGGGGCTGCTCAGAAAGTCTGCTCCACCTTGTGTTTTTGTAATCAAATCTCTCTCACTGGAAATGCAGAGGGTTACGCTGGTCCTGGTTCATCTTGTTCTCTGAGCCCAGAGTTCCAGCTTGTTCAGGACTTCCTGAACCTTGGTTGTCAGGGATTTCTGAGATGCACACTAGCGTGTGTCTGTAACTCAGGTAGAGAGGGAAGTGTGCAAATCGCTCTCTCCCCGCTGGGACAGGGCAGAGCCAGCGGTGCCAAGGGGGGCAGCCTGTCCTCCCTAAGGAAACCGCGGTTCTGTGGTGTTTGTGGTGGCAGGTCACGCTCCAGCACTGGGGAATGTACTGAAAGACATTTGTTCTTAATTGTGTTGAACAGATTGAAGTTTATGAAGGACTTAAAACTAGAGTGAATTTGAGACGATCTCTGTCACCATCCCCACCCCACCCCCCACTGCCTTGCATGCTCTGAGACATCCAAGCAGAGAATCAGGGGCAATTGAGACTAGAGGAAAACAAGCTTTATCATGGAGGCTTCAACCTAGACCTGGGTTGCCCGTCAGTGCTCCAGCCCAGTGGCCCCCAGTCTGTTTAAGTCGGCCTCAGAGCTTCAGGATCCTGTCACCGAGAGTGACAGCCTCTCAGGAGTATGGTAGCCCTGGGGCTGCTCTGCTGCACCCCCCCTGGCGCGTCAGACCCCCGGCGCCTCTGCTGCACCCACCCTGGCGCGTCAGACCCCCGGCGCCCCTGCTGCACCCCCCCTGGCGCGTCAGACCCCCGGCGCCTCTGCTGCACCCCCCTGGCGCGTCAGACCCCCGGCGCCTCTGCTGCACCCACCCAGGCGCGTCAGACCCCCGGCGCCCCTGCTGCACCCACCCTGGCGCGTCAGACCCCCGGCGCCTCTGCTGCACCCACCCTGGCGCGTCAGACCCCCGGCGCCTCTGCTGCACCCACCCTGGCGCGTCAGACCCCCGGCGCCCCTGCTGCACCCCCCCTGGCGCGTCAGACCCCCGGCGCCTCTGCTGCACCCACCCTGGCGCGTCAGACCCCCCGACGCCTCTGCTGCACCCACCCTGGCGCGTCAGACCCCCGGCGCCTCTGCTGCACCCACCCTGGCGCGTCAGACCCCCCGACGCCTCTGCTGCACCCACCCTGGCGCGTCAGACCCCCGACGCCTCCCTCCCACTGCTTCCCGGGGCACCCCTGGCTTGAGAAGTCTCAGCACCAGCATTTATTTATTTTTTTTTTTTTTTATTTTTTAGAGGGAGGCAGGGAGAGAGAGACAGAGAGACAGGAACATTGAGCTGTTTCTGTATGTGCCCTGACCAGGGATTAAACTGGCAACCTCTCCGCTTCTGGATGATGCTGTAACCAACTGAGCTATCTGGCCAGGGCTTAATTTTTTTTATATATATATTGATTGATTTTGAGAGAGACAGAGAAAGGAAGGGAGAGAAGGGAGGGTGAAGGAAAACATTCATCTGTTGTTCCACTTAGTTGTGCATTCATTGGTTGCTTCCCATGTATGCCCTGGCTAAGGGATCAAAACTTGAAACCTTGTCTTTTCGGGACAGTGCTTTACCAAATGAGCTAAACCCGCATGGCCCTCAGTGCCAGCATTTAAAGCAGCAGTTTGCAAAGTGCCACGTGTTAAAGCCGGGGCTGGTAAACTAGATGGCCCGTGGACTTAATCTGGCTCACCACCTGTTTGTGTGCATTGTTAAATGGTTGAAGGAAAAAAGTGTTTTTTAAAAAGAATGATATTTCATGACATGTGAAAATTATATGAAATTCTCATCTCAGGATGCATAATAACACTTCCCTGGAAAAGCCTGGTCCTTTTAGAAAAATTTTGCCAACCCCTGTGCTGAAGGATCACTTGCATCAGACTCACCGGGGATGCTTTTGAGACTGGATTCTTCAGTCCACTCCTGGCCACCGGAATCGGAATCTGTGGATGGGGGCCCAAAAACGTGCGTTTTCACCTCCTGTGGTTCACACCTAGGCAGACACTCAGACAAAACTCTGGTGATGAGCTCAGCAGACGGGAAAGGAAATGGCCCTGCCCTGCTTCCTCTGACCAGCAAGCTGTCGTTTTATCCTGTGCGCCATCATTCTCCTGCACGCTGTGCAAAGTGTACTGATCAGTTTCTAAGCACTTCTCCAAGTCAGCTCTCTTCTAGACATTTTTCTTGGATAGTGAGAATGCTGTCACTTTCCTTGGGCTGCTCTCACAAATTAGCACAAACCAGTCCTGTGGGACTTGTGGTCCCTGGAGACATTTGATCCATGTCAAAAGGTCCTTGAAATTGGGTCTCCTTCAAAATGTCCATGGAGGAATTTGGTCGAAAACTCATCATGAATAACAATTAAAATGGGATAAATAAAATTTTAATGAAGTTAAATGTTCATAATGTTATTGAATTATGTCCCAGATAGCTTCATGTATGTTTAGACAGGACCAAATGTCCACTAATCCAAATTAGGTGACAGAACAACAGCAGAGGGGGCCTAGGGGCAGAATCAGTCCTTTGCCTCGTGTGGCGTCTGGTGGCTGTTGGCATTTGACTGCTGTCACTTCGATCTCTGCCTTCCTGGCCACGTTGCTGCCTCTTCTTTACGTCTCTTCTTTGTCACATCTCCCTCTGCCTTTCTCCGATAGGGACACTTGCCACTGGATTTAGGGCCCACTTCCATAATCCAAGATGATCTCATCTCGAGATCCTTAACTTAATTTCATCTGCAAAGGCCTTTTCCCACAGAAGTTTGCATTGAATTTACAGTTTGTAAGGATGAGGACATGGATATATGATTTTAGAAGTAAGGCATATATAGCACTTACTGGACACCAAGCTTGGTTCCAAATACTTTGTATATATATCAAAACTTAATCTATACAGCAACCCTAGAGATTCGTTATCACCATTTTATGGGTTAGGGAAACCAGTGCCCTGGAGGGGTGAGGAAAGAGCAAGACAAAGGCCACCTGACTCCACTTCTACATGGAATCTAAAGAACAAAATAAATGAAACAACAACACAGAAGCAGAGTCACAGAGGCACAGAACAGACGGATGGTTGCCAGAGGCGGGAGGGGTGGGGGCTGGGTGAAAATGGGGAAGAGATCGAGAAGCGCAGTTTGGGAGTTACAGAACAGTCCCGGGGGTGTGAAGCACAGCACGGGGAATACAGTCAATGATATTGTGATAACTACCTATGGGGCCAGCTGGGCCCTAGCAACATCAGGGGAAACACTTTGTAAAGAACGTGATTGTTTGACCACTGTGCTGTATGTACTACTGAGACTAATACAAAATAATAGTGAATATAAACTGCAATGGAAAGTTTTTAATTAACAAATATTAGTAAATAATAAAACGTGTGAATTAGTTTTCAAAAAAGGAAAGAAAAAAATGCACTCCAGCCAGGCCAACAGTGCCCGTTGTCTGGGCTCCAGACCTTCACCAGCGTGTGTGAGGACAGGAAGTGGGGAGGCTGGGGCTTAAAGCATATGCAGAATAGCACACACGTGGGGAAACCGGCAGTGAAGTCCATACCTAAGAGAATTCAGTAAAACAGCTGGCCTGGACTTTTAGAAAAAGAATGTGAAATTGTGAAAGACAGAGAGAGAGAGGGAGAGGACGGGCAGAGAGAGGAAGGGAAAGAAGGAGAGAGCATGTGGGGAAGGGTCCAGGTGCTCACCGAGTCCGTCCTTCAGCTTCTCTGTAGGTTTGAAATTTGTTCAGAATAAAATGTTTGGTGGAAGAAGAATACCAAACATGGGAAAGAATATTAAGGAAAATTCTAAAAAATTTGTTATGAGGGTCACCAGCCCTGCCATTTCTGGGAGTCACTGAATAACGGTCACTGAGTATTTTGTATGACCACAGCTAAGACAACAGTCATGGGCACAGGACCACATTGGCTTGGTGGGTGACACAGTCTGTCCGAGGACCTGGCATAACCCAGAATTTCTCATGTGATAAATCAGGAGCAAAGGGAAGAATTAATTATGGAATCATATTAGGATAGATTCTCAGCAATTTGGGGGGTGGGAATCAAAATCAACTTTGCTCTTCCTCTCAAACACAACTAAATTGTATTGGATAGAGAGCCCAAAATGTAAATAAATATCAAAAGAAAAACAGAATTATAGCAAATGATATTCTAACACTAGAATAAACTGAACAGATCACAAAGAAAAGAATCAGAAATTTGAACTGAATATAAAAATGAAGACCTTATTACATTAAAAAATATTAAAAGACCAATTTGGAAGACAATTTGCAAGTTAATATTTTTATTATTTTAAAGAATTCATTCAGATTGATTTAAAAAAAAGAAAATCCCAAATCCCAGGAGATGTATGGCAAAGGTCAACCACAGACAGTTCACAAAGGGAAGAAAACTAGTGGACAACTGCTAACTGAATCATTGCAAATAAATTAGTTACTATTAAAACTCTATGAACACTTAAAAAAAATAACGACTTGCTTGAGAGGGTGTGGACAAGCCCCTCTCTTACCCATTGCTGGTGGCATGTTAAAACTGTCCGCTTCTGTCAGGAAGTAAGTTAGCGGGTCTTACTATGAGTCATAAAAATCATTATACCATTGATTCAGCAATTCTATTTCACAGGTTCTGGCTTGAGTAAAGAATCCAAAATAGTGTGTAAAGTGGAAACTATGTGTGCAAACAGGTCATTCAGATTATTTGTTGCCAATGAGTTAAATATTTAGCAACAATGGACTGTTTAGTGCATTTATGATACAGTGCCCAAAGGAATACTGTGCAGCTATTAAAAACAATTATGGAGATTGCATGGAAAAAAAACAGTTAGAAATGTGAAGTTTAAAAATGTTAAGAAATTACACGCATCATACAAATGATATTTTCAAGGCAACTTTATGAGCTACCCTTCATCGTGAGAATAAATATTCCTTCCCTCACCAAAGATTTTACCCTCATAATATATCTTTATTTCCCCCCCCCCCTCCAAGGAAGAAAAATAATTCCATGCCATCTCCCATGTAAGGCGGCATTTATCTGTATATTAGGGCAAATTTTCATTACTTAAAGTTTCACCCTAGAAATTTCCAGAAAGATAAATATTCAAACAAGTGTGTCTTTCTGTGGTTCTTGCTGTATAATTTTCTCATTTTTCCTGCCCTGTCATTTTTACTACACTAGGGGTACATCAAGAAGCAGAATGAGGGAATATATTCTCCGAGAATGATGCTCATAGGACATTCAACTAAGTGGTGGTTATTATTCAGGAGTGTTACCTGCTATAGACCTGGCCCCATCTCATATGGACGATGCAGATCTATGTACACAGCTGAGCAGTGTCTGTACTGATCTGCTCTGTCAACACGGAAAAAGGACGTGTTGAAAACAACTTTATTATTTTTTTTTTTGTATTTTTCTGAAGCTGGAAACGGGGAGAGACAGTCAGACAGACTCCCACATGCGCCCGACCAGGATCCACCTGGCACACCCACCAGGGGCGATGCTCTGCCCCTCCAGGGCATCGCTCTGTCATGACCAGAGCCACTCCAGCGCCTGGGGCAGAGGCCAAGGAGCCATCCCCAGCGCCTGGGCCATCTTTGCTCCAATGGAGCCTCGGCTGTGGGAGGGGAAGAGAGAGACAGAGAGGAAGGAGAGGGGGAGGGGTGGAGAAGCAGATGGGCACTTCCCCTGTGTGCCCTGGCCAGGAATCGAACCCGGGACTTCTGCACGCCAGGCCGACGCTCTACCACTGAGCCAACCGGCCAGGGCCCTGAAAACAACTTTATAATTTATGTTATCTTCAAGCATTTAGCTCTCCAGAAAAAAAGAAAGGAAGAAAAGGAAGCCCTGATTTATATCATTTGCTGATTTCTCTGCTGTGAATCCTTCTTCGTGGCTCATGGCAACCAACATGACATCTCTAAACACGGAGTGGAGACGGGGTGTTAACAATCACCCTGCACCACTATGCTGTGCACTTGAAATGAATACAAACCTGTACTGAATGTAAACTGTAATAGAAAAATAAAATTTTAATAAGTCGAATTATAAAAAGCAGTCACCCCCAGAGCATGAGAGCTGGCCCAGCACAGCCCTGCCGGGGCCACGCCGGACAGTGTGTGTGCGGTGCTGACCGCCATCATTATCTAGTGTCCATGTCGTGCAGCCCAGTTAAAGTCCAAAAGGAAACTGTTCCTCACCCCGGTCTCTTCCACGTGCATTGTTGAAGATGTTCTGTGGACTGAAGAGATTCAGTGAGGCTCTGGAAGCAGCTGGCTTCTCCTGGAAAAGAAAAGTAAACAAGAATATAGCTGACTGTCGGCCCTGGCCGGTTGGCTCAGTGGAAGAGCGTCGGCCTGGCGTGCAGAAGTCCCGGGTTCGATTCCCGGCCAGGGCACACAGGAGAGGCGCCCATCTGCTTCTCCACCCCTCCCCCTCTCCTTCCTCTCTGTCTCTCTCTTCCCCTCCCGCAGCGAAGCTCTGTTGGAGCCATCGTTGGAGCAAAGATGGCCCGGGCGCTGGGGATGGCTCCTTGGCCTCTGCCCCAGGCGCTAGAGTGGCTCTGGTCACGACAGAGCGACGCCCCGGAGGGGCAGAGCGTCGCCCCCTGGTGGGCGTGCCGGGTGGATCCCAGTCGGGCGCATGTGGAAGTCTGTCTGACTGTCTCTCCCCGTTTCCAGCTTCAGAAATGTCGGTGAACGGCCCTTTCTGTGATGGGCAGGACACAGTTCCTAGGAGAGCTGACAGAGGCGTGAAAACAGTGATTTACCGGTGTCCAGCTCCTGGTAGAAGCTGTCTACTTCAACCTTGGTATTTCTTGTTGGTGGTGATTACCTAAAAGGACACATGCTAGAAAGCTTGGTTTATATAAGGTGTCTGCAAGGAGAAATCTCCAGTCGGCTTCATGCGATGGGCTCATGTCTCAGGGTGAGAGCCCCCCTCCTCGCCTCTGAGTAAATCACACTTACCCTCTGCTCATTTTCAATCTTGTTACCTGTCTCCGAAGGCTGTCCCAGAGACAGTGCTGATGCCATCCTGTAGCTGTGCCAGAGTCACACTAACGCCTCTTCCTGCTGCGGCAGTCCAAGGATGTCTGTGTGCACTGGGGTTGCTATAGAGATTTCCAGTGAGCTTCACTGTCCAAGAAAATCTTAGAAAAGCCAGTATCTCCAGAAGCTCAAGGTGATTCGGAGACCAAGGTATTCTTTTTTATTTATTTATTACAATTATAGTTGGCATACAATATTATATTAGTTACAGATGTATAGCATCGAGATCTGACGTTTAAAACCCTTACCAAGTGATCAGTCACCCCAATAAGTCTAGTACCCACCTGGCACCAGACATAGTCTTTACAGTATTATTGACCGTATTGCTGGTGCTGCACTTCATTTATTCTTAAAGTTTGTGCTGAAAGCAAAGGACCCACTAGGAAAGGTGGTCGGATGTCTCAGCTGCAGGGGCAATTTTGAAAGCAGCAGAAAAGGCTCAACTGGCGAGAAGTGGGAGAAGCTCTTTGTAAACGTGGTTACGAGGGCACACCTTGGAGTAATCGCATGGTAAGGCCCACTAACCTTTTCCAAAACTTGTTGACTGAAGTGAATATTTAATATTTCTTGTCTACACAGCAACAGCTCGAGTGAGCTCCTGCTGATAAATGAGGCCCAAGCTTTTTGCTACAGCCGCACTAGCAGTTACTGGGCCCTTAGTGGGAGCTCACAGAATGGCCGCTGCTATTTTTATATTCTAACCAAAGAGATTAAAATCGCAACTGGAATTTTCGGCATCAGCTCTTTGAGAACAGAATGCAGGCCCATGACACAAAAGAATGTACCTTTTCACCGAAGGTATTGGCTCTCTATTACTGCAGAACAGATGGCTACAAGCTTAGCAGCATAAAGCAACCCACGTTTGTTATCTTGTGGTGTCTCTGTGGGTCAAGAATTTGGGTGCCGCTTAGCTGGGCCGCTGCCCAGGATCTCGTCCATGAGGCTGCGTGGCAGGGGAGTCGGCTGGGCTGACGTCTCTTCTGGACTCCAACTGATCTCTCAAGCTCAGGGTCGTTGGCAGGTGTCACCTCCCTTTGGGTGGCTGGACTGAGGGCCTCAGTTCCTAGCTGACTCAATTTCTTCCCACGTGGGCCTCCCCAACTCAGTAACTTCCTTCAGCAAAGGCAGCAAGATGGTCTGCCCATGTCGCCTCCTAATGGCAGTGACACCCTCATCACACTTGCCATATTCTGTTGGTTACAAGCAAGTCACAGGTTCTCCCCACACACATGGTGAGGGTATTGCGTGCGGGTGTGATGAGGAGGAGGGTAAATCTTTCTGTTACACCAAAGTGTTGACTTAAATAGGACTCACCCCGGGTAAGGCTGCTGCGTAGGAGTGAGATATGTAGCTAGTGAAAAAATAATCCATTTTCTTTTTCTCTAAAGAAGAAGAAAACGAGCCTGAAAAGAAATCCCAGACTTAGATCGGCTGTTACTGTAGAGTCCGTTGAACATGTATGAAGCTCAACCTTCTAGTGAACTGCTCAGGTACCCACAGTCCCTAAATGGCCATAGGAAAAGCTGACTCCATCACCTGTGTGCCCCCAGCATCCCTACCTTGGTGGCAACTCATCAGAAAGGCTAAGAGCAGAGTGAATGAATGTTTCTAGAACGTGTTGTTCCCATGTGGTGGAGGCAGTGTATTTACCAGTCCAGCATATGAACTTGGAGCCAGGAACACCTGGGGCCACATCCTTGCTCTGCCCCTGTACTTGCTATGCGACCTTGGGCAAGTTACTCAAATTCTGCAAGTCTCAATATCTACATCTGGAACATAGGGATAATAATACTGTGTTTTATCTCACAATATTATTTTACAGGTAACTCACAAAGAAAAGTTGCTGTCGATTAAATGGCTGTAACTTGATTATAAGATGTCCCTTGATTTCAAACATATTAGAATGTGAACAAAAATGTGTGCTCTAAAATTGATGTATTGTGCCGGTACCTCTACCTTCTATGGTTTTTATAAAGTTTGAATGAGGTAGCATGCATGAAACACCTAACAAACAGTACCGTTTCTACAATAAGAACCCAATAAGTATTAGTTATTCTATTATTATTATCAATGATGGTCTTCTTTCAAATCCTAAACAAATCATTTTTAATATCTGAAATTGAGTTGCAGGACACAGTGCCAAGTTTTGCAAAGAAGGGGTGGGATGTTGGCAAAATAGCTGTGGTTCTGTCTAAAAAGTTCACTGAGTGTGACACTTGACAAAGACCTTTTGCTGGGGAGTGTGCCTCCCACATTTTATCTGTTAAATGAAGGTAGAATAAAGGCCCAAATTACAACGCATACTTCACCAGGTTGGAAGCCGGTTTACACACGGCCCTGCTGTGCTGGCCTGCTCCTGTGATGACTGCTCATTTGGGGACTGGCTGAGTGGTTTCTGCACGAAGCCCACAGGGTGTTGATACCGTTGCTCTGAAGGCACAGTTACAAGGCAGCATCAGAGAAGGGCGGGGTCTGCGTGGAGACGGTGTCTGCTACATTGGCCGGACACCTTGTCACAATATTTGTCTGTCACTCTCCTTAGCCCACCATTCTTGCTGTGCCTCGCTGGACTCTAAGCTCCGATGGGGCAGGAAAAGTGCCCGTGGCCTCCCCATTGTCTCTGTAGCGACTGGCACCAAGAAAGTTCTCTAATCTTCAGTGGTTGACTAAATGAATACTCTCTAACCTGAGGCAGAGGCCCTGGCTGGTTAGCTCAGTGGTGGAACATTAGCCTGGCATGTGGATGTCCTGGGTTCGATTCCCGATCAAGGCACATAGGAAAAGTCACCATCTGCTTCTCCAGCCTTCCCCCTTCTCTCTCTCTCTCTCTCTCTCTTTCTCTCTCACTCTTTTGCAACCATGGCTTGATTGGTTCCAGTGCATCAGCCCCAGGCACTGAGGATGGCCCTGTGGAACCTCAGCCTCAGGTGCTAAATCGAGCTCGGTTGTAGCATGGCCCCAGATGGGCAGAGCGTCGGCCCCAGACAGGGGTCACCAAGGGGATCCCAGTCAGGGTGCATGCAGGAGTCTGTCTCTCATCTCCCCTCCTCTCACTTGGAAAAGAAGGGGAAAAAATTTAATCTGAGGCAGAGAAGTGAATTATATATACAGATGCCAAACTTCATCAATACTGAAGTTAAATCCATGTGATGTTGACTAGAAATGGTGACTCAGTAGGTGTTTGTCAGAATCATGCTTTACGGGCACTGTTAAGAAGGCGTGTTCTTTACCCGAATCCGAGGTCCTCGGAGACAGGGACGATGCGAGCTGGAGGAGCAGCAGGCACACTGGCCCTCAGCTACCCCCTGCTGTGAGGGGTCCTGGAATCGCCTTCGCTCAGCACTCACGTCTGGCTTTCTTACCTGAACCCATTCCGTTATGTTGTTTCTTGTTTTATTTGCTTTGGGTTTCAGAAGAGCTGAAGTTGACTGGATACGACTCCAGCTCTGGTAGAGTAGGGCCGCCATGTAAGGACTAACCTGAGGGTCTTCTTGGTGCCGGGACCAGGGAGGGACTTGGACGAGTCTTCGTCTGCTATTATTATTGATTGTTGACTCATTTACCACAGCGGTCAGATCAGGTTCGGTGTGCTGTGGTAACAAGCAGCCCCCAAATCTCCTTGGATTTAACATTTAAATGGCAAAGGTTTATTTCTGGCTTATGCTTCATGTCCACCTAGGACATTGACCTACAAGAAATGTCAAAATTATCTCAATGTGATTGTGGGGAAAAGCACCCCGGAGGACACGAGCTTCGGGCGCAGGCAGGAGGCGCATTCTCGCTGCTGACACACACTTGGCACCAGCATGAGTGACATTGGCGGCTGATGGCTCAGGGTATCTGTGTCAAGGTCTCTGCCCCGACACTTTTCCTCCTGGCGAAGATCCTGATATTCCCACACACCGGAGTGTTTCTCCCTCGGTCTGAAGCACAGGGCGGGAGGCCTGGCCATTCAGCCTGTGTATTCTGTCCACTCCGCAGGCAGTGTTGGGGGTAACCTTTCCCAGGAGCTGCCCCATGTTTGGGTGGTGGACAGTCCCAGCTAAGTTTGAAATTTCAAAACATCCTGCTGTTTCCATAGAAAATTGTTTCACTGCTTCCTTCTTTACAAAATAACCTTTTAAAAGGTTGGATACATTTTACTTATAGAATCGGGGGTGGAGGAAGGGAAGTGCTCTTGAGAGCTGTAGCCAGGTCTGACTGCTTTGGAAGAAGGAGTGACATTTGACACAGAAATGCATCAATGGGGAAGGCCACGCCGCATGGCATGTTTGTTTGTTTTTTTGGGTTCAGCACTAGAATCCAACCAGTTTTTCTTATCCCTTTATTTATTTATTTTTTCTTTTTTTGGAGAGTGGCAGAAAGCCCAGAAATATAAGTTAGCATGCCAAGAGATGGCTCTAAATATAGTGCTGAGTGGGCTGGAAGATTGTTTGCTCATGAATGCAACTGGTGTGCACGGGCACTCCCGGCTACCCTGCCGTGGGGAGGGCGCGCTGGGACCCGCCAGCCTCTGCCCCGGGCATTCCACAGGAGACACAGAACCGGGAGCCTGGGCAGGTGTGTGGAGACACTCATGTCTTCAGCCGAGATACGCGGATGAAACCGTCAGTGCCTGACTGGCTGCTGCTCCTCTGTAGATTTAGGAATGGAATGAACCGCGTAACAACGTCCTGCTTAGAGACCAGAAGGAAAGCCTTGTGCACAGGGTGTTTATAAGAGGTAGCAAAAAAAGAAAGAAAAAGGCTGCTTCGCCTGTTTGCTTGGACATTTGGGAGGACGCTGCTGGTTCCTGTGCACCCGGCAGCTCTGGGTCCTGGCTGCTTTCCCCCGTTCTCTGGGGCAGCTTTGTATCTTTCCTACCCGCTCACTCTTGACACAGTTGAAAGGATTCAAGCCTACTAATCTAGTAGGATTAGTAAAACTGGCTTGAAAACACAAACTTTAAAAGGTTGTCTTTCCATTTGCTCCAAAAGCAGAGCAGGCCAGCACCTAAAGAGCTTGGCTCCAAAATACCCACCCATCTCTAGCCCTGAGCAATTGAATAAAACCTCTTTTATTTAATAATAAATTTCCATGTTTGGCTAGCAGATCAGATTGCCCCAAGGGGATGGAGAGATCTGGTTTGATCATTGTTTGGGTCCAGTTCCTTGCTAAAGCTTCACTTTATCTCACTTTTTTTTTAAATCTTGGAAATAGGCATTAAATGACAGCTTTGCTGATAAACGTTGATTTGGTTTTTACGGTAAAAGCCCAAAGAAATGCTGTCAGGTGGCCAGTGCCAGTTACTTAATGAGGTCAGCTACGTAGGATATCTTCACATGGGACAATTAATGTCCACGTGCAGTGGGGGTCCGAAACCCAGAACCTCTTCACCATCAATAACATTGACTCAATAGCAAAGGAGCAAGTGGAGGAGGAGCTCAGGCCCAGAGCTTCCTAGCTGACAGAGAGTTAGCCACTGGAGGGAGAACAAGCTAGTGATCTCACACTGACCATGGGCCCTCAACCATCGTGGTCCCTGGTGATTGTGATACTGAAGGACCGCACATTAGTAATCCAGTGACTTCCCAAATCCTCGCATGTACTGTATTTCTTCATGTATAAGACACTCCCATGTATAATTCGCACCTTAATTTGGGGACCCGAAATTTGAAAAAAAAGTATTACATAAAGTTATTGAACTCAAGTGTTATTCATCACTAGCTGTACCCAGCCACGCGTTGCTGTGGCTCAGTCTGGTTAAATGGAAAAGAAAGAAAAGAGAAAGCGCATGTTTCTAATATGTTTAATGTCACAATGCTTGTGGGTATACAATATTTTTTGTTGTTCCATTGTCTGTGCAGATATAGAGATTGTCTGGTTTGCCAAGTCTAGAACACGCAACATATAATTGTCCATATGAGAAGCAATCTGTGTGTAGTCTAAAGCACACAATTCTAAAGATTGGCCTTGAGCTTTGTTGATGGTGATTGCAAATGCCAATCGAATTGGGAATTGCAATCTCTTAAATTGAAATGGCATATCCGTTGGGATCATAGGAATACGAGGAATGGGGACATCTTCACCTTTGAAAGGTCCTGTCAAGATTGTTGCTTCTACGATGTTGCTCATTAATTTTTTACATCACACAGACCCAAACACTTCATGTTTTACCATGAAATCCATCAGCGATTTCAGCTTCTGTCTGAAAACATGTGCTGTGATCTCATGCCTATCCATCGGTGATTGGCCAGGAAGTAAGAGCTGTTATATATCGTCCCAAGCTGGACTGCATGTGAATGTAATGAATAGGTCTGGACGCCCGTAGTGACGAACATACGCAATTGCATCCTGAGCATACTCATGCATATGACATGGACTGCCTGTATATGAAGATGGCAAAATCGTTAGTCTTCCAATGTTAGTTGTATTACCGTCATTTACAACTGCATCTTGCAAATGAATGTATTCTTCAGAGCGAAGCTTGGTCTGATTCAAACAGATGAATATCAAACGTTCTGTTTCGATTTTTGCATACATATCTATGATGTATTGGTGAAACAATTGACAGCATTTCAAAATGTGATTGTCTTCATTCTCTCGAATCATTAATCCGTATGAATAATAGTTCATTGCACTGCATTTCATATTTGTTTCTTTGCCACTGACTGGATTTATCATCTTAACGTTGAAGTGATATACATCAGCACCATCCCAAAAAATGATTGGATATTGTAGGGCATCGTAGCATCGATGAGTTTCTGCAAGTTTTGTCAATTGATTGTTTCTCCAATGAAGAACAATATCTCTAGATTGGAATTGATCTCTGACTATAACAATTGCCACTTCGTCTATAGTTGGAGCATTGAATCTTTGCACATGTTCTCCAGCAGCCGTTTTGTCAGCATGAATAACAATCTTGTGTGTATCAAATGGCATCATGTCAATTGCTGTTTTGAACAAACACACTAAATTGTTTTTTTACGTGAGGAAGCTCTTGCAGTTGGGAAATGATGGACCTTTTTATGCTGGTACAAATTCCGCAATGTGCATTGAATTCAACATTGCCATCACCAATGAAATACATTTGTAGGAATTTATGTTGACCATCTGGGAATGGAAGCAGGGAGCTGGCTTTATGATAAATTTGTCCTTTCACTTTGAAAGTTGGCATGAATTGAGCTGTTACGATTTCTGCGCCGAACGACGTCATTTGGAAGTATGAGTTCTATTTCCTGATGTTAGATAGGAAATGCTTTGATTCGGCGGTATATCCGGCAAGCAAGGTTTTTAATGGCTCTGGCAGTTCTCCAAGTTGAGGCAGTTTAATTTTTCCAGCAGCACAACACATTCCTTTTGTTTCTCCATTAAATTTCAGAGCCTTGCAATAAGGACACACTTCAGTCATAGTGCCAATGAGAACATGCCAGCTCAAACTATAATCATCAGCTAGGTTGTACCAGAATGCAAGGCGATTGTAATCGCATGATTGCTGAGCATGGAGTCGTGTTTAACACTGATCTGCTGTTTCTCGTTGAAGTCTTTCAGCCACTCTCAGCCTGTCATGTTCATTCTGTTGAGAACGAAGCAGATCTGAAGCTGCAGAACACAATCACTGTGCTCGCAACCATGCATCCTCAAGTCTGGCTGCATGAAAATGGATTGTAAATCGGAAACATTGTAATGGAATTGTAAAATATTTAGGATAGCATGTGTTGCTTTTACGTCCAACAGATGGCGCTGTTTTTTTTTAAAAAAAACATGTTTTTACCTGTCACAGGTGTGACATCTATATCTATATAATAGTACGTGTATAGAAAAGAGCACATATTCGAATGCAATGTTGTATCAAAATTTCAAAGCAATCGGTGAAGAACTTCTGGAGATTTAAAATTTTGAACAAATGAACATTTACATTTTTATCTATATAGGTAAAATTCATACAATTCTTCATCGGTGCAAAAAAGTGGGACATGCAAGTAAAAAAAATCTACAGCCACTGCATAAGATGCACCCAGTTTTTAGACCCCAAGTTTTTGATAAAGGGTGTATCTTATGCATGGGGAGATATTGTTAGAGACCATGGATCAGGAAAAGGTGAGGGGGAGATAAGGACCAGTCATTCATTCATGTTCTTACATAAACTTCTATTTTACTCATTAGGATATCTTTCGTGCATATTTGGAAATAGATCAAGTATGTGGGAAACAAATTGTAACCCCTGAAATAGCACCTACCTCATAATTAGCAGTCAATAAAATTGTCCACTGAAAATCAAACATTCCACCCAAGGACAGTTGTGGGTATCCACGCAGACTCACAAAACCCTTTAGGACCCACAGGTTGGAAACCAAGATGCAGTATGTGTCTGGGTCTCTTTATAGGATCCTTGTCTTGCCACTATAAACAAAGACTAGTGTAGCAGCAGCTGCTGACCCCAACTCCTCCTTTGGTCAGAGCAGGGCACCCTGACCGTTAGAAGCAGCTTACCACCCACTTCCCTCTGCAGTGACATCATCATGTGATTGCCAGCTGAACATTTAAAAATATACTCAGCTTTGCCTGACCAGGTGGTGGTGCAGTAGATAGAGTATCGGACTGAGATGCAGAGGAGCCAGGTTTGAAACCCCAAGATCACTGGCTTGAGCACGGGGCTTGAGCACGCGCTCACCAGCTTGAGCGCGGGGTCACTGGCTTGAGCATCTATGGTCACTAGCTTGAGCTCAGATGTCACTGGCTTGAGGCCAAAGGTCTCTGGCTTGAAGCCCAAGGTTGCTGACTTGAGCAAGGGGTCGGCTCGGTCTGCCGTAGCCCCCCGGTCAAGGCACATATGAGAAAGCAATCAATGAACAACTAAGGTGCTACAATAAAGAACTGATGCTTCTCATCTCTCTCCCTTCCTGTCTGTCCCTATCTGTCCCTCTCTCTGACTCTCTCTCTGTCTCTGTAAAAAAAAAAAAAAAATTCCTCCGCTTTGCCACTGCACAGATGGCTCTGGGTATTAAGGTTCTAGTGGCGAAAGAAGAGTGACACTTTTCTCCTTAACGTTCTTCTGTTAAAATGAAGTCAGTCACCTGTGTTGCAAGAAGAAACATTTTTTTCCCATGCAGAATTGATTAGAGCTCTTTGTTTGTAAGCACATTTTACTTTTCCTAAATTGATCTTCGTGCAAAAAGACTTGTCTTCAGAACAGGGACTCTGGGACGTCCTCAGAGATTTCACTGAACTCAGAGCTGTGCCATCCAGAGCAGTGGCCCGGCGCCCGTGTGGCGCCCGTGTGGCTGAGGAGCAGTTGAGATGAGGCTTGTTGGCAGGGACACGCACTCTAAGTTTGAAATACCCTGTGGGTTTGGAAGACTTTGTATGGGAAAAAGGACAGAAACTGCCGCATTCATAATGTTCATATGGATTACATGTTGAGATGATAATATTTTCATATGTTGTGTTAAATAAAATACATTATTAAAATTCATTTCTTTTCTTTTTTTTTTTTTTTAACGTGGCTACAAGAAAATTCCGAACAACACATGTGGCCTGCCTGGTATTTCCCTGGGACTGTGCTGCCACAGAATGTAAGAGATTTCATGCCTCTGAGTCAGTGAGAGTGACCGATAGTCCCCGGCCCCCAATTCCACAGTAGGGGACATTCTCTGCCTCTTCCAGGAGTAGACTGGATTAATCTGAAGCACCCCGAGGAGTCACTCCCTGTGTCTGGGAGGGTGTTGAGGATGAACAGAGGGTGTATCTCCGCTGAGTGGGAACAGTGCCCGAACTGCCGGCCTCAACTCACTTGTCTGCCCAGGAGTTCTTGATGGGCCTCAGGGATGGCTGAGTAGAAGCTTCCAGGGCACTGCACTAAATTCACAGCACAGTTAAGGTGGGTCTGTCAGAACAAACACCTTTCACTGATTGACCCAGTGTAGGTGAGGGAGCGATTCAGGCTGGCCAGATTCAGCTCGAAAATCAGCTCTGGCAAAGCTGGAAGGAGGAAGGGGGGGAGGGTGTCCATCCCTGGACCCGGTACTGACGCCACACGGGTTGGGTCCCAGGTGCCCACCTTTGCAGCTCTCCACAGGGACAGTTTCCTCAGAAGATATTTACTGAATGCTAACTGCACATCTTTTCCTCCCCTCTATCCGTCCCTTCTTCTCTCTTCTTTCCTTCTTAACTTCCTGCCAAAAGTTGGCATCTTTTCTGACTCTGAGCCAGGCCCCCCTGCCCAAATGAGCCCTCCTCTTTCCCCAGCCGCCTCTGGTTCTCTCCCCTCCCCACTGGAAACCCAGGGGCTTTTTCTCCTGCACCGTTCCAGTCCTGTGCCATCTCCACCAACAAGACACGGACTGTAGGCAGTGGTTTAAGAAGGAGAAAGTTGCTGCTGCTGCATTGGTTTGGGCCCACGGTTCTGGGCAGACCTGGTGAGATCTCCGGGGCAGCTTGCTAACCTGAGTCAGCAGTCTGGTCACTACGCGTATCATGCACTGATGCCAGAGCAGGCAGGACTGAGCGGCTGCCCCTACCCCCATGCCATGGGCACCTTCTGCTGTTGGCCAGCGTGTCCTTTCCATGGAGTAAAGACCTTGCTCATTCTTATTTCATCACCCACACCTGCCCCGCCCACATGAGAGGGCTCCTGGGGTGTGTCCCGCTTGCGGGCAGGGCGCCATTCGACTTCATTTCCAGGTATATACTTGCTGTTTCTGGAAGGGGCCTCTCTATATCACAGCTTCTCTTTCCCAACAATCCAGAAAACATCTCCAGCATCTGACTGTTAGACGTATGTTTCCGAAGGTAGATTATAACACGTGCTTAACCCCCTGCCATGAACAGGCGTATCTCTCTGTGTGACAACTTTGCCACCTCCCAAGAGGAAGATGACGTACTTTGAACATTTTTCTTTCAAAGTCTACTTAAGTGGTTCAAGGTCCGTGTGCAGAGTGGTTTCTGTCACAGTCGCTGATGCAGTCAGAAGGCAGTGCACTGAGGTTGTGAAACGTGGCTAGTGACATTCTTCATCCAAGTTCATGTCCATGCCACACTATTTGGAAAGAGGGATTTCCTAAGTCCTTGTCTCTGGTTCCCCTTCCTACTTCCATTTTTTCCCCCCAGACATTTGTGTATCATGAAAAACAAAGTGGCAAGTGCAAACACAAGCTGTCTGGCAGAGTCAGTGGTTTCGTACCACTTTGCAGTTTGGGGTGTTTACAGCATAAACTGTATTTAAGTCTCATAAACAAAACCTTTCAATTAAACTGCAAAGAATTATTAAGTGCTCAATGAGCTCCAGAGATCTGGAACCTTGGTTGTTCCAAAAGTCTGTCCCATGGGCGTAGGCCACAGTGAGGTACCACACACAGACTGTGAATTTAGCAGACCCCAGAAACTGGACTGGAAGTCAGAGCTGGCCCTGGGTGTCTAGGCACCAGGTAGTCAGTGTCTTCAGGCAGAATAAACCAGATGTGCTGGGATTGAGAAGACAGGTGGAGTGCCCAGACTAAGCACAGGTGTCAGGAAGACAACATATTGTTGGAGTTTGAATTGGATTCAGGACAACCCAACATCTTCCCACTTTAATACTGTTGCCTTAAAATGGAAAGAAGACTGCTTTACATTATAAAGGACTTTATGGGACTGATGAGTGCTTTCCCCATTCCATTCTCATCTCATCTTCCTCACTGTCCCCTGAACTTGCCTACATTGTCCGATGCCCTATTGGACATGCAAAGAACAGGAGACATGGGATCTGTATATGACTCTTATGCTCCCCACTCAGCACAGTGCCCAGCATGCCACAGCTGCTGAGTTGAATGAGGGAGGTGGAAACTGAGCTCTAGAAACCTTAAATGTCTCGCCCAAGGCACTGGATTGTCAATCTCATGAAAGTAAAGACATGGACTGTCTCATTCAAGATGATAACCTCCTCCCACCCCCACCCCAAAAATGATAACCCCCAATGCCTAGAAAAGTGCTTGGCACAGATTAGATGCTTAAAGTCTTTGAATGAATGAATATAACAGGTGAATTGTACAGTCAGGACATACTCTTTTTATTATGTGCAAAGATCTGAAAGGGGATCAAAAATATTATTTCATAAGCTCTCACCCCATGCGTGGCTCTGTGTGAACCACTTACATGTACGTGATCTCATTAATCTCCATGACATCCTTGGCACAGTCTTGTAAGAGGTTATATTTCTCTCGGGTAAATACCTACAAGTCTAGAGTAGATGCTTGTTTAATTTGATAAGAAACTGTCAAACAGTTTTCCAAAGAGATTGTACTGGTTTTGCAATCCTCACAACAGTCCTCAGAAAGCCTGAGTTGCACTAGGAAATTAAATCTCCTTTCCCCTGACAGAAATATATTTAATCAGCCAAGAGTGCTTGAGACGGTTTTGATGTTTTCCTTATCTTTCCGAAGGGCCTGCTTTTTCCTGTGGTGTACACACCGTCTGTCTTTCACATCTGCTGGGCTCTGAGCACCCATTCCCACTTCACTTGGAAGTGCAGTGTCTTTTATTTTTTTAGACTGTAACCTGACATGGAATTTGGCCACGCTGAAGTATATGGACTGGAGTTCTGGGAGGTGGAAGCACTCCCAAAATTAGAAAGAGGGATGGCAAAGTAATTTTGTATTGAATGAATTTGGCATGTAACATGGTATACATTTAAGGTGTGCTTTGATACATTTGCTTATCAAATTTAAGCCCATCCTGTTTAAATGTGTTACTTTGATGCATTTATATATTATAATTGCCCCTGTGGCAATATTTATCACATTATATCATTACAGTTCAGTAGCATTGTCTATATTCATTAGACTGTGCTTTAGATTACCATGGCTTATTTACTACTCATTGGAAGTTGTACCTGCAAAGTAATTTTTTTTTAGTACACATTAATTTAATAATCATACATAAGCACACACTCTCTATTCACCAACAAACAGAATTCTTATTTTTAAAATAGCCATATCAGCTATGACATAAAAAAATAAAAAAATGAGATGCAAGAATTATCTAATGAATACATATGTTTTCTCTCTTATTACAAGTCATTTAAAAAACAAGTATGTAGAAACAATTAGAAAGGTATTTATAGGAAGGCTAATACTATAATTATATTAGCTTTTCTCAAATTAATCTGTAGATCAATACAATTCTAAACAAGATCACAACTTTTGGGGGCAAAATAAGATTATCCAAAATTTATTATGAAAAAAACAAAGGTTGAAATACCCCAAGAAATTATGGTTATGTGAACATCATATTCAGGGTAATTCACAGGAGTAATGTTACATTGCTTGCCCTGGATTCTAATTATATATATGTTAATTGTATTATTGTGCTTTAAAATCTTTTGGGCATTGGACATGTTTATTTTGTTTTAGTACTATTTAAATGTGCTTTTCTCATCTACAGCTGTAAAGAAATTTCTAGTGACTAATTTCTACACTAATTTCCAATATCTGGAAAAATTCATTTCATAAGTTTCTTTAGAACTCAATTTAGAGCTCCATTTTCCCCTTACACCGTCTCAATGGCTGACCCTCTGAAATGGTCTGGATCTTATGAATTTATAACTCTGGGATGTACACCTCTGTAGGCTCAGGGCTGTCTGTCTGAAAACTTTATTCATAGAAATTTCATCTTCAAAGTTTTTCCACAACGTTTTAAATCACTGCTTTTCGGTGAGTTCTGAATGGCAATAAAAATAGTCATATACTGATTTGATATGGTGAAAAGGTGATGCAAAATTTACAATAATACAGTCTAACCTGAAACAGTGTCCACAGATTATAAATATGATGGTCTGTATTTTTGATAGCCATGTGGCCTACAGTGAGAGAATTCACATCTCTTTGTATAACCTCTGGATAAAGGTCATCAAACCATAAACCCACACATATTGATTCAGTTTCCCCGCTTCTTTTAGACTAGGAGCACTATCTCTGCATAGTCTAAAATAATCTGCTTAGGTCCTTCCTAGGGATATGTGTACTATGATTTTTTTTTATTAATTTTGATGGGGTGACATTGATAAAATTGTCTTCTGTCACCTTCTAACTGGTTTTCTTTGTGCCCCTCCCCTCCCCCAACCCCCTTCCTCTCCTCCCCCCCACCCTGTAACCCCAACACTGTTGTCCATGTCTCTGAGTCTCATTTTTATGTCCCACCTATGTATGGAATCATATAGATCTTAGTTCTTTCTGATTTACTTATTTTGCTCAGTATAATGTTATCAAGGTCCATCCATGTTGTTGTGAAAGATCCGATGTCATCATTTCTATGGCTGAGTAGTATTCCATAGTGTATATATATACCAAAGCTTTTTAATCCACTCGTCCTCTGATGGACACTTGGGCTGTTTCCAGATCTTTGCTATTATGAACAATGCTGCCAGAAACATGGGGGTGCATTTCTTCTTTTCAAACAGTGCTATGATGTCCTTGGGGTATATTCCTAACAGTGGTATAGCTGGGTCAAAAGGCAGTTCGATTTTTAATTTCTTGAGGAATCTCCATACTGTTTTCCACAGTGGCTGCACCAGTTTGCATTCCCACCAGCAGTGCAGGAGGGTTCCCTTTTCTCCACGTCCTCGCCAGCACTTATTCTGTGTTGTTTTATTGATGAGCGCCATTCTGACTGGTGTGAGGTGATATCTCATTGTGGTTTTAATTTGCATTTCTCTAATCATTAGTGATGTTGAGCATTTTTTCATATGCCTATTGGCCATCTGTGTGTCTCTTTGGAGAAGTGTCTATTCATTTCTTTTGCCCATTTTTTGATTGGATTGTTTGTCTTCCTGGTATTAAGTTTTACAAGTTCTTTATAAATTTTGGTTATTAACCCCTTATCAGACGCATTGTCAAATATATTCTACCATTGTGTAGTTTGTCTTTTTATTCTGTTCTTATTGTCTTTAGCTGTGCAGAAGCTTTTTAGCTTGATAAAGTCCCATTTGTTTATCCTGTCTTTTATTTCACTTGCCTGTGGAGACAAATCAGCAAATATATTGCTGCAAGAGATGTCAGAGAGCTTACTGCTTATGTATGTTTTCTTCTAAGATGCTTATGGTTTCACGGCTTACATTTAAGTCTTTTATCCATTTTGAGTTTATTTTTGTGATTGGTGTAAGTTGGTGGTCTAGTTTCATTTTTTTGCAGGTAGCTGTTCAATTTTCCCAACACCATTTGTTGAAGAGGCTGTCTTTACTCCAATGTATGCTCTTATCTCCTTTGTCAAATATCAGTTGTCAATAAAAGTGTGGGTTTATTTCTGGGTTCTCAGTTCTGTTCCATTGATCTATATGCCTGTTCTTATGCCAGTACCAGGCTGTTTTGAGTACAGTGGCCTTATAATATAACTTGATATCCGGAAGTGTGATACCTCCCGCTTTATTCTTCCTTTTCAAGATTGCTGAGGCTATTCGTGTTCTCTTTTGGTTCCATATAAATTTTTGGAATATGTGTTCTATATCTTTGAAGTAAGTCATTGATATTTTAATCAGTATTGCATTGAATTTATAAATTGATTTGGGTAATATATACATTTTAATGATGTTTATTCTTCCTAACCATGAGCACGGTATATGCCTCCACTTGTTTGTATCTTTCTTGATTTCTTTTATCAATGTTTTATAATTTTCTGAGTACAAGTCTTTAATCTCCCTGGTTAAATTTATTCCTAGGTACTTTATTTTTTTGGTTGCAATGGTAAAGGGGATTGATTCCTTAATTTCTCTTTCTGACAGTTCATTGTTAGTGTATAAAAATGCCTCTGATTTCTGAGTATTGATTTTATATCCTGCCACCTTGCCGAATTCATTTATCAGGTCTAGTAGTTTTTTGACTGAGACTTTAGGGTTTTCTATATACAATATCATATCATCTGCAAATAATGATAGTTTTACTTCTTCTTTTCCAATTCGGATGCCTTTTATTTCTTTTTCTTGTCTGATTGCTGTGGCTAGGACTTCCAGAACTATGTTGAATAAGAGTGGTGAAAGGGGGCACCCCTGCTTGTTCCTGATCTTAAAGAGATTGCTTTTAATTTTTGCCCATTGAGTATGATATTGGCGGTGGGTTTGTCATAGATGGCCTTTATCATGTTGAGGTATGTTCCCTGTATTCCCACTTTGCTGAGAGTTTTGATCATGAATGGGTGCTGGATTTTATCAAATGCTCTTTCTGCATCTATTGAAATTATCATGTGGTTTTTCTCCTTCCTTTTGTTTATGTGATGAATCATATTGATTAATTTGCAAATATTATACCAGCCTTGCCTCCCAAGAATTAATCCCACTTGATCATGGTGTAAGATTTTTTTCATATATTGCTGGATCCAGTTGGCTAATATTTTGTTGAGGATTTTTGCATCTAAATTCATCAGGGATATTGGCCTATAATTTTCTTTTTTTGTGTTGTCTTTCCCTGGTTTTGAAATCAGAATTATGCTCGCCTCATAAAAGGAGCTTGGAAGTCTTTCTTCCTCTTGAATTTTTTGAAATAGCTTGAGAAGGATAGGAGTTAATTCTTCTTTGAATATTTGGTAGAATTCACTTGTGAAGCCATCAGGCCCAGGACTTTTCTTTTTTGGGAGTTTTTTGATAGCTGTTTCAATCTCATTTGTTGTAATTGGTCTGTTTAGGTTTTCTGATTCTTCCAGATTGATTTTTGGAAGATTATATGTTTCAAGGAATTTGTCCATTTCATCTAGGTTATCTAGTTTTTTGGCGTACAGTTCTTCATAGTATTTTCTTACAATATTTTGTTTTTCTGTTGTGTCAGTTGTTATTTCTCCACTCTCATTTCTAATTTTATTTATTTATTTATTTATTTTATTTTTTTTAAGAGAGGAGAGGGAGAGACAGGGAGAGAGAGAGAGGAGAGACAGAAAGAGAGAAGGGGGGGAGGAGCTGGAAGCATCAACTCCCATATGTGCCTTGACCAGGCAAGCCCAGGGTTTCAAACTGGCAACCTCAGCATTTCCAGGTCGGCACTTTATCCACTGCGCCACCACAGGTCAGGCTCTAATTTTATTTATTTGAGTCCTCTCTCTTTTTTTTCTTGGTGAGTCTGGTTAAAGGTTCATCGATCTTGTTTACCTTTTCAAACAACCAGCTCCTGGTTTCATTGATCCTCTGTATTGTTTCTTTATCCTCTATGTCATTTATTTCTGCTCTGATCTTTATTATTTCCTTCCTTCTACTAGCTCTGGGCTTTACTTGCTGTTCTTTTTCTAGTTCTTTTAGATGTAGGGTCAAGTTGTTTATTTGAGCTTTTTCTAGCTTCTTGAGGTATGCCTGTAATGCTATAAACTTCCCTCTCAGGACTGCTTTTGCTGTGTCCCATAAATTTTGAGTTGATGTATGTTCATTATCGTTTGTTTCTAGGAATTTTTAAATTACTTCTTTGATCTCATTGTTAACCCATTTGTTATTTAATAACATGCTATTTAGTTTCCAAGTGTTTGAATATTTTTCAATTTTTCTGTTATGGTTGATTTCTAGTTTAATGCCACTGTGATCAGAGAAAGTGCTCGATATGATTTCAATCTTCTTAAATTTGTTGAGACCGCTTTTGTGCCCTAACATGTGGTCTATTCTAGAGAATGTACCATGAGCGCTTGAAAAGAATGTATATTCTATTGTTTTAGGGTGAAAGGTTCTGAAGATATCTATTAAATCGAGTTGATCTAATATGTCCTTTAAGTCTACTGTTTCTTTGTTAATTTTCTTTCTTGAGGATCTATCTAATGATGTTAATGGGGTATTGAAATCCCCTACTATTATAGTATTGCTATTGATATCGCCCTTTAAGTCCATCAAAGTCTGCTTTATATATTTAGGTGCTCCTATATTAGGTGCGTAGATATTTATAACGGTTATATTTTCCTTTTGGATTGCTCCCTTTATCATTATGTAGTGATCTTCTTTATCTCTAACTATGGTCTTTGTTTTAAAGTCCATTTTGTCTGATATTAGTATTGCTACCGCAGCTTTTTTTTCATTTCCATTTGCGTGAAATATTTTTTTCCATCCTTTTATCTTCAGTCTGTGTGCATCTTTTGATTTAAGGTGTGTCTCTTGTAGACAGCATATGTATGGGTCCTGTTTTCTTATCCATGCTGCTATCCTCTGTCTTTTGATCGGATCATTTAATCCATTTACATTTAAGGTTATTATTGATATGTAATTGTTTATTGCCATTTTATTCTTTAAAACTGTATTCCTCTTTTGCTATATTCTTTTTCTCCTTTGATCTGTTTACAACAGGTCCCTTAGCATTTCTTGCAGCCTTGGTTTGGTTGCAGTGAATTCCTTGAGTTTTTATTTTTGTCTGTAAAGCTTTTTATTTCTCCTTCAATTTTAAATGATAGCCTTGCTGGATAAAGTAGTCTTGGTTGTAGGCTCTTGTTCTGCATTACTTTGAATATTTCTTGCCATTCCCTTCTGGCCTCAAGTGTTTCTGTTGAGAAGTCAGAAGTCATCCTTATGGGGGCTCCTTTGTAGGTGATAGTCTTTTTTTCTCTAGCAGCTTTTAATATTTTCTCTTTATCACTTAGCTTTGGTATTTTAATTATGATGTGTCTTGGTGTTGATTTCTTTGGGTTTCTCCTTAATGGAGTTCTCTGTGCTTCCTGAACATATGAGATGTTTTCCTGCCTTAATTGAGGGAAGTTTTCAGCTATGATATGTTTGAACACAGTCTCTATCCCTTGTTCTTTCTCTTCTTCTTCAGGAACCCCTATGATGCGGATGTTATTTCTCTTCATGTTGTCACAGAGCTCTCTTAGAGTTTCCTCAGACTTTTTGAGTCTTTTTTCTTTTTTCTGCTCTGCTTCTGTGCCTTTATTTATCGTGTCCTCTAACTCGCTGATTCGATTCTCCGCTTCATCCATCCTGCTTTTAATTCATTCCATTGTATTCTTTATTTCAGATATTGTATTTGTCATTTCTGACTGATGCTTTTTTATTATTTCAATGTGCTTTTTTATATTTGCTATCTCTTTATTTAGGTGTTCGTAATGACCATCTATTCTTGTTCTAATATCTTTGAGCATCCTAACAATCATTATTTTAAACTCTGCATCTGGTAATTTGGTTTAATCTGATTCATTTAGGTCCTTTTCTGGGGATTTCTCTTGGTTCATTTGTGTTGCATTTCTCTGCCTCCACATTTTCTCTTCATGGGAGTGGCTATGATCAGGTGCTTGGGTGCACAAGCCTTGGTTGCCTTGGCCTTTGCCCCGCCCCTGTGGGTGATGTTATGCTCGGTCCTGAGGGCACTGGCAAGCACCTTTGCTCAGCTGCGGGTCTCCGCCTGTTTCCAGGCTTTCGCCCCGCCCTTGCAGGAGGAGTTTGCTCGTGGAACAGCTGCTAGCCTTGGCCCTACTGGCCAGGCTGGACTGCATGCCCACGCTCAGCTCAGTAGCGGAACTCTGCCTGTTCTGGGCTTTTGGCTCCACCCCCGTGGGAGGAGCTGGCTCCCAAGTCAGACCACAAGCCTGGGTTCCACGGGCGGGCGGGGCAAGGCTGTGCTCCTGCGCCCTTACTCAAGGGCCAGTCTCCACCCTTTCCGGGGTTCCAGCCCTTCTCCCACAGGCTGGATTACAGGCTACCGACAGCTGGACTTGACCGCTTTTGCGCGCCTACTCCTCCCCAGCAGGCAAGACTGAGCTCACACGTGAGCACAGTGGTGGCCAGCCAGCTTCCGCCCCTGTCAGCAGAACCGCGCTTTTGTCTCCCGCTACCGCCCGTCCTCCGGGGAGCCCTCAGCCGCGTGGGTGCGGGCACTGCAGCTTGGATCCTAACACTCACTACTGTAGCCCCGAAAGCTCCCTCCTTCTAAGCGATTCTGCTCTGAGTGCCGCAGGGGAGCTTGTTTGGCTGCTCTCCTGCTTCCCTTTGCTGGTATTGCTGTTTCCAGGGGAAATATTCACTTCATATTTGGGGAGTGACTCATCCCAGGGGTTAGGGTGGCTATCTCCCAAAATGTTTCTCCCTGTGCCTCCTAGATTACACTCCCTTCCTGCTACTCTGGTACTCTCCTCTCTCCCTGACTCCCAGAGCCCCGAGTGAGTGGTTGTGAGAGAGGTTTTCTGCGTGGTCCCTTTAAGAAGAATCCTGGGTCTGAGAAATCAGCCTCTTTCTCACAGACAGTATCCTGACTTGTTTCCAGCTAAATACTGTCCTTACGCCTCTTCTGGGCTCTGGAGCTGCAGGCTGGGGCTTTGTTCCTGGGGCTCAGGACCCTTCCCCCTCTGCTAAACTCACTTCCTGCCACGCGAGTCTCTCCCTGCTGCCGTTTGCTCCGGGGAGCTGGGCAGCCCTCTCCGTGTTTCTGCTTTCCTACCAGTCTCGGTGTGGCTTCTTCAGTGTTCCTTGGTTGAAGAGTCCTCTTAGTTTAGTCCAAAGTTGGTTTTTCCAGATGATAGTTCTTAAAATTAGTTTGTAATCCACTTTGGTTCTGGGAGGTAGATGTTGGTACGTCCGCCTACTCCAGTGCCATCTTATCTTCTGCAAAGTAATTTCTTAATGGTCACACTTATCTATAGGAGGAATCCCTCCTGTTTTGATATACATGCCTTCTAGCAAACCAGACTTTAAATTTTATAGAGTATTCTATTTGTTAGAATACTCTATAAAGGTATTCTATCGCCCTTATTTAAAACTCGGTGGAAGATCCCTTAAGTTACTAGACATTGTTCAACATACACTGTTATTTCTCTTGAAAAATGTCATTCCTACTCATCATTAAATTTTCTTTTAGAGCATTTGTTTCTGGAAGTTGGCCCTGTCAACCAAAACTAAGGAATCTTCCTCTGTGCCTGGAGAATTCCTTAAACTGAAATTTCTTTTTTTTTTTTTCGAAGTTAGAAGCAGGGAAGCAGACAGACTCTCACATGTGCCCAACTGGGACCCACCCATCATGCCTACCAGGGGGCAACACTCTGCCCATCTGGGGCATTGCTCCCTTGTGGCCAGAGCCATTCTAGTGCCTGAGGCGGAGGCCACGGAGCCCGTCCTCAGTGCCTGGGCCAACTTTGCTCCAATGGGGCCTTGGCTGCAGGAGGGGAAGAGAGAGATAGAGAGGAAGGAGAGGGGGAAGTGTGGAGAAGCAAATAGGCGCTTCTCCTGTGTGCCCTGGCTGGGAATAAAACCCGGGACTTCCACACACTGGGCCAACACTCTACCGCTGAGCCAACCAACCAGGGCCTGAATTTCCTCTTTTTAATGTGGCTGTCTCTAAAGGTTAACACAGTAGATAATAGCATTAGAGAGGGTAGGCGCTTGCCCTCGACAATACACTGTGACACTACTCTGAAATCCCATAGGTCCTCAGAGAGAAGTAAAATTATTTACTTCCTTAAATATGCATTTGAGAATTTCAATTTTTTTTCTATCAAGTGTTTTGAGAGGATACCTATTAAACTATATAGTTAGAAAAACACTAATGGTATGCTACATTACGTGTGTGTAATGGAATGGATGGGTCTCCTCTTTTAACTATTTATCCTCTAGTTTAAGTAAACTGTGCGATTAGCTGCTTGGATATTGGCTATTGGTTAGCTCACGTGTGTCTTCCCCTTTCCTCTGGCCTCCCCAGTGATAAAAGGGTCAGCCCAATAGTTAAGCATATTATTTAAACAAAGATCACCCTTTCCCAGTCTCTGTGTGTCAGTTAGTATTACTTGTGGATTGTGATAAAAATGACATGTGCTAAATTGCAGCCAGATTAGATTACGAGTGATGTAGCAGGGGTGACAAGGAGATTGCTGCATGGATATTTGAAACTTTCCATGATCCGGAAGTCCCTGAGCTCTTTGCTCGCTCCTAAGTGATCGTGCGCGGTGCCAGGGGAGACCGTGGTTAATGGTGTGATCAGCAGTTTTTGACGTACTTGTCTTGTGTCTCCTGTGATTGAGTTATTTTCACCCAGTACCTTAGGGGAGCTTCATTAACTCTTTCATGGCCCTGGCATAGAATTCAGTGAAGAACTTCTCCTGGGTGAATTCAGTGTTCTAGAAGAGCGTCGTCCATAACAGCATATTGCGGGACACATGTGTCATGTTCAGTTTTCTAGGAGCCACATTTTAAAAAGGGAAAAGAGGCAGCGATGTTAACTTTAATAATATATTTTATCTAACCCAGCATGCTCAAAATATTGTATCAGAAGATGTGGAATTTATATTTTAAAATTATTAATGAGATCATTTCAATTCTTTTTTCAAAATAAGTCTTCAAAACCTGGTATTTCTGTTAACACTTACAACACATCTGAACTCAGACAAGGGCACGTTTCAAGTCTAGAAAGATCTCCCTATTTCACAACTCAAAAGCCACTCCCATGGTTTTGTCATGAACATTCTTAACTCTTTTCTTTAACTCAGAGTGACATTTGACTATCCTTTGGCTTTAAGGTTATGAGAAAGGCAAGTTTAATCATTGGAAAAGCTATCACATGCTGAACCATCGCCTGTGCTAACACACATGTTACCATACTTTGTCAGCTCATTGAGTTGTCCTGTGATCCCTGTGGAGTTAGGTACCTGTTATCTCTACGTTACCCATGAGGAAACTGAGATGTGGAGAGATTGATTCACCTGTGGGAGGTCACGTGGGTAGTAGGTGGCAGAGTCGAGATCTGAGTGCCAGTTTGCTGGATTCATCCCCCCCACCCCGGCTCCCTGTCCTGACTTCAGGGGACTGGAAGTCCAGGCTCACTCAGCCACCAGGAGCCCTCACAGATCAGTTTATATTTATTTAGTGTGGGACATGTGAGGATATTTACCCACTAACATCACAGAGACATCTGTGTCATTAAGAGCTGTATGGTTTGATAAGGAGGCTTTCTCTGTGTCTCTGGAGTGAATAAGGTCTGCTGACTATAGGTGTAGGCAAGTGACTGGTCTCCCTCCTCCCCACTGCTCCCAGAGCCAGTGCTTTGAGTGGAGGAGAGGAAAAGCAGATGTGTTGTCTGAGCCTGCTTTCCAGCTAGAAGGCTGAAGGAGGAAGATGTTTGCAGGGTAATTAATCTGAGGAGTATCATCTTGGACACAGGGCTTTGCTAAGTCTTCCATAGTTTGTTGGCACTCAGACCATATCCGGAGCTAGCCCTTACCTTTGAACTGCAGCCTTTTGTCCATCTGCACAGCAAATAAGACAAGGTCAGCAAGACTGAGGAGAGAGGACTAACGGCCTTCCTCCCACAGGTTTGCTTCTGAGTGTCCCAGTTAAGCCAGAGCGTGGGACACCCACCTGAGCCACCTGGACATCTGCCATACACAAAAGGATTGACTTTTTGCATTGGGGGGAAATGTGTTGCAAAAAAATAAAATAAAAGATTCAGAAACTGTTTACTGAACTAGCTAGCATAGGATTGATTATATAGCCTCCTTTGAAAGGAATGAAGCAATCTTTCCCTTAAAGGAGTTTTAGCAGCTAGGCAGAGAAACCACAAGATTATTCTGTTGACCTTACGGCAGCAAAACAAGCTATTTGTGGACTGCAGTCCAAAGCACAGTTAATGTTTCCTTTGGTTAACATACTAAACTGGATTCCTTATTTGCTGTTTCTGTATCCTTTTTTCTCCATCAAGTGTCAGGACCAAAGCAACATTTACTGCCTATGCATCTAAGAGAATTATCTGCTGAAGGTACCTAGGAAAAAAATAAATTACCAATTTGTTTAAATATCCTTTTTTATTGAACCAAAAGAAAGGTCTGTCTGTTTTATGCTGGAAACGGGGAGCCGTGAGCAAGAGAACCTATAATTAAGGTGGAAGTTTGTCATCTCATCCCCTTGTGTAACCCAAGGAAGGCAGCCATCGACCAGGAGCCAGGTCTCTACTGAAGGGGGTTTTGACTATTCTGTTTTTCCATCTGGTCAGCTCACTGGCACAGTGCAGGCAGTGGCATCCTGGGCACACAGGCTTGTCCCCATCCAGGGAAACGCTGTCACTGAACTGTGGACTCTGGGTTGAATATGTTGGAAAGGAATTTGTTCGGAGAGCATGGATTTTGTGAGTGTCCCTGGAGAAGATCACAAAGATTCTGCACCTGTTGAGGCACCACTGATAAAATGAAAGCTGGTGTCGGGTGCACTTGGAGCTTTCGCATCTCAAACCACACTCTCCAGACACCAGCCTCCCCCATCTCCACAGGCTCCTCCCCTGTCTCCACAAGTTCCTCCCACCTGAAAGTTCTCCAAGCCCCACAGTTGGGGGATTTTTATAAAGGCTTCAACCGTACAGGTATGATCAATTATTAACTCCATTTCCAGCCCTCCTCCACTCTCTGCAGACTGGGATGGAGGGGCAGAAATTTCAAGCTTCTAATCATGGGTTGGTCTTTCCAGAGATCTGCCCCCAACCAGAGCCCATCCAGAGTCATGTCATGAGAATAAAAATGCTCCTATCCCAAAGGAAATTCCAAAGGATTTAGAAGCTCAGTGTCAGTGAACAGGATCAGAGACCAAATATTAGTCTTTCTCTGCCTGGCTTATTTCACTTAGCATAATAATCTCCAGGTCCATCCGTGCTGTCACAAAAGGTAATATTTCCTTTTTCACATCCATGTAGTATTCCACTGTGTATATATACCACAGCTTTTTAACCCACTCGTCCACTGACGGACACTTGGACTGTTTCCAGATCTTGGCTATTGTAAACTGCTGCAGTAAAGACAAATATCATATGATCTCACTTATATGTGGAATCTAATGAACAAAGTGAACTGAGGAATGAAATAGAGGCAGAGGTGGGGTCACAGGGAGCAGAGGGACAGCTGTCAGAGGCAAGGGGAATGAGGAGATGGGATCAGAGAAGGTGAAAGGATTAGTGAAATTATATACACATAACACAGAGATACAGATAACAGGACAGCAAATCCCAGAGGGGAGGGGGAAGGGAGTTAGAGGAGGGGGCAAAGGGGGTATAAATAGGGACACGAGGTGAGGAGTGAGAGTGTCATATTCAGTAGGACACTTGAGTCCATGTAAACACAATAAATTAAAATTAATAATAAAAAGGACCAAATATTAGAACAAAGGATGCTTCTTTTTTTTTTTTTTTTTTTTTTTTTTAAATTTCTGAAGCTGGAAATGGGGAGAGACAGTCAGACAGACTCCCGCATGCACCCGACCGGGGGCCACGCTCTGCCCACCAGGGGGCGACGCTCTGCCCACATGGGGGCGATGCTCTGCCCCTCCGGGGTGTCGCTCTGCCACGACCAGAGCTACTCTAGCGCCTGGGGCAGAGGCCAAGGAGCCATCCCCAGCGCCCGGGCCATCTTTGCTCCAATGGAGCCTTGGCTGTGGGAGGGGAAGAGAGAGACAGAGAGGAAGGGGAGTGGAGAAGCAAATGGGCGCTTCTCCTGTGTGCCCTGGCCAGGAATCGAACCCGGGTCCCCCGCACGCCAGGCCGATGCTCTACCGCAGAGCCAACCAGCCAGGGCCAAAAGGATGCTTCTTATCACTTAGAAAATCACCATTGTAGGAGCTCCATGCCAAGAGCTGTGGCCGAGACCAATCTATGTCTCTTCTATTATTTCACAGTAAGTTCTTCTTAATTTTTTCCCAGGGACAGAGAGAGAGTCAGAGAGAGGGATAGATAGGGACAGACAGGCAGGGACAGAAAGAGATGAGAAGTATCAATCATCAGTTTTTTTCATTGCAACACCTTAGTTGTTCATTGATTGCTTCCTCATATGTGCCTTGACCGTGGGCCTTCAGCAGACCGAGTAACTCCTTGCTCAAGCCAGCGACCTTGGGTCCAAGCTGGTGAGCTTTTTGCTCAAGCCAGATGAGCCCGTGCTCAAGCTGGCGACCTTGGGGTCTCGAACCTGGGTCCTCCACATCCCATTCCGACGCTCTATCCACTGCGCCACTGCATGGTCAGGCAACAGTGAGTTCTTAATCAGTACCACTCCCCAGGCCTTTCCCCTTCCCAAGATGGAGGTGGGATGTCTAAGGAAGTGAGAGACACCAGGCAAGGCAGATAAGCACAGCTTTCTTGCCTTGGTGTTCTTAGTGGAAACAGCCCCTTCTTCTGTGTTCTCCTGAGTTGTTACTGAACGTTGCCATGGCGATGCAGAGCCGGTGTGTGGCCTGCAGAGCAGGGTGGCACAGCGACTGACTATATGGGCTTTGCTGCTGTCTGACCTTGGCAAATTAGCATTCTCTGCAGGCCTCAGTTTCCTCATCTGAAAAGTGTTGTGTGTATGAAGGGGGGCCGGGAAAATATGCCTACTTTGAAGGTTGTAATAAAGATTAAATTAGGCAACACCTGTGTATAAAAACATTTAACATAGTTCCTAGCATACAGTAAGAGCTAAATAAATAATAATTATACTGTGATTTGATATTATTGTTATGGAGGGGTTTTTTTTATATACTCTTGGGCTAAGCCACTTTGAAGTCCCACACACCCCATCACTGTGGGCCTGTTTGATAGGGGAGGTTATCGGGGACTTCTTTCCTGATAAGCGCCCCTTTCCTTTCCCACAGGAGCTGATACCAGGCAGGCAATGTGTTACATTTCCCATGACGCCTTTGAATAAAATGCCATTTCCTCGGGAACAGCCAGAAATAACGAGGCTAATTTTCCCCTGTTCTCGGGCAGAGCGGCTTGCTCCCTCCACGGCCGGCAGTGGCGGCTGGAAGGAGGCTGCATGATGTCACCCTGGTCACACTGCCAGGGGATGAGCTCATGGGGCAGCCTGCTGCAGCTGCGCCACCCCTCCCGGCAGCGGTGGCAGCGGTGGCTGTGCGTCCTCCAGCTCCCTCCCTGTCCCCGCCCTCTCCCGCTCCCGCTCCCTCTCCCGGCCACCGCACCAGACAAGAGGCTGTGCCCGATAAAAGATGGAAAACATGCTTGGGAAGCACAGAAAAGGCCAACTGTACATTTTAGGTATTTTGCTTCAGTGAGGAATCAGCAGTCACAGCTGCTGTGGTCGCTGAGAGCCTTCTGAGCTCCAGTCGCTCTCCTTTGTCTGAGAGCAGCTTTCCCCTTTTCTGCTCAGTGTCTTGATTGGTGCCTGACACCATGTGGGCTGAGCTGACCACAGGGCAGCCACATTCTTCTCCTTATAATCTGTATTGTGAGTATAGTCACACCCCCACTAGTCTACCTGGCCGGACAGGTAATGGTTAAACACGTGGACTCAAAGAGCCAGCCAACCTCAGTCTGGGTCTCAACACAGACAGGTGAAACATGGTGAGAATTGCATCATAAAGCCTGAGTTTCCCCATCTGTAAAATGGGGATGATAAGCCTAGATCAAAAGAGGGTTGCAGACCTTAAATAAATATTTCATGGTGATTACTGAGCACAGGGCCTGGCCCACGAATCTGAGTGATCATGAAGATATACATACAGCAAGAGAATATATATAATGTGTAGATGTAAATATATAGGTATTTTAAAATGTGAATTGGATGGAGGATGTAAATGTTTCACATAATATATATACTTTCAAGGAAATGATTTACCCATGAGAAAGGCCTGCTTGAGTTTTACCTTTTATTATAGAAATTTTCAAACATACACTGAAATAAAATCACTGTCTTACCCTGGTAGATTCAACAGTAATCAACATTTTGGCAACTTTGGTCTGCTCCCCACCTGGTGGGCGCATTTTAAGGGCAAATCCCAGACATTATATTGTTGTACCCATAACACTGAGTATATGCCTAGAACAGAAAAGGATTTTCATTTAACTACAGTTATTATGTTCCCTATGACATTAAAATAATTCCCTATTATCATCTAACATCCAGCTCATATTCAAATATCTCCATTACTCAGTATGTCTTTTACACTTTTTTTTTTATCATAGAGAATATTTTCCAGTGCTTAGCTTTCTTTTAAAAGGGCTCTCTAAATATTTTATATGAATTCTTGCTTTGTTCAGATCTAAATTTTAAACATTTTAAAAAGCACACATATTGAGGCCCTGGCTACTTGGCTCAGTGGTAGAGCGTTGGCCCAGTGTGTAGAAGTCCCAGGTTCGATTCCCAGCCAGGGCAACAGGAGAAGCGCCCATCTGCTTCTCCATCCTTCCCCTTATCCTTCCTCTCTATCTCTTTCTTCCCCTCCTGCAGCCAAGGCTCCATTGGAGCAGAGTTGGCCCGGGTGCTGAAGACGGCTCCATGGCCTCTGCCTCAGGTGCTAGAATAGCTCCAGCTGAAATGGAGCGACGCCCCAGATGGGCAGAGCATCGCCCCCTGGTGGGCATGCTGGGTGGATCCTGGTCGGGTGCATGTGGGAGTCTGTCTGACTCCCTGCTTCTAACTTTGGAAAAATACAAAACAAAACAAAAAAAAACAAAAAAAAAAAAACAAAAAACACATATTGATATTTATGTAGTAGGAAAAAACAGATTGCTAATTTGTTTTTGTCAGTTGTTAATCTGGTTTATTTTTTTAAGTGAGAGGAGGGGAGATAATGAGACAGACTCCTGCATATTCCTTGACTGGGATCCACCCGGGAAATCTGATGCTCAATGCTCAAATCAACTGACTGAGCACCTGAAGCCAACACTCGGACTAATAGAGCTGTCCTCAGCGACCTGGGGTCAACACTTGAACCAATCAAGTCACTGGCTTCCAGAGGGGAAGATAGAGAGAAGAGGGTGGGGGAAGAAGCAGATGGTCACTTCTCCTGGATGCCGTGACTGGGAATCAAACTTGGGAACGTCCATACACTGGGCTGATGCTCTGTCCACTGAGCCAGCTGGCCAGGGCCCTAAACGGTTTATTTTATTTAAATGGTATATTGTAAAGTAAGAGATTCTATGCTGGTTAGGGTGACTAAGTAACAAATATAGTCTTTTTTTTATCACGAATTTCATATCTGTGATTCAGATGGCCAGTATTTTGGTGTTCTCATTATCTACACATATGATTTAAAAAGCTTACTTAACTGTACTTGATCACATGTAAACATTTTAATTTAACTTTTAGAAGAGAAATAATCTCTTCCCATTTAAGGACAAGCTCTGTATGGCTCCCAGTATGTTTAGAACTCATAAAATCAGTGTTAACATTAGGTGCCCTCACGTCTTGTGTGGGTAGCCCTGCCATAATTGGCCAGCCAGCTAACAGATACCTATATGTCCATCAGTAGGTCCTGTTACCTTGAAATTTTCCTGGAAGCATTTTATGGGAGCTTGTCAGATTGTCTTGGCACCAAGCTTGCTAGGCAGTCTTTCATGACGTCACTATGTAGTGGTTCCCTCTGCTGATTATCAACCTTCATACAGTGTTTTTTATCTAATCAAAACCGACAAAAATGTGTGGAGTGCCCACTGTGCGAGAAATGGACAAAGTCACTAAAGAACAGGAAAGTGAAGAGTGTGGAGGAGCAGACCTGTGTACATGGAAAGCTAAAATACAAAACTGTACAGAAATTGTGTCAGGTACTTATTGGCACAACCGTGCTGAGTAGCAAAGCACCTACACACAGTCAGTGGCTTAAACCAGCCATTACACATTCTTGCTCCGTTGGTGGATTGGCTGGAGGTCAGTCAGTCTAGACTAGATGTGGCAGGGCTGGGATTCACACTGCACTTGGGTTCCAGTTCACTCCATGTGACTCACCCTCCTTGGGCCAGCAAGCTAGGCAGAGCGTGTCCTTCCGCAGTGGTGGCTGGAGCTACTTGAGGCCTGGACCCAGAGCTGGCCCTCCCCCATGTCTGCCCCTTCCCCAGGCTGAACAAGCTCCAGGGTGCACCCAGAGCCAGTGGGTGGGGAAAGCACTCCACCTCTAGAGGAGGGAGCTTCACTGTCAGCCCCTGCAGTGAAGGGTGTGTGTTGGTACTGGGAGGAAGGATGTGGACTGCCTGCCGTAGTAATATAATCAAGTTCACAGCATTGGGGGTATAATAGGGAGAGGAATTCATTCTAACTAGGGCATTGTTATTACTCGTTTGAATTTGAGATAACCTTAAAGAGTGAGTAGGACTTAAATAATTCAAGATGACAGGTTGGGCGTTCCAGGAAGAGAGCACTCCATAAAGAAAATTATAGACAATGCTGATTTTAGTAAGGGGTTGTGATTCTTCCAGGGTGTCTGAGGCCCTGGGGCAGGGGGTCATTGGAAGGCGGACACAGAGACCAGGCAGGCACCATTGGGCAGTTCTTCAACATTTTGGTTCCCTTTAAGAATTTGTTAAATGCTCTGAAGTTTTATACTAGAACAACGTACATAAGCACATGTGGATATTTTCACACAAGTTCAGCCTGTAAATAACATAAGGAGACAATTCTGAACTGGAATCAGTTCATGAATGGCCTTGGATGTCATGCTGGGTGGGGGCTGACTTTCATTCAGCAGGGAATGTGGAGTCATCACAGATTTCTGATGTGAACAAGGGGAAATGTCACGGTCAGAGACAAGTTCAGCAGGATCACATAAGAGGCGGTGAGAAGACTTGATTAAAGCTGATGACCAGGAATGGAGGAGAGAAAAGCTAGAGCAGGCAGGCAGACCAGCTAGCCAACTGATAGTAACCCCAGTAACAAGACAGTAATTCGGAATGAAAGAGGATCTAAGAAGAAGGGAGAGGATTGGAATTTGCAGAAATAGAATCCGAAGAAGCAGGGTCATGTTTAGGCTAACATAGGAGGAGGGAGAGGCAGCGGCGCTATGTACATTATTTCTCAGATCTCATCATGCCCCACCCCCATGGAGCAGGTATTACTAGTTCCGTTTGTAGCCAAGAAAGCAAAAACTTGAACGTTTTGCAGGCTGCAGAGTCCGTATTCCCCTTCAGCGTTGTAGCCTCCTGGGCTCACCTCTCTGTTTTTCTGTCGTGTTCTCAGTGCACAAAGAAGGAACCAATGAACAAACATGTTCCCAAGAAGTCACCGAGTGAGCGAGCTAGGCTTCTTACATGCAAGGTGTTGTGACAGAGCAGTGGGGTAGGTGAGTGTCTTCTCACAGTGACGAGTAACAGCCTTGCTGTTTGTGCAAGAAATGAGGGAGTGCTAGGTGGACGATCTGACAGTTCACACACATGCTTTTCTTCTCCTCAAGTTTTCTCTGCCAAGGAGGCTTTTCCATTAGCTTTTAAAAGTGTTAGAGAGGCTTTAGTTACTCCAGCTATTTAAAGAGTATGGGGTGCCTTTGCAGCTTAAAAATGGAAGTGTGATAAAGTGCAAACAGTGTTTTAATTGGCCTTTCCGAGTTTTCCCTGCGTCGGATAAACCAAACCAGCAGAGGAAGCTGCCAGTGAGTAACAGCTGGTGACAGACCCTGCCGGTCCGGCGGGCAGGTGTTGCTCCCGACAGCACGCGCCTTCCACGAGAATCCAGTGCCACGCTCCCTCATAGATAAGACTGATGAAATTGTATTCCCAGTTTGAGTAGACTCCAAGTCCTTGTTTTCAGAGTTTAGGAACAGACATACGCAATCTTAAGAATACAGAACGGAGACTAGTGCCCCCCCCCCCCAAAGTACCTGTTTTTACTGGGAATTGCTAAATTCTGAACAAAAACAATTTAAATGTCTCCTAAGGGATTCGTTGAGGTTTCATGGACATACAGTTAGACATCAGTCCAAAAACTCCTCCTGTTCGTCAAGTCCTGAGATAAGTTTTCTGTTAGCAATCAGGAGCAGTTCATGAGAACTAAGAATGGTGAGTATTGTCTCGTAGACTTCGGCTCTAAAGGCCAGAAGGCTAAAGAGAGATGTCTGGATGATCCAGGGGTAAAGGGTCTCAGAGGAGCTAAGATTCCATCTGTGAGCTGGTGAATTGTTCTTAAGTGGTCGGGTTTCCTTTGTCCCTCTGCAGGGGAAGAAGTGTTCTAGAAGGCAGACAGGGCTCAAGGACATGGATCTTGTTAAGTGCTGGACAGAATCCTAAAGTCTCTTGACCTATCAGCGTCAAGGTCATTGAAGTCAAACTCCCGTAATCCCAGTGTGTCATGTGACTTGGTTTAAGGATCCTGTCCCTCCTGGTTGCAATGAAAGATGAAAGAAATTAAATGACTTCCTGAGAGCCCCCCCCCTCAAGGAGCTGGTAGAAGTCTCCAGTCTTCTGTGTGAGAGGCTCCCCCACACCTCTTCACCTCTGACCCAGACTCAGTAGTTCTGAACCCAGGCTGCTCATGACAGTCTCCTGGGAAGTTTTAAAAATATCAATGGCTCAGGACCCCGCCCCTCAGAAGTTTCTATTTCGTCAGCCTAGGGTGCACCTGGGCCTTTATATCATTTTTGAAAGGTGTTCAAGGAGGTCTAAGGTGCAGAAAGGTTTGAGGAATGTAGGATTAGACCAGAGGTCGGAACTTTTTTTTTTTTTTTTTAATTTTTTTTCATTTTTCTGAAGCAGGGAGAGACAGACAGACTCCGCATGCGCCCGACCGGGATCCACCCGGCACACCCACCAGAGGTGATGATGCTCTGCCCACCAGGGGGCGATGCTCTGCCCATCCTGGGCGTCGCCATGTTGCGACCAGAGCCACTCTAGTGCCTGAGGCAGAGGCCACAGAGCCATCCCCAGCTCGTGGGCCATCTTTGCTCCAATGGAGCCTTGGCTGCGGGAGGGGAAGAGAGAGACAGAGAGGAAAGCGCGGCGGAGGGGTGGAGAAGCAAATGGGTGCTTCTCCTGTGTGCCCTGGCCGGGAATCAAACCCAGGTCCTCCGCACGCTAGGCCAACGCTCTACCGCTGAGCCAACCGGCCAGGGCCAGAGGTCAGAACTTTTTTGGCTAAGAGAGCCATGAATGCCACATATTTTAAAATGTAATTCCGTGAGAGCCATACAATGTTTAACACGAAATACAAGTAAATGTGTGCATTTTATATAAGACCAACACTTTTAAAGTACAATAAGTCTCTGAATTCTTTTTAATAACATTGTTATGCTGTTGCTAACCAATGATGAATAAAGTACTTCTTACCATTAATGTGACTTCTGGTGCTGCATGGTTTTGCTGATGGCTTTGTAGTCTGGTTGATATGTGGTGAAGTTAAGCTTCATGCAGGCATTGAGACTTCCATCCGTTAAACGTGATTGTAGGTTGGTCTTAATGTTCTTTAGATGTGAGAAAGACTGCTCACATGCATACATAGAACCAAACATTGTCAGTACAGCAATACTGACATGCTGCAGTGTGTGGTATGTGACGGGAAGCGTGTTCCAAGTTTTTGACAATCAGCTGGTCCGCGGGTTGAAGTTTTTTCATTTCTCCCCAGTTGTGTTTGCTCGCCAACTCTGCTTGCTGTTGTGCAAGTCTTTCCAAATCTTCATTCAGTGGCTTGCACTTATTCACCCACATGTCTGAGGCCTGCAGGTCAGAAGCTTGTAGCTCAAAATCTCTAATGGAGACACTGGAGATGTAGCTCAGGTTGGCACTGTCCACTGCACTCTCGTGTGGGTGGGTGATGAACTTAAAAAGACAAGTGCGCTCACGAAATTCTCCAAAGCGCACTTTGAATGACTGCAGGAGATTAGATGTGAAGCCCGCTAGCTGCTGGAGATCAAGATGTTGAGCAGGGTCACTTGCTGTGCATGCATCTTTAAACTCTCCCAGTTTTTCAAAGTGTAGTAAATGACCTGTTTCAATGTCAGTGATGAAGAGTTCCAGCTTGTTTTCAAATGCAAACACTGCTTGTTGAGGGATAAGACTGTATTTCCAACACCTTGCATTTTCACATTGAGCTGGTTCAGATGTTCATTCATGTCCACGAGATAGTAGAACTTCAGGATCCACTCACTGTTAGCTAACTCAGGATGCTCGACATTTTTCATTTCAAGAAAAGTCCGGATTTCCCTCAGACAAGCCTCGAAACGGCTGAGCACCTTCCCTCTTGACAACCAACACATATTGCTGTGCAGAAGCAGACCAGGATAATTATTCCCAACTTCATCCAGCAGTGTTTTAAATGGCGATCATTTAAAGTTTGGGCAACAATAAAGTTGACCACCTGAATGACCAGCGACATCACCTCACCAAGCTGCTCGCCACACATCTGAGTACAAAGCGCCTCCTGATGTAGGACACAGTGAAAACTTAGGATGGGTCTCTTTTCATGTTCACGAAGAAGTGCTATGAATCTTCTGTTTTTCCCCACCATGCACGGAACACCATCAGTACACACCGAAATAAGTTTATCCATCGGTAGATTTTTTCTTTAGAGAACTCAGTGAAAAACTTGAATAAATCCTCCCCTCTTGTCTCTTTCATGGGCAAAACAGCAAGACTTTCCTCACAGTGTGTCACCGACAGCATACTTTGCAATCACGCTGAACTGGGATAAATGGCTTACGTCTGCTGACTCATCCAAAGCGAGAGAAAAGAATGATGCTGCATTTATGTCCTTCACTTGTGTTGCCTCAATTTGATTTGCCATCATGATGGTACGATTGTGAACAATTCTTGCCGACAGAGGCATGTCTTTTATTTGTTTGATTATCTTGTCTTTATCCGAAAAGTCATCAAAAAGTTCATTGGCAACATCAAGCATGAATGTTTTGGCATACTCCCCATCTGTGAATGGCTTTCCCTAAAGCACCAGCAAAGCTAGCTGAATTCCAGTCACCTTGTTGGGTCCAAACACGGAGTTGCTGCTGACTAGCTTGCACTCTGCATAGTAGCTCTTGACATGTTTTCTTCCTGCTGTCCCCCGCTGGATATTTCGATGCAAATGTAGTATGGCATGTGTCAAAGTGCTGCTTTATATTTGACTGTTTCATCAATGCAATTTTATCATTGCATATTAGACACACTGCAGAACCTGCTCTTTCCACAAAGGTGAATTCCTCTGTCCATTCCTGCTGAAAAGTACAATACTCATCTTTTTCTCTTTTAGCCATCTTCTTCTTCAAAAGGGTTTCTGAAAATAGCTAGCTGACTACTTGATTAAAAGGATGGAAGTTTACTTCCTGACCTCACAATGACCTGTGTACATTACACATTATCCAATAAAAATTTGATACTGTCCCGGAGGACAGCTGTGATTGGCTCCAGCCACCCGCAACCATGAACATGAGCAGTAGAAAATGAATGGATTGTAATACATGAGAATGTTTTATATTTTTAACGTTTTTTTTTTATTAAAGATTTGTCTGCGAGCCAGATGCAGCCATCAAAAGAGCCACATCTGGCTCGCGAGCCATAGGTTCCCGACCCCTGGATTAGACCAATCTTTCAAGCAGGTCTCTGAAAGGTGTTTGAGGAAGCACCCCTGGCCTCACCCCACCCTGAGCCCCTCTGGGGAGAGCAAACATGACTGTTTTTCTGTTGTGTTCTCATGAACACGACATTGATTCCTGACACGTCTCAGGTAGCCTTACTGAAAACAAAGGACCAGGGCAGTTTAAAGTCCCACCTTGCGTGGGATTCATAAATGCACAGTGATCCCAGAAACACATCCTGTATTTCTGCCCCTGAGAGCAGGGGAGTGAATCGCTGTTCCGCAACATTGCCTTGTCCCCCTGTCCCATCTGATAGACGTCAGGACTCAAATGCATGGTATATGTTGATGGCCTGAATTTTAATGAATAATTTAATTTGATGAGTCAGAATTTTGATATTTGCAGCCAAGAAAGATGATCAGCATGCATCCATAATTCTTTTTCATCTTAGAAATCACTATTGTTTCCATGGAGTACACTGAGTTGATGAATATTAAATCTGACTTCTCCTTGTGATCGTGGAGGCACAATGGCAGAAAAGAAAGATCAGTGTGAATAGAGAGATTTTGTGCTAAACAAGATGTTTGTGCTGAAATATCATAGCCCTGGCCCTCTCGGCCTCCTGCCACTACCCCATTTATGAGACCTGTGATGGGGCCTGTTATTCACAATTGCACTTAGGAGATGGCTTATCAGTCAAATGGAAACCCGTGGTTGCTAAGAGAAACTCAATTTTGGAGCCCTTTTTTATTGAAGAAAACTGCTGATCATATATGTGAAGCCAGGGAGGAAAAGATCTAAGGCCCACCAAAGAGCTGGCCGGCAGAGATCGTTAGCAGTATCCAGTAATCCCACTGGATTGCCGAGGAGCCAGAAGCTTCCGGGTGATCAGAAATATGTCCTCAGACCCTTAAGAGTAGTCCATGGTTCATAGATCAAGGAAATAATAAACCAAATTGAGCCCTGGCAAGTGGTTCAGCAGATAAAGCAACGGCCTGGTGTGTGGATGTCCCAGGTTCTATCCCCGGTCAGGGCACACAGGAGAAACAACCATCTGCTTCTACCCTATTCCCTCTCCCCCTTCTTTACCTCTTCCCTTCCCACAGTCAGTAGCTCGATTGGTTCAAGTGTGGCCCCAGGCACTGAGGATAGCTTGACTGGTTCAAGCACATCAGCCTCAGGCACTAAAAATAACTCAGTACTTGAGCATCGGCCCCAGACGGGGTTGCATGGTGGATCCCAGTCAGAGCACATGCAGGAGTCTGTCTCATTATCTCACCTCCTCTCGCCTAAAAGTAAATAAATAAGTAAACCAGTTGGACAAACAAAACAAATTCCAGAACATTTGCCACTCAGATGAATTTGAAAAGTCTCAGGGGACAAGAGAACCAGCAGAAGAGTCCAGAGTTTTGACAAGCGCCAAATTTTTCCTTCTGTCGCTCATACTTATAACAAACATTCATTTTATGTACCAGGCACTATTTTTGGCTCGGGTGATACGGCGGTTTTTCATCCATATGGATGGATGATGGACTTTCATCTCGGAGGTGATAGAGGTTTGGGAAAAGGTTCCCTCTGGCGTGTTTCATTTTCATTAGCTCCTATAGGATGTTCTCCTTTTATTATCCTCCTTTGACCCTACACAATTCCTGCAAGAGAGCAGCTTTCATGGTGAGAAAGAACATGCATCTACATGGTGCTGCGGCTGCCGGTGGAAGAGTCTGGACCACCGTCCCAAGGACTGTGTTATTTATCCAGAAAAATGTGTCAGCAATGCGGTTGGGCCCAGTATAACAAGTTGAAGGAGCCGTTTCAGGATTGCAATATAATCTTCCAGAACCCAAAGCACAAGTCTGTTGGGTGAGGCTTGGGGCTCAGCCATCCCAGTGGAGAACCGCTCTAAGGGTACCAAAGAGGATGTTCTCCTCTGTGTCAGCACCAGATACAAGGAAGACACTGCTCAACGCCCCCCATGCACCGACCTGAATCTTAGGCAGTGGTATTGAGATGTGACTGGCTTCTAAGATGACAGTGATGACATAAGCGCTACTAAAAATAAAATTACAGATAGAAGGGATGTCCCTAAATGACCTATTCCTGAAGACACTCGCTGTTTGACATGATCTGTTTATTAGCTCACTTTGTATTGTCTGTCTTCCCTGCGCCTCCTCCCTCAGGGCAGGCCCCTCATCTTGTTCACCGAAACCTAGACCAGGTGCCTGATTCCGTGACTGATCTGAATAACGGATTTTATAGGTGACTCAATCCTAGAGAGACATCGGATTCCACGTCTCAAAGCTCTGAACTTCGTGAAATGACCAGCTGAACTGAGAAGGTGGCATTTAAGAGCAAAAATAAAGATGAAGTCTATTGTCTGGGCCCGTGTCCATCTGTCCAAGGGCAGGGTGGGGGAGATTTGGCCTAACAGCAGCACCGATGACATAGTTCGAGGATTGAGTGGACGATAAACTCGGTGTGAGTCAGCAGTCTGAAAAGCGGATGTCCAGCATCATCCCTACCACTGAGCCCCCATCACAGTCAATTGATTTGCAACAAGGGGGCTGAGAAAATTCGAGAGTTGTCTCTTTAACGAATGGTGCTAAGACTATTGGAAGATTGATATGCAAAAGAATAAACATAGTCTCCTTCCTCAACCATATAAAAAATTTAAAAAAAAATGGATCCAAGACCTAAGTTTAATGGGTAAAATTATAAAAACCCTTGGGAAAAAATATAGAAATAAAGTTCATGACCTTGGGTCAGGCAGTGGTTCCTTAGATATGACACCAAAAGCGCAAGTGACAGAAGGGAAAAGAGCTAAATTGGGCTTCATCAAAAGAGAGCCCACTGAATGGGAGAAAATATTTGCAAGTCGTGTATCTGACACTGGTCTAGTATGCAGAGTGTATAAAAAGTCTTACAGCTCAGTAATAAAAAGGCAACTAACCCAAGGAAAGGGGGCAAAGGACTTGAACAGACATTTTTCTAAAGAAGGTTTACAAATGGCAAACAAGTACATGTGAAGGTAGTCAGCATCACTTGTCCTTAGGGCAATGCCAATCAGTAAATTCATACCCATTACAATGGCTGTTACCAAAAATATGAACAGTATCAAGTGTCAGAGAGGATATAGAGAAATGGGAGCCTCCATTCATTACTTGGTAAAATTATTGAAAAATGGTGCAGCCACTGTGGAAAACAGTCTTTCAGTTCCTCAGAAGGTTAAACAGAGAGTGACCATGTGACTGGAGCAGTTCCATTCCTAAGAATATCCCAAGGAGAAGTGCAAATGCATGGCCACACCAAAACTGGTATGTGAATATTCATAAAAACATTTATTGGCCCTGGCCGGTTGGCTCAGTGGTAGAGCGTCGGCCTGGCGTGCGGGGGACCCGGGTTCAATTCCCGGCCAGGGCACAAAGGAGATGTGCCCATTTGCTTCTCTCCCCCCCATCCTTCAGCCAAGGCTCTCTCTTCCCCTCCCGCAGCCAAGGCTCCATTGAAGCAAAGATGGCCCGGGCGCTGGGATGGCTCCTTGGCCTGTGCCCCAGGCGCTAGAGTGGCTCTGGTCGCGGCAGAGCGACGCCCCGGAGGGGCAGAGCGTCGCCCCGTGGTGGGCAGAGCGTCGCCCCCTGGTGGGCATGCCGGGTGGATCCTGGTCGGGCGCATGCGGGAGTCTGTCTGACTGTCTCTCCCCGTTTCCAGCTTCAAAAAAAAACATTAATTTGTAATAGCCCCAAAAGTAGAAACAATATAAATGTCCCTCAGCTGATGATGATTGAATAAGAAAAATGTGATTTATCCTTACGATAGACTATTAATCAATAATAAAGAGAAATGAAATCCTGGTACATGCTATAACACGGATAAAGCTGGAAAGCACTCAAGTGCGAGAAGCCAGTCACCAAAGAGCACGTGTTGCCTGAGCCCATGCCCGGGACAGACAGATCTATGGAGACAGGAGGTGGAGGAGCAGTTGCCAGAGGCTGGAGGCGAGGTAGTGACTGCTAATGAGCACAGGGTTTCATTCGGGGAGGATGCAAATGTTCTAGAAGTGGTGCTAGCCGCCCAACTCTGTTATCATACTGAAACCCAACAGATTGCACACTTTAAAAACATGCATTTTTTGGTGTATAAACTATAACTTAAAAAAGGTGTCGTTAAAATTTAAAAAAAAGAAGAGTCCCCAGAATAAGGTCCCCTTCATAGAGCTCTGGTCACATAACGCCTGACATGCTGACTGCAATCCTGGGTCTGGGACAGATGTACATTTGAGCTTATCTTACCTTGGAAATCCGGACTTTAAACTGTTCGGAGCAAAACATTCTAAGACATATGTGATGTTTAATCTATTTAAAATAGAAGAAGTTTTCAGGTAACAATCGAGTCCTTGAAATATGAGTGACATTTTTGTGAACAGGGGTCAGAATTGCCCTCTGTCATCGGTCCTCCGATGACAGAGGGCAAGTCTGTGGAAGACTGCTTTCCACAGTGGCTGCACCATTTTTCAATAATTCTATCAAGTAATGAATGGAGGCTCCCATTTCTCTATATCCTCTCTGACACTTGGTACTGTTCATATTTTTGGTAACAGCCATTGTTACCAAAAATATGGAACTCCACAAGTGAAAAGCTGCTGTGGCCTCAAGATACAGGAGAACTTGCTAACACTGAATTGTCCGGGGAAAATAGGGGGCCGCCTCTGAGCGTGGTGAGTGTCTCACCGTGAGAGCACAGGGTCAGTGTGTGTGTGGGAAGGGGGCGGTGGAAGGAGCAGAGGCTTGGATGACAGGTTGCCCTGGCTGACCTCAAGCTAGCTCTCCTGTCTGTTAGTGGAGCCTATCATTTAATCCCAGGAACCTCTCCTGGGTTGTAACCCATCACTCAGGTACCATATGCCTGGGCGTGTGTGAAACTTTGTCTTCTTAATGTGTTATCTTGCACACCTCACATTAACATATAACCAGTATTTTTGCTCATTTAATAGACTCGTAAAATAGCTCCTGAAATCCATCCTTACCAACCAGAAGTCAGATCATCAGCAAATCCAAAAAGTGCTTCTGTGTCCTTGTCCAGATCTTGTTTTTTTGGGGGTTTTTTTTGTATTTTTCTGAAGCTGGAAACCGGGAGAGACAAGTCAGACAGACTCCCGCATGCGCCCAACCAGGATCCACCCGGCACGCCCACCAGGGGGCGACGCTCTGCCCACCAGGGGGCGATGCTCTGCCCCTCTGGGGCATCGCTCTGTCGCAACCAGAGCCACTCTAGCGCCTGGGGCAGAGGCCAAGGAGCCATCCCCAGCGCCCGGGCCATCCTTGCTCCAATGGAGCCTTGGCTGCGGGAGGGGAAGAGAGAGACAGAGAGGAAGGAGGGGTGGGGGTGGAGAAGCAAATGGGCGCGTCTCCTATGTGCCCTGGCTGGGGATCGAACCCGGGTCCACCGGACGCCAGGCCGACGCTCTACCGCTGAGCCAACCGACCAGGGCCGGATCATTTTTTTATAGCAGTGGTCCCCAAACCCCAGGCCACGGACCAGTATCGGTCCGTGGGCCATTTGGTACCAGTCCGCAGAGAAAGAATAAATAATTTACATTATCTCCATTTTATTTATATTGAAGTCTGAATGATGTATTATTTTTAAAAAATGACCAGATTCCCTCTGTTACATCTGTCTAAGACTCACTCTTGGTGCTTGTCTCGGTCACATCATACATTTATCCATCCCACCCTAAAGGCCGGTCCGTGAAAATATTTTCTGACATTAAACTGGTCTGTGGCCCAAAAAAGGTTAGGGACCACTGATTTATAGAATGGTCCAAAGCTGCAGTTTCACAGGAACTCACTGGTTGACATGTCTCCATCTAGAGAAGAGCCCCTTCATTCCCACCCTTTCTTTCTGTCTGTAAACTGGTTACTAAAGGCGCCTTTAAAGACTAAAGGGGTCATCTTCTGTGCCCTGCCTGCCACAGCCCGAGCTGGTCAGAGCCATGCAGGGTCTACCCTTCAAGATTCCATAGCTGCATCAGTCATGGGGCGGAGGGCTGGGCCCACATGCACATGTCTGTCCTCAAAGCGTCAGAATAGTTGAGTCTGGTGTGATTTGCTTTTGCAGAAGTCATGTCCTTCTTCTTTCACCAACATAAAAGGTAAAATCATCTGAGCCTACGCCCCTGGCGGGAAACTTGCTTGTAAAACAGTTGTGCTGGTGTTCGCCCTTTAGCTCGGAGCACTTATGCCACTGAGGCTCACAGGTTCTCCCTCAGGTTTCTTTAAAACAGTGTTGAACCTGCCAGAGGCTATAGGTCAATTTCAAGGAATCCATCCGCCACTGGAATAATATACAAATCTGTGCGCAGGGACAGACACAGAGTGTACACCCGTGTGCCACTCACAGGATATTCTCAGGCCTTACTGTCTGTGAGCAGAACCCCGCTGGTCCCAGTATCCATGCAGCTGTCACTGTTTTCTGCTCTTCACTTCCCTTGCCACTGCTACCGTCAGAACTGTCCCTGTCCTCGTTCCAGTTGCTGCTTAGAGGTCGTCCCTGTCACTGGCAGACCAGGACGTGCACAGCTGGGGAGGCAGTTCAGACTGGGGCTGACAGACAGCAGGAACCACCCTGGCTGTTGTCAGGAGGGGTGGACTGGCCTAGCCCAGGAGCTGGGGAGCCAGCCTTGCAGCGAGGTGAGCCTGGCTCTCCCTGCTGTCGGACTGGCCCAGCTCTTCCACTGGGCGTGTCCCTCGTCTCCAGCTTTCCGTAAACCTCACGTGCATGCCTGGCCCTGTTCACTTGCTAACTGTTGCCAACCTCTTTCCCTAGCATACTGGGTTAAAGCCCTGTCTTATCTCCAGCGGCTTTTACAAAATATCAGAGATGCAGAGTGGCTTAAACATCAGACATTTATTTCTCACAGTTCTGGAAGATCAAGGTGCCGACTGATTGGGTTCTTGTTGAGGGCCCTCTTCTTGGCTGGCAGGTGGCTGCCTTCTGGTCTGGTGTCTCCTCTTCATAGAAGGGCGCCAATCCCACCCAGGGGGCCCCGCCCTCATGACCTCATCGAAACCTAATTACCTCCCAATACCGTTGCACTGGGGGGAAGAGGTGGGTCTTCACGTACGAATTCTGGGAAGACGCAAATGTTCAGTCCAAACAAACATACTGTGGTGTCCAGTTGCCTGGGTGGGAATCCAGCCTCCACCACTTACTTTGCATTACTTCTCTGCCCTCAATTTCCTCATCCCTGAAACTGGGACCTCTAATAGTGTTCACCTGCTGGACTTTTTATGAGGATCAACTGAGTTCACAAAGGTCATGGCTAGAGCAGTGGCTGGCGTGTAGTGAACGCTGCGTTCATGTTAACTAGGATGACCTAGGAGGACTATAACACACTGGAGTTATAATAAACGTAACTCTCAGGCAAATACTAGAGTGGTCTTCAAATAATCCTAGAGACAGGAAGTCCTGCTCTCCAAGGATGCAGCACACCAGGGCTGCTGGAGGGAGTCAAGCCACTCTAACCACCCTGGGACTCCTCTAACAGGCCGATGGCTCAGGATACCCTATCACTTAGCCTCTGAGAACTGCGTAGAAGTCCTTCCTGTCCATTGCTTGCTCTCCACAGGTGTCAGACCTGCCTGGGGGCACACAGGCTCTTCTGACCCTCTGGGCTCCCACCCCTCTATCCTTCCCAGACATCTTTCCCAGTAAGTCACTTAGGGAACTGATCTTGTCTCAGTGGCTGTCAGCTTCTTGGAAGACTCAGACACAACAGCTATTACTGCCTCTCTCAACTTCTAAAAGTTTCACCTGCCTACAAGTGAAAGAAGGTGCTTACGGCTGTCTGTGTAGAAATGGCAGACTGAGCAAGAAAAGTCTTGTTCATGGAGTTAGTGACGTGTCATACTGAAAAAGGCTTTTTTCCTTCATATTTTTTTTAGTCATGTTTAAGGGGCTCATTTTCTTATCAAATTTCAAGTAAAGCCTGATTCTGTGGTTCATACGCTTGTCAATTCTGTACCATAAGCTCAATGGTTCAAGTACGTAGAAAGGCAAATTTATAATGATTCAAAAAAGAAAGAAGACAGGTAACACTGAACTGTTGACTAATAGAAGTCTGTTTGCTTTAGAAATATTTAGAACTCCTTAATAGCCCAGGATTGAAAGATATATTGAATGGGTAATTCCACCACAGTTCAATCAACCTGCTGTTAGGGTAACTGCACCTATAAATCTTGACTACCCTAGTGTGACAATCTAAATGAGTCAAAAATTGCCAGCAGAGGTGGAAATTATTATTTATACCTGAGAGCTCTCCAGTCGTTTCTAGCAATACTTTGTACATTAAATATTAATTCCAGTATCCTGGGCTTCTAAAGCCATTTATATTGTTTGCAGAAGAAACGCGAAATAGCTCCAACACTTTGCTTTCCCCGGACCGTAGACGTCTCCTGGCTGCAGCCGACGTCCTGTTTGGCGTTACTGACCAGAATCCATCCACCTCTTATTACAGGACACTGGATATGCCCTGGCGAGTGGGCACCAGGCCGTGTCACTGATCTGCCGATATGCCCTGCAGGAACCTTTGCATGGTGCTCCTGACACTATCAGTTTCTCCCGCCTAGTCCTCGGGGGAAGTCACGTCCCTTGTGCCCAGGGCAGACGCCGCTCCAGGGGCAGTTGCTCAGCCTTTGGCTGTTCAGTGTCTGGGTTTAATTTCGTACCGCTTAGATCATACTGCTGTGCACCTACCTCAGAGTGATAGACCTACCGTTGTCCACGACAAGATACCTCACTGATGGTTTGAATTGATCCCTCAACAAATCAGAGCTGTATGAATTGATGGACACATATGCCACTAACGTGGTGAAAATGTACCCAAAGAACCCGGACAACCGAGCAATCGTGCTGTGTGTGAGGGTGCTCCCGTGGGCTCGTGGACGCCCGCACTCCGGTCCCAGGGACGGGACTTCCAAGACCTCATGTCGGCCTCGTGCAGGTTGTGGAGTGAGGAATTCTGCACAGAGCAATGCTTTGCATGTAGTAGATTGTTGAATTGAAGCTTGCTTTGAATTATGTAAGAGATTTGCTTTGAATATTGTAAGAGATTATTTTCAATAAAAGCCAGCTCCAGTAATCTAATTACCACAGTCCTCACCTCAGGAACAAGGACCATGGTCTGGCTTATTGACCTGAAACAATCAATTTAAAATGGGGAGAAACTAGTTCACTTCTACCTCGTGAAACTAAAGATAAATGTTTCTGTCATAAGAGCAAATGTCATATGTACCATATGAAACTGCCACTTTTGTGCTTAAAGAGTAGTAAGTATCGGCAATTTCATGTGGTTCAACCTAATGGTATCAAACAGGTCTTGATGTAGAGGTTAGAATTTGAGTAAATGAGCTGAATAAAATTTAATCATTCACAACATTTTAAGCACATTAAGAATTTGATTTAAAGAAAATCCATTTAGTTCAAATTCTATTGAAAGTTTCCTTTTGAAAGCAAAACACTTTTTTTTTAGACAAATTTAACAGGGTGACGTTGATCAACTAGAGTACATAGGTTTAGAGAAAAAATTTCCACATAATTTGGACAGTTAATTATGTTGTATACCCATCACCCAAAGTCAAATCATCCTCCATCACCTTATATATTTGTTTTTAAATATGAGTAATAATAGGCCTATAATTTAATCTGTGTTGTCAACTTGAGCATTTATATGCTATGCTCGCATTAATGTAGAATCACCCATGTCTATGAAAAAAATTATTTTCATTAGAAGATGGTTTTAAATGAATACAGAAAAAATGTATATTCAAGAGAAGACTGCATTTAGTTCACAAATATATCTATAGTTGAATTATAGAAGGTGATGAGTATGCCTCAAATTTAAAATAAGGGTGCAGAGATGATCGTGCAAATAGCATCAGTGTGTGGTCTGAAGATCCCCTTGGGCTGCCAGAATTAAGCAGGCCTGGCTGGCTGAGTGCCCTTAAGAGGCATCGGTAAAATGGGGTGATGATATCAACCCACAGTGGCAATTTATACAGTGTATATGAAGCGTCCAGCATTGGGTATGATCAGTAAATATTAGCTTTTATTACAAAGAAAATGCAGCTTTGGGGGAAAAAACAATGACATCTTTTAAAGCCAAATCTGGAACGTAAGCTGCTTTAAAAGGGATTAATTCAGTCCATACACCAGTCCGTCCCCTCTTCAGAGCACAAGACGGGGCGGGGAGGGTGCATCCATCCTACCCCGGGGGAGCCAGAAGTGGCTGACACCTGCGAGCAGGCCCCGGACAGCTCAGACCTGAAATAAACCAGCACTTAACAAACATAATGAAAGCCCGCAGCGGCCCCGCAGCCTAAAGCATGAGCATGAACGGGCTGGTAGCTAACGTCCCCGTGCGGCTGGGGCGGCAGCTTCGGGACGGTGGGCCTCGCTCTCCGAGCAGGGGCCCCAGCGCCTCAGAGACTGCCTGTCCCTGGGCTTACACCCTCTCTCACTGCAGGGCAGCCTGTCCGGCTGGCTCGGTGGGGAACAACAGGAGTCCTCTCTCTCTCTGCAGAAACACGGAGGTAAAAGGGCTACAGCTCCAAACCCACACTTAGGTCTGTTGTCAACATAACAATGTTACTATTTCAGGAAAAGGAAGCTGTAGAAATAAGTACAACAGTCTTTTTTAACCTTTTTTTTTTAATCTAGTGTCAAAAATCACCTTATTTTTCTTTAATTGGCAAACCAGATAACACTGGACTTGTCTTTCCCCAAGTGCCCACATGAAACCACTCTTACCACCATAAATGTGGCTGACAGCTCTTTCCTTAATGAGCACCTAAGTGGCTCTGAGGCCTCCGAGCAATGAGGTGGCCAGCCCCACCTGTGAGTCTGCAGTGACCCGACGGAGCACAAATGTGGGAGCTGTAGATGCGATTCTGGTTGCAGTGTTCTCCCTGAGGACACCTGCGACGCTTAGCAGGTGGACCATTAACCTGTACCACCTGCTGACTCAGGCCCGTCCACCCCACCCACCTGGCCCCCACCCGCACACACGGCCGGTCTATCTGACGCATGCCCCAGGACTTGGGGCTGACACGGCCCAAGCTCTCCCGCATGGTCTGACCACTGCTTTGGCCACTGCCGAGGCACAGTGAGATGCTTCATGGGGTGGAGACATCAGCAAGCCGTGGTCAACCAAAACACAGGCTGGCCCCCATGCAGGACACAGGGTCTGGGACACGGTCCCCTCAGGCTCCCTTCATGTCCCTCTCCATGCACAGAGCACACACAGGTCCCCACAGGCCCACACACACAGATACATACGGGATACAGGCTGATACATACTCACACAGACGTGCACTCAGATACTCAGACACACAGACATGCACAGACTCACACAGGACATCATCTCACTCACACACATGCACGACCACAAGAACCAGATTGTGCCCCCTGGTCTACCATCGCCTGGTACCTAATGTTCATCTCCAAAGGGCACTCCCATGCGAACAAGGCCCCCATGTTGGGAGAGAACTGCATGGACTGTGACCGGCCCGTCACTGCCAGGAGACCGTGCTGGTGCAGTCAGAAGTGCCAGACCTACAACGGACTTCGGTGCATCTGGGCAAGCGCACAACGCTTCCCCGAGCAGCACTGCACAGCCCGCCCACAGCAAGGATCCGGCTAGTCACCCAGAACTGTTTTCAGGGGACTTGGAACTTACTATTTTATGATGTTACCGCTGCCATTGCAGAGTCCCCCGATGGGTCTGAGAGCCTTTGTGAATACAGACTCTGGAACAAAATCAGTTTGGCATAGAGATGCTAACATTTGTTAGGGCCAGTAAAATATATATATATATGATATCTCCCCATGAAAATTTATTGAGTAAGTCATAAAGTAAACCAATGGGACGACATCAAACTAAAATGTTTGTGAACATTTGGCCCAGCCCACTTTATCTAATCATCCCCAGCTCACCCTTTTGGGGGTTTTCATGTTATTTCAGCTATAAACACTTTAGTAGGCACAGTTTAGGTTTTTAACCCAAGATTAGTTACTGAAATGAGAGTTTGAGTAAAGAATGGTGATGATAATAATTACTGTGTATTAAGTGTTTAGTATATGCCAAATATATATATATATAATTTTATTCTTCAAAAACCCTATGAGGTCAGTATTATTGTCATTCCTATTTTATAAATGAGGAGTATGAAGCTTTGCAAAACTATGAGATTTGCCTAAAATTACTCAGCTAATAAATGCGGTTGCTGGCAATGACTCTCAATCCATCTGCCAGATGTTGTTGGGCTGAGTGGAGAAAAATGATGAACTTATTGGATACCTTCAGTATATCTCCTAGGGTCATAATATCAAGTAAAAATAATGGTTGTAATTTATGTGCCATAATACTGGATGGCTATTAGGGGAGAGAGGTGCTGATGGGAAGGCTGGTTGATGCCTGAGCAAGGAAGAGGCAGAGAACATTACTGCTCTGCTGACCCCCGAGGGACCAGGGGCTTCTGCATGAGGGTGAAGGTAGACGGTCTCCTAGGGCACCAGGATGAGGGACCCAATGGAAACAGGATGAGCTTAGGGGAGAACCCAGGTTCAGTAAAAGGGGGGAGGTGAGGATGTGGGAGGGGCTATCACAATAGCATGTGGGACTACGTAGCCAGAATGACAAGGGCCCGGAGAGAAATCCACGGTGGTAGGACCAGGAGGAGAGAGCAGCGAGTGAGAGAAAGAGGAACAGACTGAATGTCATCTTTTCAAGCGAGTGGACATCAAAGCACTTGTCTTGTTCCATAGTACCCAACATGCAGTCCGCGGGCTGGTGTTGGTGTACGGACTGTCATCAGCCCACGGCGCGCAGAGACCCAGCGAGGATGCAGCCACGTAGATGTCGCATAGCAATATGACATTGCCATGATTTCCGTGGACCAACTTTTCTTGTGTTTTACAAGAGTGCTGACCCTCGACAGATTTGAAATTTCATTCAAACGATCCTTCACCACAGGTGGCTTCAGAAGCACTGGTCTGTGTAGCCTATGTGTTACAAGGGGTTTGCTCTGTTTTCCACATCTCACGTGATCCAAGTCACTGGACACATTATTGCAATAGGTAGCTTTCCTAATCCTTTCTATAGTCTTAAAAGAAACAACACCTAAAGTGAATTTGGGGGCATTAACAGTGACCACGTTTGCAACAAGATTCCTCTAGAAAGGAAACAGTGTTTCTGCTTAAACCACATTGGGTTCACTGGAACCTGTTTGCCAAACTCTTAGTGAAAGCATTCTTAAATTCCAAGATTGGGGATGGTTACTGTGGCCTTTCCAGTAGAAGGGGTTTTACTCTCAGACGTTATTCCTTGTTTCAGGATTACCACAAGTTTGAAAAGTAATTGAACTTAGTCTAGACAGCAGACTGTGGTTGTTGCTAAGGAACTGGGTTAGTGCTTATCTAAGGAATGTATTCTTCATTTTCATTTCCATTGGTTACTGCAGCACTGGAGGTGCAGATAAATGTCTTTTACGGCTCTCCGGGGTGTAAAACATTTCTCTCTTAGCTGGCGGATTAGCAGGAGGGCCTGTGTGTGTACACACCCTCCAAGCAGATGGCATTCAGGCATGAAGTGACTCAAAAGAAGAAAAAGCTTCTTGTGACATAAACAATAGCTGGCCTTGTAAGCCGTAACTACGGATGGGCACTCCGGCCAGACCAGCAGCGCCCACCTGTGTACAGCCCTGGGCCTGTGGTGTGTCTCCCACCACCGTACACGCTCCTGACTGCCTCTTCCTGTTGCCGATGACATCATCCTGCTCCCCACGGCCACGGTCACCAGGCAGGCAGTTCCACAGATAACAGATCAGTTGTCAAATCCAAGAAACTCGTTTTCCACTGGCAGCCAGAGTGAGCTGTTTGAAAAGCAAATCTGATAGCACCACCCCAGTCTGACCTTACTTCTTGGAAGCCCAGTCCTCTTGAGACAGATCAGTGCTCCCCAGGGCCCAGAAGATAAAGATGAAAGCCCTGAGTGACCTCTGAGGACGCTCAGGGCCTGTCCCCTATCCAAGTGCATGGCATGCCGTGCTGAGCCCTCTGCCTCTTTCCAGGGCAGACTGGCCCGTGCACGGGCACTGCCCGCCCAGAGCCCCTCCTGGCCCTCAGCTGGGCAAGGCCAGGCTCACTTCCAGCCTCCCTTAGCCAGGGGCCTATGAGGTCCTTAAGTCCATACCCTCTTCCTGGCCTTTGTAACATCCATATGTTTACATTTTTGTGTGTGTTTGACTGAGGTCTGGTTCTCCAACGCGCGACATCTCAGGAGGATGAGACCCGCCAGTTTTCTTGGAGCCTCTGTTTCCAGTATGCAGAAGAACACCTCCCCCAGAGCATATCCTCTATGAGTGAGGGTTGAAAGCAGGAACATGAAATCCAGGCGCATTCCACGCTTTGGCTATTGTGACCATGATCTCATGAGCTGGATCCTGGCCATGGCTCTGCCATGAAGCCCCAGCGACGGATGCAGCAGCTGCTTCTCCAAGGGCCAGTTGTCACCTCTGATAGAGCAACTCCTATGAAGTTGAAACTCTTTGGTTCTTTATGAAAAACCACACCACCAACAGCACCCCAGCCCCTAGGAAAAAAACACCTGCTAGTGCTGGTGCCCCATGAAAAAGAGCAAGGAGAGTCATAAACTATGCCCCTCTTAAAACAAGGGTACATGCCTGGGGCAGATTTATGAATGTGAAGGTTAGAAGCTCACACCTGTGGAACCCTGGCTGTGGGTGAGGCTTTACTGGTGCTCACGTGTGTCTTCCCAGTGTATCGTCTCAATAAACCTATTTTTATCCTCCTTTTGCAGATGAAGAAACAGAGACTTAGAGAGGTTAAGTAATTTCCCCAAGGTCACACAGCAAGTCACAGCAGAGAGTGGATTTCAAGCCACATGTCGTAACTCATTCCAGAGCCGGCACTCTCTTTTCCCCCAGAGACACGTCCTTCGCTGGTATCAAGGGACTCCAATGTCCATAGACTCAGTACCGCCTGTTCGTAGAGGAGCAGATGTCTCATAGTCCTAGTACTTTGGGGTTGAATTATGATTCAACTAAAAATAACCACACAGCCCACCTTCAGTTTTCTCCCTTTCCATTCCTGTTTGCATTTTGACCCATTTCTAAAATTCAGGTTGATCATCTCTTCCCTCTCTCTCTCTCTCTGTCTCCTGGGTTCATGAATATCCAGTGGCTCTCTCTGAGTATACAAACATGAGAAACCACTTAGCCTGGCGTAGGAGGCCGGGAGCCGGCCCGGGCTGCCTCCTCGTCTCCCCCTGACAGCCTCCAACCAGGACTCCTAAGCTGTTTGCAAGCCCAGGCCTGGCCCGCTTCCTTGCCTGAAATGTGGTTCTCCCATCTGAAAATCCTATTCGCTCATCAAAGCCAAGTCAACCTGAGGGACAAAGCATGTGTAGAATGACAATGAACATGACTTTTTTTAAAACTTACTGTAAATATTAAGTTCCATAGTGCTCAACCAGGTCTGGGAGGAAAGATTATTTGGAAAAGGCCTCAGCCTGTTGTAAATGTGTGATTGGGAAGGTCTTCAACAGTAGATTCCAATTCCATTTCCAATGAGAAGAAAACATTCACTCTCATCTGGAATAAGTTGTATTTCTTTTTTTTCCCTCAACAACCCTAAATCTACCAGAAGCTTTCTGCAACAGCTTTCTCAAAGTGTAACAAAGTCTGCTTTGTGTATCATCTCTCTTCGCATTTAATTATAAGGATTTGAATTTGCAGAACCAATTAATCGGTAATTAGCACTCTACCAAAAGAAATTAAACAAAGATAAAAAAGCAGAAACAAAAACACAATTCAGCACAAGGCTAAATCATCCAGTAATGTCTCAGGCAGCCTGACAAAAAACACTTCCTAACTAGTACACGGTAACCGAGCAGTGAGTGGAGTGGGCCTTTGGTGTTTGTCATGGTCGGCGTCAGTAACCAGCAATGCTAATGGGAAACGTGCAACAGTCCAGACACAAAGACACTATGAAGACGATAATGTTCACTGCTCTTTCCACTCTTCGTCAGGAGTCTGCTTTTTGATAATTATGTTGAGAGGTAGTGGAAGCCCTGGCCAGTTGGCTCAGCCATAGAGCGTCGGCCCAGCATGTGGAAGTCCCGGGTTTGATTCCCCATTAGGGCACATAGGAGAAGCGACAATCTGTTTCTTCAACCCCCTCCCCCTTCTCTCTCCCGCTCTCTCTCTTCCCCTCCTGCAGCCATGGCTCGATTGGTTTGAGTGCATCGGCCCTAGGCACTGAGGATGGCTCATGGAGTCTCTTCCACCTCAGATGCTAAAAATAGCTTGGTTGCGAGCATCAGCCCCAGATGAGCAGAGCATCCACCCCACATGGGGTTGCTGGGTGGATCCTGGTCAGAGCATATGGGGGAGTCTGTCTCTCTAGCTCCCCTCCTCTCACTTGGAAAAAAGAGTAAAAAAAAAAAAGAAAAGAGAGGTAGTAGCAGACTTTGGCAATGCCAAAAAAGGAGGAGGGAAACTTTATAATGATACTTTCTCTATTGAATCCTCATATTAAAACACACACATACACACACACACACAGAGAGAGAGAGAGAGAGAGAGAGATCAGCTGTTGAGTTAATTATCAACTGGACCTCTAAAACAAACCTTAGATGTGAAAAATCAAAAAAGATACAAAGCAGATTGCAGAAGGGAAACTAAAGGTCCCAGAAACCGAGGGGTAGGAAAAGGAGTGACACGGAGCACATCCCTGGAGGAATCAGGGCAGGAGGCGGGGGGTCCTCTATCTGCAGAGTCCTGCCATTTCCCTATGCCCGGGTCCTGGGCTCCAAACCCTCATTCTCAAACCTTTTGTTAAAAAGAGAAAGAGAGGACAGAGTTAGAGAGAACAGTCTGCAGCTCCTGTGATTCAGCCCTGGGACAGATGACAGCATGGCCAGCTCCCGTCCCCGCCCCAGCGTGGAGCAATGCTGACAGCTGGGCTCTGGGCGGCCGCCAGCAGGACAGCAGTGTGTCCAGCGAGCCCAGCCTTCTCCTGCGAGGCCCTCATTACGCCCTCTGACATGCCACAAGGAGGGTGAGGGAGCGGCGTGTTAAACATTTAATGGCCTTAAGATGCTTTAAGTCTTTCCATCTGACCTAAGGAGACTGCGTCTCTTTGGGAAGCTGGCCTCACCTTTACCCCCGGGTCCGAGGGTCTCGTGCACGGTGGACGCTGTAAAGCCTTTTCACGGTGTGCCAAATGCCAGCGCAGTTTTCTCCCTGGGGTGTGAGGTTGTCTCGAAAACGTCCGCAGGATCCGTTTCACCGTGTACGCGTAAGCTTGTGTTCCAGAAGCATCTTTCATGGCCAGTCTCTGAAAAGACAGCGATCCGTCTGTCAATGGAACAGTCTTCCAGGAAGGAATGCAGGTGCTTTGAGGAGAACTACAGAAGGGAATTTCGGAATCCCATTCTGGGTCCGAAGCGCAAGCTCTGCTTAGTAATCTAGCATCATGGTGGATGTTGGAGAGCCACATTGTAATACTTTTTATAACTTCAGTATGAAATTGATTGAGCAGCCCCACCCCCAACACAGAACAGTTTGATTTTTCTCTGATTTAGGAATCTCTTTTCCCACCGCGCTGCTATCAAGTTTCTATCTCCAGGAATTTGTTGCTTTTACAAGTTATATAGCAAGCTGATTAAGTTCAGGGAAGACACGTGTGTGGTAGCATGTAGTAGGTGGCATGGCCACCAGTCCATGCAGAGTGAGTGCTGTTAACACTGTCCCTCCCCGTTTTCTAGGAAATCCTCCGAGGAACTGGACATGGACAAAGTGACGGCGGCAATGGTCCTAACCAGCCTGTCCACCAGCCCTTTGGTTCGAAGCCCTCCTGTGCGGCCGAATGGTGAGCCGGGGAGGACAGGTGTCGGGAAGGACCCCTGGGTGCGGTGAGCACAGCCTCCCTCTGAGAGGGAGGTCTCATTCCTCCCAAACGAAATACACAATTAACCGTTGCCATGAGCAGGAAGCCAGGGGAAATGCAGGTGTGATGGAGACCCCAGCGCCCCTCCCTCCATTCCACACACACCACCTTGCCAGGGCACTCACCTGTAGGACTTGGTCCCTTCCCCAAGGTGAGTAGAGATTGGTCTAATGAAGTTATTTCCCCAGCATTATTTCTGATCAGCTGAAGAGGTAGTTGGATCAAAGAACTCTGCAGATTCACTATTTCAAAAAAGCACTGTCCCAGACTCCTCAATCAAATACAGTTACTTAGTCCGTTCATTCACTCCATAAATATTTACTAGGTACTGTGCTAGGTGGTTTGAGTACATCATTGAAAACACTGTCCGTACTTTTGGGGGGAATAAAAAGACTATCTATTGCAGCCCTATCAATAGGTCCTGTTTACTGAGCACTTACTATGTGCCGAGTGCTGGGCTTGCTCTATCTCAAGTCACTCACAAAACTCCAGGAGCTGTTGTGATCTCTGGTTTATAGATGAGTAAACTGAGGCATGTGGGGATTAAGTGACTTGTAAACAGCAGAGCTGAAATTCTTTATCTTCTTGATTCTGGATCTGTTATCTTAGTCATGACACAAGGTGGACTCATAGAATTTCAGCAAGAGATGACATTGGAGACCTGGCCAGGGGTGTGGACATTCATCTGAGGCTGCAGGAGAGCTATAACGTGGTTTTGGTTACTGGGCAGTTACAATTGGGTTTACAGGCAAAAACAAACAAGAAACAACAGCAAAACCATGTGGGTGTCCTGAGCCTTGGTGGTCACGGAGGGGATGGCTAGGACATACTGAGAGGTGTGAGGAAGACAGAACCAGCAGGACGTGGTGATGGACAAGGAGGGTGGAGGAGAGGGAGTGTCAGGTGACTTCTAGGCTCAGTGTGCGTCAGCAAGGGGAACTGTCCCCTGAGACGGGAACAAAGGCAGAGGAACACGTCTATCGGCGAGTGTCTGGGGCAAGAGCTGGGGTCACCGAAGAAGACGACAGGTCCAGTTGGAAGCATGTTCAGTGAACAGTACTGAGGCTCCAAAGGGCCGTGTCTGGCGCAGATCCACACTGTCACTGCAGAATCGGAAGGCAGTTTTTCAGAGCCATGAGGGTAGGTGGTCACCCTGAGAGAGTTGTGTAGAGGCAGCATGTGTAGACTGACAGGGAGGGGAAGGCCCACCCTCACTTAAGGGATCAGCTGAGGAAAAAGCACCCAGGAAGAGCCAGAGGGTGGCAGAGGTGGAGGAAAGCTAGGAGAGTGTGGCGGCATGAGAGCCAAGGGAAAAGCATTTTAGGGACGGACATCGGATGCTTCCAAAGTTCAAGCGTGAACCAGACTGAATTCTGCATCAAGTCAAAGTTCGCTGAGAACTGGCCATTCACAGTGGACCACCCGTGGGCGGGAGTCAGGTCGCAGTTGGCTGAAAGGTAGCACACTGAGATCACCTTCATTTCTGTTTCTGGTACCAACAAAACCAAATTAGCATCTCACTCCCTGCAGCCTAGTGGAGATGAGGCACTCACCAGACCCGAGTGGCCTTTTATAAACAAGAAAGCGCCACTCAATACAGCAGCTCTCAAGAGGAGCCCAAAGTAAGGCCTCAGGCAATATTACCAGGCGTGACAAGCTCCTTGGCAGGCAGGCTCGGGAGGCTCACAAATAGACCATAGCATGCACTTGTAAAATACAATAAACCTGTGGAGCTAGCTGCAGAACCATGTTAAGTGTGAGGAACTGAATTTATTTGGAAAAGCAACAATTTACTTTGAAAGGCAGTGTGGTAGCATGGTCACCTGTCAATGCCCAAAGTTAATTTGCTTACTTGGAAATGACATTTACTTGGAAACACTATTTAATGAGAAGGACAATATGATACAGGAATTTTTTGAAAAAAGTCAAAAGCAATTTGCAATTTTTTTTTTTTGGAGAGTGGTGTCTCCTTATCTTAAACAGGTATTGGGCAAAAATGCAGACAGGCCTGCGGGAGTCTCACCCGTCTTTGCCGGACCACTTCCTGACAAAATGATCCTTTTTGGGGCCCATAAAGGGTCACAGGAGTTTCCAAAAATTCACTGATACACAATAATTCTGGACATAGTATCTATTTCTTAAAAAACCAATGCCTTCATTATCATTAACTGCTTCCCCTCAATAAGAATTTGTTGCCTCTTGCAGACTTAATGAGCTATCAGACAATTTGGGATTATTAGCTGGGTAGTTGTTTTTTTTTTAATCATAATAAACACTGAATTACTTTCTTTATAACTATGCAAACAAAAGTTTGCATTGAAGAAGCAAAAGGTTTATTTTGATTCTAACCTTTAAAGACAAAGGAGCATTAAAAAATGTTCCCAGTTCAAAAAGAATGTCTTGTTAAAAACAATGATTGCATTAAAATAATACTCTTTCTCCTCTGAGGAGTTGATGACATGTTGCAATTCCCTTTTTTTCCCCCATATAGCAGTCTAAAGAGATGGGTAACTTTCTTCTCTTTCAACTCAAAACGTCATTCCTCTAATTGAACTTTTTAGCTCAATGTAGTTGAGGAATGTGCTGGAAATGTTTAACTGAGTGAAGGGGGTCGAGACATTTTCCCATGAATGCTAGTCCACTGTGTGTTTTCACTTTGTTACTAATTACATAGATGTTATCAGCATTTTTTTAATGAGGCATTTTGGGATTTCTCCCCCTTCTACTTGGAATATAGTTTTAATCTATTCAAAATGTACATAAATATGGAGGAGAAATTATCCAAAAAGGAAGTGGAGTCTGTACAAAAGCTAATGAAAATCCGGCATTTTACAAGGTAAAGCAGATCCTCCAGGATGAAAGAGCCTCCCAAGGCATTCCAGCAGGACACAGGTTTCTCCACACTAGCCAACGAACGGGTCTTGGTTCTCCCACAAGTGGAAAGGTCACCCCCAGCAGCTGTCTTACCAGAAATGATCACCAATAACATCTCCGGTCTCAGCTTTGTTGGAAAGAGGCGGATTCCTACCATACAGGACTCACACACAGTGAAGGAGAAAGAAGGTCAACTGGTAGACCAGGGCTGGACCCCGGTCCACCTGATTGTTCTGTGGCAAGTCACTTAACCTCCTGGTGCCTCACGTACTCACCTGTGACACCAGCATGACAGCCCTCACTCTGAGAGACAGGAGCTGGGAGAACGCATGAGATGGTGGTGTGAGTGAGCTTCGTGAGATGGAGAACACCCCGTATAAAGCTCTGTTGTTTCCTACAGCACGGTCAATGGCTTTAGGTAACGATCTGGAAATTATTGTTTCTCTTAGGTTCTTACATCTTGGATGGACTTTTTGTATCAACTCATTCCAAAATCATAGACTTGTGAGAAATTCCTTCTAAAAAGTTATAAAATAGGGGGTGAAAGAGTGGAGACAATATTATAAATGATTTTCCTCATAGAAATAAGATAGATAAACTCAGAGCTCCCCAGACTTAGTGACTGGGGACATCTTTTTCTTTCTCATTTTCCTACTATCTCTCCACTGTCATCCTTGCACGAAACCACCCATGTCAGAAAACTGTTAGAAAAGCCTGTGACGTGATTAAAACAGCTCAGTGTTTATAAAGGCTAATGCAACTCCCTCCCCCCTCCCATGCATAGTGCTCCCCCAGCTGCTGCACATTTCTGGATGGGCTGCAGTATTGTAGAGTGCAGGCTCCCCCCCCCCTCCCGCGTGCGTCTGCATCCCCTGCACCCGGGCCCCATACACGCTGACGCTGGCTGTCTGGCTCGCAGAGGGACTGAGCGGATCCTGGAAGGAGGGCGGTGCCCCGTCCAGCAGCTGCAGCAGTGGCTATTGGAGCTGGAGCGCCCCCAGCGACCAGTCCAACCCGTCCACGCCGTCACCACCGCTGTCTGCAGACAGTGCCAAGCCCTTCCGCAGCCCCGCACCTGACGACGGCATTGATGAGTCCGAGGCCGGCAACCTGCTCTTCGATGAGCCCATTCCCAGGAAAAGAAAGGTCAGCCTCCGCTCCCGCTCCTGGGCTTTGACGGTCCGGGGTAAACCCAGGGTCCTGATCAGAGGCAGAACCACTAAGTGTGGACATGTATCTGGCAAGCACGCATGCCCCACCACCACCCATGCTGAGTGAAGTTGCTGCCTGGTGTCAGAGGTGACTAGATGCCCTAGTGCCTACAAGGGTTTGAAAGCTACAAAAGTGGATGCCAGTCTTGGTTTGATACTTAACTCTCTTCCTAGGACTTCATTGTGTCACCTATAAAATAGAACTAATGTTCTTTTATCTTTCTTGCTTCAAAAAGCACAGTGGAAGAATGTTTCTCACTTATTTGTATAAAACTGGGTGTGAAACATACATGAAAGCTGACACATAAATGTAGGTACCTAATTACAGACCAAACAATGTGCATTTACTAACTGAAAGTGGAAAAGATGATCTAATGAACTGATTTAATACATGGATTACACATTTCTTTAATCCTCACAGCTGTCCTGTCCGGTAAGTATCATTTTTCCAGTTTACTATGAAACTATTCAGGATGCAGGGGATTAGACATTGAACTTTCCCTGTCCTGCGGGTTAGTAGGGCCAGACCCGCCACTCAAACCCAGGTCTGCCTGAATCTAAAGCTCAGATTCTTCTCCTTCTCTTCATGCATGCTTAAATTATCACGATTATCATGCCCATTCACACTTTTTCAAAAGCATTTCTACTTCATAAAGAAATCTGCTACATTTAGAAAACATTTGAACATTACTTTTTAAATGGCCGTGCCCATGTGAAGCTGTTACTTTATATACTGGTTCTTTTAAGTTGTTCTTGGTGGGCCCTGGCTGGTTGGCATAGTGGTGGAGTGTTGACCCAGCATGTGGAAGTTCCAGGTTCGATTCCCGGTCTGGGCACACAGGAGAGCCACCCATCTGCTTCTCCACCCCTCCCCTTCTCTCTCTCTCTCTCTCTCTCTCTCTCTCTATCTCTCTCTCCCTCCCCCCCCCCCCTGCAGCCATGGCTCACATGGAGCGAGTTGGTCCCAGGCACTGAGGATGGCTCCATGGCCTCTGCCTCAGGCACTAAGAGCTTAATTCAGAGCAACGGAGCAGTGGCTCCAGATGGGCAGAGCATTGCCCCCTCATGGGCTTGCCAGGTGGATCCCAGTCAGGCGCCTGCAGGGGAGTATGTCTCTGTCTCCCTGCCTCTCACTGAATTAAATCGAAGAATTTCTTGGTGGCTTTGTGATGAATGATTATTCACAAGCAAAACCCTGAGAACTGCATTGCCACCTTCCCCTCCTCCCCAATTTATTTCAAAGAGGAAAACAGAGGACGCTGTTCCAACACCATCCCTCCTAGTACCTCTCTGAGCATCACTCAGCATGTATGACTGGAGGTTGCACGGGCACTCCCTCTACCCAGAAGACAGGAGATAGGGGAGGCTCCTGCCCTTCCCAGATGCCATGTGAGTATTTCTGGTCCACACACTAGTCCATTGAGGACACTGGGTCTTTGCCAGAGAGAAAGGCTGGCACTTGTATCAGTGGGAATCCCCAGGCAAGATAGCCGTGGGGACCTGAAGAGCCATCCTGTGTTGCTTCAGGCTGCACAGACTTTCTTGGGTCAGCTGTGTGGGTGGCCCTGGCTGCCGTCAGATGTGGCATGGACTCACAGCACAAGGACCCCACGTGTGTGCAGTGCCCTGCTGCACGCAATTTAATGAGCTGTGAATAAACAGCACTCCATTAATGAACTGGGCAGAAGACGGTGCGTCGTATGTGATCTGGGTGTTGTTTCTCGGTGCTTTTGTTTTGCCAGTACACTCGTGCATGTGCTATGCATAAGGGATCTCTTACCGTGGCTCACAGACAGAAAGCATGGAAGGCCCTGTCCTGTGTCATAAAGAGATGACATGATCTGTGGGGAAGGAAAGAGCCCCATTCTCAACTCAACTCTGCTACTCTGCAAACTTAAGGAAATCATTTTCCTTCTTGATCATCAGCTTCTTCTCCTGCAACACAAGCAAACAGGTATTCTCAACCCTCTCTCAGGACAACCACGGAGATTCAAAGTGACCACAAATAGAAAGGATTTATAAGCCCTGAAACTCCACCTACTGGAATGTAGCAACATTGTGATAGACAATGTTCGGGCCCCTAAACAAAAGGAAGGCGGCATTCCCTGGGTCTGATGATGAAGCCACGATCCTGATCCTCCTCCTGGTTGTGGAAGCTCTCGTCCCTCCTGGCCGCCCCCACCATGGACACCTCACCTACATGAAGGGGAAGAGAGAGTGATGTCCCCTAGACAAGCCATTATCTCTTACAGGAGGTGGTGAAGAAGAAACGTTTGCTGATGATAACTACCTTTGCATACCTAGTTACAGTTTATGAAATGGTTTTAGTACAGCAGTTTATTTAATCATCACAAGAATCCTTGGCCTGCCTGACCAGGCAGTGGCACAGTGGATAGAGCATCGAACTGGGATGCAGAGGACCCAGGTTCAAAACCTCAAGGTTGCTGGCTTGAGTGCGGACTTACGGGCTTGAGCACAGGCTCACCAGCTTGAGTATGGGGTCACTAGCATGAGCATAGGATCATAGACCCCATCGTTGCTGGCTTGAGCCCAAAGGTTGCTGGCTTGAAGCCCAAAGTCGCCGGCTTGAACAAGGGTTCATTTGCTCTACTGGAGCCACCCCACCACCACCACCACCACCATCAAGGCACATATGAAAAAGCAATCAGTGAACAACTAAGGTACCGCATCGAAGAATTAATGCTACTCATCTCTCTCCCTTTCTGCCTGTATGTCCTCTCTGGCTCTGTCACACACACACAAAAAAAAAGATCCTTGGCCTGTCTGCCTCTCCATTTTGCAGAAGAGGCTCACAGAGGTTACGTGACTTGCCCAAGGTCCTGCAGTCCTGCGCGCAGCAGAGGTGAGATCAGCTCAGCTGAAATTGCAAAGAGGAAGGCAAATCAATTTGAGGCAAATCAATTCAAAGCATCCAGGTTTCCCTCTTCCCATAGAAAAGACTCATGTGGAGAGAAAATGGTCAGAGGCAGCCTCCGCCACATTACCTGGCAGGGTGTGAGAAGGTTGCAGAGGGATGGGGAGGAATGATGGCAGCGAGGGGGACTGCGTGCTGTCTGCAGGGTCCCGACTTCCTGCAAGAAGCACCCATCAGCATGACCTTCAGCTATGGTGGGCGGGTGTTGGTTAAACAAGTGTGTTTAGGTTTGTTCCCTTGTAATTTGCATTGGCACTGGGCAGTACCAAGTGTGTATTGTCTGCGAAAGGCTGCAGGTGCTTGCTCTCAGGGCAGCAGATCACAAATTGCCATTTGCCTGCCTCTATTAGGAGAGACGACTGTTTACTATTGTTTGCCTGAGGAGGAGTATTTCAGCCCTGCCTGTTTTGCTGGGAAGTGCTGAGGCTGGTGGGGGCCTGTGAGTCCAGTGAGTCCGGAGAGTGAGTCCAGTGAGTCTGGAGTGCTGAGGGCTTGGGAGCCCTGAGAGAGAGGGAAGTGGTCTTCCCTGCCTCGTCCGCTGTTATAAGACTCTAATAAATGGATTGGCCCACTGTTTTCTGGCTCCACAGTTCCTTTACCATCTGCCCAAATCCAATAGGAGCCTGCATGTGTATGGCCGTGGCCACTGGTTTTACCTCTGGTGCAGCTGGCAAGATTCGGATCAGATTGGTATAGAGTCGCAGCCACCCTTGAGGGGTGGGGTAGTGAAGTGGTCATTATGATCCCCCATGACTGTCCTTTTGGGGACCATGGGCTGGCTGTTTTTTACAGCCCTGCGAGAGGCTGCCCAAGGTTGAAAGCTCCAGGATGAGTTGCACACCCAGCTTCAGCAACGGCTTGAACTGGAGAAGGAGGCCAGCGGGTTCGAGAGCTAAAGTTTGCCCTGGAAGCTGAACGTTGGCAGCGGTAGTCGTTGGAGGAACAACTGTGGGTTCAGCTTCAGGCTGAGAGCCGGCAGCCGCAGGAGCTGAAGATGGAGCTGTGCCGGTGGAGTGGCTCTGAGTCGGTGAGAGCAGGCGTTTCCAGCTCCTCTTCTGAGGATGAGGAGGCTCAGGCTGAAGCTGTCATCTGCACACTCAGAGCTTGGCCAGAGGTCATCCAGAAGGTAAAAACTCAGCAGCAAAGATCCCCTGGCAGGGTTGCTGCAACTGTGGACATATGGATGATTGGCACCATGCTCTTGGGAGCAGAGGTGGAGAGGTTGGCCACTGTTGCCACATACTCCTCCTTGGGGCAGCGTCTCCAGAGCTGCCATGACTACAGGGATGAGAGAGGAGGCCTGAGGCCCTATGTGAACCTAGTTGCCTGTAATGGACCTTTACCTTGGTGATTTGCACAGACGGCTGTGCTGTCTGTCGTGGACTGATCATTGAGCGGTGTAATGGACTCCTGGACTGCAATCAGTGGGGGGCACTGGCTCCCTTGTTGGATAGACATGCCACCTTTGGACAATATGAGAGACCCGGAAGGGGGGCTCAGCTCCTGTGGACATCCTCCTGCACCAGGAAGCTGTTCTCATCCAGTTGGAGAGACACACCAAGGACACTTTAAGGCAGGGGTAGTCAACCTTTTTATACCTACCACCCACTTTTGTATCTCTGTTAGTAGTAAAATTTTCTAACCGCCCACCAATTCCACAGTAATGGTGATTTATAAAGTAGGGAAGTAACTTGACTTTATAAAATTTATAAAGCAAAGTTACAGCAAGTTAAAGCAAATAATAATAATTACTTACCAAGTACTTTATGTTGGGTTTTCACTAAGTTTGGCAAAATAAATCTTTATAAAACAACTTACTTATAGTTAAATCTATCTTTTTATTTATACTTTGGTTGCTCCGCTACCACCCACCATGAAAGCTGGAACACCCACTAGTGGGCGATAGGGACCAGGTTGACCAGCACTGCTTTAAGGTTTCCATGGACAAAGCGCTGGACTACACAGGCCCTCCATCTTACAGTGAAGTAGGAGGCAAGAGATGGGCCTCCAGTGTGTGCCTTGGGCAGAGTGCTCAGGGAGACATTGTAAAGGGCACCTTGGTAATTGTTGTAATTGTATAACTTGTGTTGTTGCTATAGTCTGTTTATGTAATGTACCTCATTCCTTTTACAGGGATACCTGTGTTGTAGATTGTGAAGGGAGCAATCCTAAAGGGGTGGAATGTTGGGTAAACACGCGTGTTTAGGTTTGCTTGCTTGTGTTTTGCATTGGCAGGGGCAGCGCCATGTGTGTGCGGTCTGTGAAAGGCTGTATAGGTGCTTGCCCTCAGGGTGGCAGATTGTAAATTGTGGATTGCCTACCTCCATGGGGAGGGGTGATTGTTTGCTACTGTTTGCCAGGGGTATTTCAGCCTGGTCTGTTTTGCTGGGAAGTGCTGAGGCTGGTGGGGGCCTATGAGTCCAGTGAGTCCGGAGAATGAGTCCGGTGAGTCTGGAGCGCTGAGAAGCTTGGGAGCCCCGAGAGAGAGGGAAGCAGTCTTCCCTGCCAGTTTGCTCGCCCGCTGTTATGAGACTCTAATAAATGGAATGGCCCACCATTTATTTTCTGGCTCCACAGTTCATTTATTGTCAGCCCGAATCCAATGAGAACCTGAACCTGCATGGCCACAGCGGGACCACTGGCCTGAAAGTGAGAATGCAAGAAGGAGAGATGAAAGGCTTTCTGCCAGCTCCAGAGGTGAGTCAGCCAGCTGCGCCCAGCCCAGCTGTAGCAGAATTTTCCGTCTGGGGTTTCAGAGGGAATTGAAGGTACTTCCCTGGCCAGTAATGTGAGCAGGACGGCTAGGAACTACAGGAAGGTGCAGTCCCGGTCCTGACCACAAGGGGATGCAGTGACCCTAGACACAGCCGCCAGGACTCTGGAAGAACTCTCTGGACTGCCAAGAGTTAACCACCAATCCCAGGGGATCTCTGGAAGATCAAGACATGCTGATTAACTAATTAATCAATGCGCTTTTTTCCACCTCAGATTCCGATTTGCCCATCCCTGAACAGGATCAAAAAGTTCAGGCTTAGGAATGAGCATCCCAGCTCCAACATGTATGTAACCTTAAGCAAGCCACTTGACCTCCCTCAGCCTCAGTTTCCCCACCTGTAAAAAGGTGGGCCGTGATAGCATCGCCTTGGTGGGGTAGCTGTGGGGACTCTGTGAGCAGGAAGTGCTGGCTGCTGTGTTGCGTTTGACAGCTGACTAAATGAAAATGTGGGAGGCGTGAGTGTGAAGAAAAGGGGGTGCTTGCCTCCATCCTCCATACTGACCCTGGGCCATTTTGGAACCCCCTGGGTCCCTGACCCACCTTGGCTTTATTTCAGGTTAATGGAGAGCCCAGCCTCCAACCCAGCGAAGAGAGAGAGCAGCGATGACAGTGGTGCAAATCGGGGGCCTACAGGAAACCTGGCTCAGGGCTCTGCCTTTCAAAACATCGGCAGCAGCTTGGGGAGTCACTGAATTCCAGGCTTCATCGTTCTCACTTACCTCACAGGGGCCTTGGCCATGGGCCATTTTGCCTGTGGACTTGGGAGAGCCTCAAGTCAGAGACAAATGTGCCCTGTTAGTGTCACAGTTGCTCAGGAGTAAACGATGAACGGGTCACTGTCTCAGCTTTTCAGACCCAGACCGCAGTGACTCACTCCCAACCAGGGATGACTGCTCTGCAAACCCAGCAGACCTGTGGGCCCCCCATACACACGTGCGCATGCGTGCGCACCCATCTAACCTGGTGCCAACTTTGTTCCTAACACACACCTGAGCAGCTGCCTTGTGCAGGAAAATCGCTGCCCCACAAACACTCATCAGACGGGACAGCAGTGAGGGTGCTGCTACTGCGGCAGCAGGGGTCACACGTGGCGGGTGTCAAGGTGACGACACCACACTGCCAGCCAGGGCAGGGGAAACCCCAGGCAAAGAGTGAGATCTAGACCTAGCCGGTTGGCTCGGCGGGAGAGCGTTGAAGTTCCGGGTTCACATTCCGGTCAGGGCACACGAGAGGCGACCATCTGCTTCTCCACCCCTGCCCTTCCTTTCTCTCTTTCTCTCCACTCCCCTCCCGCAACCATGGATGGAATGGTTCAAGCAGTTTGGCCCCAGGCGTTGATGGCCTCATGGCCTCCCCTCAGAGCAATGGAGCAATGGCCCCAGATGGGCAGAGCATCACCCCCTAGTGAGCTTACATGGTGGATCCCTGTCAGGGAACATGTGAGAGCCTGTCTCGGCCTCCCTGCCTCCCTGCTTCTCACTTAATAAAAAATAAAAATAAAAGAAAGAAAAAGCCTGACCTATGGTGGTGCAGTGGATAAAGCATCGACCAGGAATGCTGAGGTCGCCAGTTTGAATTCCTGGGCTTGCCTGGTCAAGGCACATACGGGAGTTGATGCTTCCTGCTCCTCCCCCCCTTCTCTCTGTCTTTATCATCTCTCTAAAATGAATTTTTTTAATCTTTTAAAAAATAAAAAGAGTGAGCTCTATGCCGTTTAGTGACAGCATTGTAGAATCATCTGCTACTCTGACGGTATCTGGAATTGGAGTGTCTGGAGGACTTCAGATGTTCCCAGCCAGGGCTCAACTTCTCTGCGTCACAAGACTGTTTGATCCTATCTAGAAACAGATATCTCCAGAGATGAGAGGCACTCTCAGAATCCACTAACTGAGAAAACGCGTAATTACTAGGGATTTGTATTTCTTCAGGGATGATTTTGTTGTTGTTATGCAAGTCATTTAAAATCAACTTTATGTATGCAGGTACACTTTCCACATAGTAAAGTGAACCCATTTTAAGTATACAGTTCAGGAAGTTTTGATGAGTTCCTCCGCCTGGGGAATGACCACTCCCATCCAGCCTGCACTCCTGCCTGGCCCTTTGTGGTCAGACACCCCCTCCCCCCACACCCAGCAAACATGGAACCGCTGGGCTGACACTGGATTAGCGTTGCATGTTGTGGAACTTAAGCTCAGTGAAATAATACAGCATGCATGTTTGGGCATACAAAATTCCGGGGCCTCTGGCCAGCAGTGCGGGTTCCTCCACAAAAGGCCAGCCGAGGACCAGGAGTGTGTGGCAGACTCATCTGTGCAGGGTAACTGATGCTTTCTTTCTTCCCTCAAGGATCCTGGTCCTCTTGGGGGGCTTGTGTGCGTCAGCCTCCACTCCCAACACATAACGTACACACATGTACATATGCTTATGCACATATACATATGTACACACACGCACACCCTAATCACCATGTAGACGTACCTGAGGACCTTCTCAGTCGTCTCAAAAGCGGCACCTTGGTCTCCACGCCAGGCTGCCATGTGGGAAACAAAACAGCAAGTGAGCTCGGGCGTCGAGCTTTTGTTGGACTCATCCCAAGGTGTCAGTATAATACCTCACAACGCAGCCGTGTCCCCCCTCCCTGGAACTGAAGATGACCCTCAGCAGCCTTGTCAGGCCTGTGTAGCAGTCCGATTCCATCAGGAGAGCGGAAGCCACTCCCCAAGCCTGGTGGAGGCAGCGGTCTATAATCCACGCTAGGCGGAGGCTGGCGTGGGAGAGACGGTGAGGGCGGCGTGGGCCAGGCCTTCAGCCTGCAGCCCCCTGGCAGCTGATGTCAGAGTCGGTTTAGAGCCTCCGCAAAGCTGGAAGCTGGAGAGCCTCCGGGCCACCGTCCCCAGCCCTCCCAGGCCACAGCACCAGAGCAGGTGACCCTGCAGAACGTGCCTGCCTGTGGCTGCCAGGAGCGCGGCTGCTCCGAGTGTGGCTGTGAGAGCCGGATCAGGCGCACGATTGGGGGACCCTGGCACAGGGCGGCCTCACCCTGGGACCGCCAGCACCGTGGACTTCGGTTGAGCTGCCAAGAGGAGCCAGGGGTGCATCACAGATGGTCACCGTCAGACCTGGCAGCTTGGTTTGACTTCCTGGGAGAAGCGTGGGCCTGCATGGCAGGCTGGGCGTGTCCATTCAGCCATCCTCTCTCCTGTCTGCCCCTCCCGTGCTCGCTGTCCTTTAGGGGAAGAGTGTATGGTCGGTTTGTCGACAAGGACCTGTGTCCATTGGATGTACTTAGGGGACTTGGACAAGCACTTCCCCGACCATTTTAGGAGCCTCCTGGGCTAACACAGAACATCTTCACCTAAGTGATGTCATTAAAGTTGAGCTAATCCCGCTAATGTGCTTTTACTCTCCAAAATTAGTCATGCAAGTATTACAAGATGACTGCTATTTTCAAAGAGATAACTTTAAAGTTAAAAAGAGGAAAATGGCCTGACCAGGCGGTGACGCAGTGGATAGAGCGTCGGACTGGGATGCGGAAGGACCCAGGTTCAAGACCCCAAGGTCGCCAGCTTGAGCGCAAGTTCATCTGGTTTGAGCAAAAGGCTCACTGGCTTGGACCCAAGGTCGCTGGCTCCAGCAAGGGGTTGCTCTGTCTGCTGAAGGCCCATGGTCAAGGCACATATGAGAAAGCAATCAATGAACAACTAAGAAGTCGCAACGCGCAACGAGAAACTAATGATTGATGCTTCTCATCCCTCTCCGTTCCTGTCTGTCTGTCCCTGTCTATCTCTGCCTCTGTAAAAAAAAAAAAGAGGAAAATGTTTACCCTGGCTGGGTGGCCCGGTCACTTAGAGCATTGTCCTGAAGCACAGAGGTTGCCAGTTCGATCCCTGGTCAGGGCACATACAGGAACAGATTGATGTTCCTGTATCTATCTATCTCTCTCTCTCTCTCTCTCTCTCTCTCTTTCTCTCTCTCCTACTTTCTCTCTCTAAAAGCAATAAAATAAACATTAAAAAATAAAGAGGGTAACTTTTACATTTGTTTACATTTGGAAATTAATGTAGAAATAAGATACTCCTCCCCAGTGTTTCCAGCATGCAAGAATGTTTATTTCCTTTTCATAATTCCCACCCCCTCAAAAAAAAAATCATGTTGTTCACACTCTTTTATAACCCACCTTTCCCCCAAATCCATCAGGTCCCGGCAGGAAGCAGGCGAGGTACTCAGCGGGGTGATTAAAAAGAGGTGGCGAAGAGACTCTTTACAGAGGAGCAGACAGGGCTGGGGGCAACCCCAGGGGTGGGGTGGTATCCCAGGGGCCAGTCAGAGGGCAAGGCCATTGCCATCCCAAAGCCTGAAGAGACAAGTAAAGAGAGGGGTTTCCAGAACTCTGGAAATACCAACAGACACGGCAGTTTTTAGAGGAAATGTAGCCACTGCCCACCTGTGGCTGCGCCAACCCCCAGGCAAGGGACCCACTCACGCTCAAGGTC